>NC_057810.1:707654369-707978443 GCF_018294505.1 Triticum aestivum | reverse complement strand
GGTCATCTGTCTCTGAATCCTCCTCTGAGGAGCTATCCGTAACCAGTGAGATATGCGCTTCGTCAGATAGCATAGTCTGCTCTGAAGACCTTGTTTTCGCTCCAGAATTTGCCATCACCGTATCAAATGGCTGATGCACACGAAGAGCAGTTGAATGTACTAACATTGTTAACAAATGTAATATGTAATGGAAAAAAAGGATGGCCTGATATAATTTACATATAAGATGTCTGGCTAAGCAGGATGGCATTGCAAAATTCACATATATGATGCCTGGCTAAACAAGATGGCATTGCATAATTCACATAAACGATGAATAAACTAAACAGATGGCATTTGCACAAAGGATGTCTAAACTAAGCAGATGACATATTTGATGTATAAAGTAAGCAATGCAAGACACCATATGCATGATATAACCAACATCAGCATGCCAAGTTAGAGCGAAGACCTCAGGGGGTAAATAGGAGTTGTCTTCTCCTTCTGAATCCCCCTCAGAACAGATATCTTCCTCTCGATTACAATCCGAAATGCATGGAGGGGGGGCTGCCTTTGCGCCTACCATGGAGCGACGTCTGCATGAAATTTTATTGCCACGCAAGGCTCGTCTCTTTTGCTCTACGTGTTCAGTTCCATTGTTTACAATAACTGTCATGCATAGGAATAAAACATAGTGAGATTATGTAAGGAGTGCATGCAGAAATCCAGAGTGATGGTGGCAACCTATGGATAGACCCAAAACCAATAATAGCAGGCAGATAATGGCTTTAGTTAAAAAATACAGATAATTTCTTCTTTACTATTTGTTTCCCACCCAACATGAAACTCATAGTAGACATCGGAGATTAACCAGATAGTAGATAGATACTATTGATAGCGGCCCCGATATGTACCCCACAACCATTTAAAAACTCAAGTTTGACCATTAGTTTGGAGCTGACTTAGAGTCTAATCAGTGAACATGACGATAAAGTAGCATGTAATATTAAGCGATGCATAACGTAAGTAGACACAAAAGAGTGCGACCTCTCTTGCGGACCCATGTAGTCCTCGAGGTCATCTGCTCAGTTGATGATGGTAATGCAGTTTTCATGGCTGCCAGCGGCAGGGAAGAAGATCCAAGGCAGCGAAAGACAGTCTGGAGGCTGGATCCCTGCTGTGCTGGACCCTTCTGTTGTTGGAGCAACAGAGCTGGGGTGGACGATGGCGCAGCAGGAGCGGGACAAACCACGCAAGGTTTTCTTTGACAACTATCTGTAAGAGAAGTAATTCTGTAAGGGCTCTTTTGAATTGGAGGATTCCAACAATGCAGGGATAGGAAATAGACATGAATAGGATAGGAATGCACGTGCAAAACAAAGAATTTAAAAACACAGGATTTCTGCCAATCTGGGTGTTTGATTCACAACGATTGGAAGATCACATGATGCAAAGAAGCATGGTGAGATTAAGTCAAACCACAAGAAAATGTACGGTTATAATGCTATTATGCTACTATCTCTCAGTCTTGTGCTTCATGAATAGGAATTTGAAAAGGAGGACAAGTGAAAATTAAAATTCCTACGTTTTTTCTTTCAAGGAGACACTAAAGGAACAAATCCGTGTGCTCAGTGGACAATATATATAACATGTAGAGTAAAAAAGAGATGCAACAAGTGTACAACCTCTTTCGCGAAGCCATGTCGATCTCAGCATGATTGGGTTGGCCGGTGGGGATGCTCCGGCTGACTTTGCTGTCGGAGGAGGGGAAGAAGATCTTAGGCGTCTGGAGATGGAGCCCGAGGTACTGCTCCACTGTGATGGAGGGTTTCGCTGTTGGAGCAGCTCTCGTGAGTTGAACGATGCCGAGGCTGAAGCAGGACAAGAGAGACAACAAACAACATTAACCTGAGTGGAATTCTAATAGCATCTCCAATACATGACGTAAAATACATAACCACAAAGTGCTAGATGTAAAATACATCAGCCGCTCATCTCTGAACTTAACTGTCAAAACTGAATTTAACTGTTGAAACTGAACTTAACTGTCGAAACTGAACTTAACTGTCGAAACTGAATTTTGCTGACAAAACTGAATTTTGCTGTCGGAACTGAACGCACTAGCAAGGTGAGGCTACACGTCGGTCGACTGACTTTTTCATCTGTGGTTAGTCGATTTTGCAGCCGTTGGATACGAAATTAAGGGCCTGCGGTTCATCTTCAACCTCCACCCCCCTGAGCCGCCAGCCACCACCGGCCAAACAGCAGCCCCCCGCCGCCCGCGGCCGGCGGTGCGCCGCTGTAGGATCTTGAAGTATGTCTAGAGGGGGGGGGGGTGATTAGACTACTTGACCAAATAAAAACTTAACCTTTTCCCAATTTTAGTCTTTGGCAGATTTTAGCGAACTTAGCACAAGTCAAGCAATCTTAACACAATTCAAGCAAGCATGCAAAGAGTATATGAGCAGCGGAAATTAAAGCATGCAACTTGCAAGAAAGTAAAGGGAAGGGTTTGGAGATTTCAAATGCAATTTGGAGACACGGTGATTTTTGAGCCGTGGTTCCGATAGGTGGTGCTATCGTACATCCACGTTGATGGAAACTTCAACCCACGAAGGGTAATGGCTGCGCGAGTCCACGGATGGCTCCACCCAAGAAGGGTCCACGAAGAAGCAACCTTGTCTATCCCACCATGTCTGTCACCCACAAAGGACTTGCCTCACTAGCGGTAGATCTTCATGAAGTAGGCGATCTCCTTGCCCTTACAAACTCCTTGTTTCAACTCCACAATCTTGTCGAAGGCTCCCAAGTGACACCTAGCCAATCTAGGAGACACCACTCTCCAAGAAGTAACAAATGGTGTGTTGATGACGAACTCCTTGCTCTTGTGCTTCAAATGATAGTCTCCCCAACACTCAACTCTCTCTCATAGGATTTGGATTTGGTGGAAAGAAGATTTGAGTGGAAAGCAACTTGGGGAAGGTTAGAGATCAAGATTCATATGGTAGGAATGGAATATCTTGGCCTCAACACATGAGTAGGTGGTTCTCTCTCAGAAATGGTAAGTTGGAAGTGTAGGTTTGTTCTGATGGCTTTCTCCACGAATGAAGAGGAGCTGGAGGGGTATATATAGCCTCCACACAAAATCTAACCGTTACACACAATTTACCAATCTTGGTGGGACCAAATCAACAAACTCGGTCAGACCGATTTAGTAAACCTAGTGACCGTTAGTGTTTTCAGTGGGACCGACATGCAACTCGGTAGGATCGATATGGTTAGGGTTAGGGCATAACGTAATCTCGGTGAGTCCAATTACACAAACTCGGTGAGACCGATTTTGGTAATAAGCTAACCAGAGAGTTGGTCAGGTAAACTTGGCGGGACCGGTTCATTCTTTTTGGTGAGACCGAAATGTTACGAAAAGGAAACAGAGAGTTTACATTGCAATCTCGATGGGACCGATCGCTCATCTCGGTGAGACCGAAACGTTACGAAGGGAAACAGAGAGATTACAATCCCATCTCATTGAGACCGAGATCCCTATCGGTGAGACCAATTTGCCTAGGGTTTGTGGCAGTGGCTATGACATCTGAACTCGGTGGCGCTGGATAGAAATAATCGGTGGGGCCGAGTTGGACTTTAGGTTTAGGTCATATGTGGATGTGGGAAAGTAGTTGAGGGTTTTGGAGCATACCACTAAGCACTATGAAGCAAGAAACTCATTAAGCAACACCTCATCCCTTCTTGATAGTATTGGCTTTTCCTATAGACTCAATGTGATCTTGGATCACTAAAATATAAAATGTAGAGTCTTGAGCTTGAAGCTTGAGCCAATCCTTTTATCCTTAGCATTTTGAGGGATCCACTTTTCTCATCCATGCCATGCCAACCATTGAGCTTTCCTGAAATATTTGTCTTGCAATAGTATTAGCTCAATGAGCTATATGTTGTTAGGAATTAGCAAAACCACCTAGGGATAGTTGCACTTTCAATCTCCCCCTTTTTGGTAATTGATGACAACATATAGATCAAAGCTTCGACGAAAGATAATAAGATTGAAAAAACATCGTCACTTTGAGAAGTATGTGAAATGTGAGAGCTCCCCCTAAATTTGTGCATAGTTTAATATTTGCTTTGGACTGCAAATGCACATAGAGTTAGGTTCATGAGTTACTCTCCCATGTCACATACATCTTGGTGGAGAGCTCAAAATGATAATATTTAAAATACATGCACTCATCACCAAGCAAAGTGAATGAACATATAGAGATAAAACAGGATAATGTCATCCAACAAGCATTAATGTAGCATATGATCAAACACATGATCATCATTTTATCACACAGGCAATAAAGTAGTATCTCAAGCAAGTGAAAGCAAATAAAGTTCAACCACAAAGACAAGAGAGAACAAAAGCAAACTCTCTCTCTCGAAGCCTATGATCTATACATTTCTCTCCCCCTTTGGCAACAAGCTACCAAAAAGTTCCTAGAAAATGCATAGTACTATGTCGTCTCTCAGGCTTGGTCTTGATGTGGTGGTGTAGATATGATTCCAAGGACGAAGGCATCAATTGATGAAGTTGGAGCTGGTGGAGTAGATGCTAGAGCTGGTGGCACTGAAGCTGGAGCAGGTACAGATGATGTTGCTCTTGTGTCTGTCACAGGCACAACAGCTGATCCTGAGCTCTAGGCACTCTAGCAAATGCCTCAGTGGTTGTCTTCCCCTTCCTCTCCTGTATATCATCTTGGAGTTGCTCCACAACAGACTGGATCTCAGTTACTTTCACATCTAAGTCATAGAACTTTTGTTCCATGATCCTTTCCAGGCTCTCCTGGTTTTGAGTTAGGGTGGCCAACCCTTTCTCAATCCTCAGTGTGGATGCTATCAAGTAACCAAGATGGTCCTATTTGCTCTTCAGAAAGTACTCAGATGCCTCATCAACTGTTGGCATCTTGGCAGCCTTCTCAGTATTTGCCTTCTCCTTCTTAGCTTGTGCTTGCACTGAAGATGGTTCATTTTCATTCATCACCACTTGGTTGTCCTCAAAGTCTGGATAGATAGGCATGTGTTCCTTGTCCAACAGGTAAGTGCCAGTGCCCATCTTAGAGTTTATCAGTTCCTGGATCTGTGGGGCATACCCACAACTTCTCTTCTGATCTGCCGCTGTCCTCTTGATTGTTTCAACAATGAGGCTCATAACCTTGAACTTTTGAGGCACATCAAACAAGTGTAGTAGATTAATAGCATGGCCTCTGATCATGTTATGATCACCTGACTTGGGCAAGAGAGTGTGCTTGAGGATCTAGTTGATCGTTGGCAGTCCTGACAGAAGGAAATGGACAGACCCAAACTTGTGAGTCTCAAGAGCATCATTTGGGATCTCCTTGTACATGTGTGCCATTGAGTTGTGATCCATTTTCTTCTTGGCATAGACATCCAAGTCACCTTCTTTCTCCTTTGGTGCATTGATCAGATTTGCCCATTCTTCAATTGTGGACTAGTACCTTGTACCTTCAGACATCCAAACTATTCTGTCATCAGGATAGAAGTGTGCTGTGGAGTAGAATTGCATTATGAGCTCATCATTCCACTTTGTGAGCTTCTGCCCGACAAAGTCATCCACTCCACAACCCTTGAAGCTGTCAAACACTCCTGGGTAGTGTTCCTCATTCTCCTTGATGTATTTTGAATTGACACATCTCATATCACACACTATTGGTTTCTTGTCCACCAACACAGTCTCATAAAAGTCATGCTGTTCCTTTCTATGGAACCTGTAGTCCACAACAGATCTCCTCCTGACTGCATAAGGATCAGTCAATCTCCACTGTATGAGACCTGCATCCTTTCTCAGCTTCATGTTCTCAGCAACTGGATGAGCATCGTTATGATCTGGAATCTTAGGCTTCAGCTTTCTCAGAACATGCTCTTCATCTTCTTCTTCTTCTGCAACAGCTTCAGGCACTGGGGCCTTGTTCTTTTCAGCAGTTGGGATGTTCCTGGTATTCCTCTTTGGTGCAGTCTTGGGCTTGGAAGCAGCCTTAGGTGCTTCTTTGGGCTTTGATGAAGCAGCCCCTGACCTTATGGCATCACCCATGAGCTTCTGAGCTTTGGGAGCTGGAGCAGCAGCCTCTTCTTCTTCCTCTTCTTCCATCATGGAAGGCTTCCAAACAACCCTGGCCATGGTCTTCTTGACCCTTTCCTTCATCTTCTTTTCAGCCACTACTGGCTCCTTGGGTTCTGATCTCTCAGTTTCCTGAGTTGATGCTCTGACTTTCAGCATGGGAGTCCTCTTGGCAGGGACTTTCCTGCTCAGACCTGGCTTGGTGGCAGCAGCACTGCCATACTCCTTCTTGAGCACTTTCCCGGAGGTGGCCTCATCTTCTTCTGCCACATAGTCTTCATCCTCAGAGTCTGAGGTTTTCTTCTTCCTGTTCCTTGTGGCAGCTTTGGGTAAGTTGCTTGGGGTGCTCCTGCTGCCCTCATCTGAGGAACTAGAGGGACTAGTGCCCTCACTCATAGGAATCTGCTCCTCTTCCCTGTTCTGGCTATCACTTTGATCAGACATGCTGCAAACACTGACTGCTGACCCTGTGAATAGATGTAGATGAGATAGAGTGGATAAGCATCACAAAATACAGAGGTTTTTGCAAAGATTGAGTTAAAAACTTATTTTTAGTTTTCCACAGAAAGCATTTCGGATCAACCGATTTGTGAACTCGGTGATACCGAAGCAGATTTAGGAACCTAAACTAGTGAACTCGGTCAGACCGAGTCACAGTTCGGTGGCACCGAGACTGCTAGGGTTTCACAAAATTCTGATCTCGGTCACACCGATTTGCAAGTCTCGGTCAGACCGAGAATCACAAGTGCAATGGCCTTGGCCAAATCGGTGGAACCGATTTCTACAACTCGATGGGTCCGAGATGGTTTCGGCGGAAACCTAAACCTAAATTTTCAAATCAAACCTAATCTACGGGTTGTTTTGACTAGATGAGATTGTTTCAATCGTGGCAAGATTCATGACAAACAGAATGTGCTAGGAATCAGATTGGAATAGCACAGTGATCAAGTCCATACCCTAGTTCGGCGATGGACTCACTACGGCGTCAACGGCGGTGGAGATTTCCGTTGACGGTGGAGGAGACCAACGGCGGGAGGCGGCTGGCGATGAGGAGAACGATCCGAAGACCCTGGAGGCAGAGCGGGCTGAGCGCGGGCGAAACCTTTCGGAGAAATTTCCAAATTTTTTGCCCTTCGGTATATATAGCCCGACCCTATCGGTGTGACCGAGTGGAACAACTCGGTGGCACCGAGATGCATAACTGCAGGCAGTTACTGCAACTCGGTGAGACCGAAATGTTCAAATTGGTTGCACCGAGATTGAAAACCTAGATTGACTTAGTGATCTCGGTATGACCGAAATGGAAGAATCAGTCAGACTGAAACGCACAAAGAAGTTTTGGAAGTTTAAGTCTATGACAAATCGGGGACTCCGAGTGCTCCTCACACAGAGTGGTTCGAATCTGACTTGATCAAATTTTGTGATGTAGCATGAATAGAGTTTGAGACAAGAAAAGCATAGATAGCTAGAGAAGGTTCTTAGGCATTCTTGTCCATCCACTTGGCCAAAAGAAAAAAAGAAGCCAAACAAGCAAAACTACAAGTGGATGTCCTCAAATGAGTAAAATATGCAACCAACATGCTCACAAAATAAAATGACAAATGAAATATGTGGCAAAGCATGCACAACCAATTCTAGCATCTATCAAGCAATTGGCGGTGACTAGGTCATCTATATATGAGTATATTGACTTAGGAGTCAAATGAGAACATTTGATCATAGGTCACACTCATCGTTTAAGCTCAAGTGGGGTTACCACTTTTACATAATGCATTGATGTGTTCACACCATTAGAGTTGCTTTAGCTCAATTCTTAGAGTAAAGCTCCCCCTAGATGTGAGATCCCCCCTATAGAGGGATGAACTAACCTTGGGTTTTGTCGATGATGAGTTCATGTAGGTGTTGAAGATGTGGATGCTCAATGTCGATGTAGATCATTTGGAGCAATCCTTTGGAGTGAGTTGCACTTTCAACACCTACATGGGTTAGTCACACAAGGAACAAACAAGGATATCCATAGACATAGAGTGATGCTCACACAAGATGATGTCTATGAAAGCATTAGGTTACCTTGTCCCTTGTCTTACCAACATGAGGGTTTGTGACTCCTTGAACTAGTGCAAGATGTGGAAGTTCATTGCACTTGTCCTTGCCAAAATGATATGAGAGAAGAATGTTGGCGGAGTCACCCTCAAGAACTCTCTAGTTCTTCTTCTTCGGGATCCACACCATATTGATGGGAATCCTTGGAGTTGTAGTTGTACTCGATGAAGTAGAGCTTGACGTAGTCTTGGGAATCCACTTGACCAAGGCCTTGGGAGCTTCTTCAAATGCATCAGTCTCCTCTTGAAGCTCATCCTTGCCTTTTTGCTTGTGGTCTTGTGGTGGAAGATCATCTTGAGCTTGTGTCCCTTTGAATGAAGTAGGATCATACTTCTCTCGTTGAGGAACAAACTTCGTCTTGGGGTATTGATCTTCTTCCCACTCAGCTCCATTGGCATTGAACTTTCGTTCAAAACCAACACCTTGGTTCTTCCGGTGCCTTCCTTGCTTGCGTACAATTTCCTCGAATTGCTTACTCCCGGCAAGGCTCCTGTAAACACCTTTCTCTATGATTCCCTTCAATAAGCTATTTTCTTGCTCAAGTGTAACTTGGCTAAGAGAATCATTAGTGGAATCAAGAGAACTACTAGAAGCAACGATATTGGATTTAACATGATGATTGTTACTGCTAGAGGAAGAATCCTTCTTGTTTTTGTTACTAGACTTGACTTGAGGCATGTAAGTAGATAAGAGTAAACTCTTGGCAATGTAAGAAGAACTTTTCTTGCGAAGATCATCATTGATTGCCTTTAAGAACTCATGCTCTTTCTCAAGATTGAGCTTTTCAAAGCGTAACTTCTCATGAGTCCTTAAAAGTTCTCGATGATCTCCTAAGATAGTTTCATGATCTAACTTAAGAGTGTTTAGTTCTTTAGTTAGAAGCTCAATTTTATCCTTATCATCGTCATTCGTTTTATCTTGATTAGCATGATTAATTGACGTTTCATCATAGTATTCATCACTATAGTTGTCAACAAGTAAATCATCATCACCTAACAAGTCATCTTCATCACTATTGAAATCAACATACTCGGGGTGTGTTATCTTTGGGCCTTTAGCCATGAAGCATCTTCCAATTCCTTCATTTGGTGAATCAAATATGTCGTGGGAGTTGGTTGACACAAGTGCTAGACCGGAAACACCTTCATCTTGAGTATGTTCGGAGTTGGAGTGATAGCTTCTCTCGGAGTGATGTTCAGAGTCGGAACCGGATACCCATTCACCAACATGAGCTTGATGTCTTCATTTTGTGTAGCTCTTTGATGACTTGTCCTTCCTTTCCGAATCCTTGCTTCTCCGGGAGGTTCTTCGTTCATAACGATTATCTCTACTCCTTCTCTCTCTTGGCGATGATTCTTCTCTTATACTTCTTCTCTTGGGAGAATCTTCTCTTCTTTTGTAGGGAGCTGTACACTCATTGGAATAGTGTCCGGGTCTTCCACAGTTGTAGCAATTTCGCTCTCGACTGGAAGATCTTTTGTCATTGTAAGACCTTGACTTGGAACTTCTTTCCTTACTTCTACTCTTGTAGAATTTGTTGAAGTTCTTCACCATTTGGCTCAATTCTTCATTGAAGGTTTGTTTATCACTTGATGGTGTGGGAGCTTCACATGAGGCTTTGTAAGTACCACTTGACTTGTTGTGCAGCTCCTCCTTATCCTTGAGTGACATCTCATGAGCAACAATTCTTCTGATGACCTCCGTTGGCTTGAGATTCTTGTAGTTGGGCATCATTTGGATCAATGTGCACACGATATCATACTTTCCATCTAAGGCTCTTAGGATCAATGTGCACACAATTTACCAATCTCGGTGGGACCGAATCAACAAACTCGGTCAGACTGATTTAGTAAACCTAGTGACCGTTAGTGTTTTCGGTGGGACCGACATGCAACTCAGTAGGACCGATATGGTTAGGGTTAGGGCATAAAGTATTCTCGGTGAGTCCGATTACACAAACTCGGTGATACCGATTTTGGTAATAAGCTAACCAGAGAGTTGGTCAGGCAAACTCAGTGGGACCGGTTCACTCTTTTCGGTGAGACCGAAATGTTACGAAAAGGAAACAAAGAGTTTACATTGCAATCTTGGTGGGACCGATCGCTCATCTTGGTGAGACTGAAACGTTACAAAGGGAAACAGAGAGATTACAATCCCATCTCGGTGAGACTGAGATCCCTATCAGCGAGACCGATTTGCCTAGGGTTTGTGGCAGTGGCTATGACATCGGAACTTGGTGGCGCCGGATAGAAAGAATCGGTGGGGCCGAGTTGGACTTTAGGTTTAGGTCATATGTGGATGTGGGAAAGTAGTTGAGGGTTTTGGAGCATACCACTAAGCACTATGAAGCAAGAAACTCATTAAGCAACACCTCATCCCTTCTTGATAGTATTGGCTTTTCCTATAGACTCAATGTGATCCTGGATCACTAAAATATAAAATGTAGAGTCTTGAGCTTGAAGCTTGAGCCAATCCTTTTATCCTTAATATTTTGAGGGATCCACTTTTCTCATCCATGCCATGCCAATCATTGAACTTTCCTGAAATATTTGTCTTGGAATAGTATTAGCTCAATGAGCTATATGTTGTTAGGAATTACCAAAACCACCTAGGGATAGTTGCACTTTCAGCCGCCCGCCCACCCCAAAACACTCCCCACCGCCGGTCCGCCGCCGCCCCGGCCATCCCTCTAGGCCCCCCCGTGCCGAGCTTTTTCTCCGGCGATCCCCACGCCACCGCCCCGCCACCGCCGGCGACCACTACCCCCACCCTGAACCCTAAGATAGATAGTGGGGTACCTCTCCGGTGAGCCCCCCTCCCCGCTACGGCTGGTTCTTCCTTCACCCCGGCGAGCCCCGCCACCCCCTGAAAATCGACTGACCCAAAAGTCGATTCAGTCGACTGAAGTGTAGCTAAATCGGAGCAGCATCGCAAGCAAGAGCAAGAGCGAGAGCAGCAGCGCAAGCAAGAACAAGAGCGAGAGCAGCAGCGCGAGCAAGAGCAATAGCAAGAGCAGACCCGGCAGGGGACCAAGACCAAGAGTAGAGCAGCATCGCGAGCGAGAGCTAAAGCAGCAGCAGCTCCTACTGATGTGGACGTCGCCGCCGAGGGAGCGACGTCGTGGAGGAAGTGGCCGGCGACGCCGCCGTGGATGGAGCCGCACCATGTCGGCTTGGGACCAAGTGCCAGCAGCACTGTGAGATCGAATCAAGAAGAAAATGCGGCGATTAGTGTACAACCTCTTTGGCAGCGCCGACTAGGCCGCAGCTTCATCCGAGGAAACGGTGATGATGATGCTATTCCGGTGGTGCAGGTGAAGACGGCGGTGTGGGAATGGAGGTGGCGCAAAAGACGAGGGGAACATTGGGGCAGCTCCTTGGAGGTGGAGGATGGGGTGGCTGAACCGGCGGGATGATGAGATCGACGGCGGATCCTCATTTGGTACGGTGGATGAGGGACGTCGAGGTGTTGCTGTGGACGACATCGTTGGGGAAGAGGCTCCGGCTGGGTGGCAGACGGAGCAGGGTGTGGGGTTTCGTTGCAGGTTTTCGCGGCCTTGGTGTATGAATGGGTGGGCGGATGGGATGGCAGTGGGGAACCATGGCTTAGAGACGTGCTTGTCCGAAATGTGGGGTAAGTTACGAAAGTACCCCCACCGATTTCAGGTGGTTCTTTCTGTTCAGGGGTACCACGGGCATTTTGCGTGTCGGGATTTCACATGAGGTGGGATTTTTCGCACGCGTTATAATTTCAGAATAGCAAGGCGCGGGTTGAGATGGAGGGAGTTGTCGGAGCACAACGAGACAAAGATATATCTTAAATATTTCGGGCTAACAAGGCGTGGGTTGAAATTTCCGGACAAGCCTAATGTGTACTGTACCAAATCAATGCGCACTACTAATGTCATTCAAAACTTTGAATTCATGTTATGTTCAATTAAAATATTTCACTACGTGTATAATGCATGCAACCTACTACTCAAATGAACGTTTTAGTGCATTCCAAATGTATATACTACCGCTTCAATATGAACTAAATTTGAATTCGTTTCTCTATTTGAATAAGATCTACAGTAATAATTGTTGTGAAGTCAAAGCATTTGAATTCGTTTCTCTGTTTTAATAAGATCTACAATCATCATTATTGTCAAGTTAAACCATCGTTTGTGTATTATCTTCACAGCACACCACATGATTAGTCTCGAGTTACATATGAACTATGTGTACTATATGAACTCGAACTAGATTTTTTGAATCCACTTTATTTTGATTCCAAATCACATTACATTTCTAGCTCTAGCTAGATCTTTATAATCTAAACCATGTCTCATATGTATAATGTGTTTATCACATTATGTATGGTGCCCCGCCCCCTACGCCTACAAGTATTTAGATGTGAGTTGAAAATAGCACACATTACCACAAATTCAAATAAAATGTGAGAATGTTCGATATATAGTATTGTTTAGATTGTTCGATATTTATTTGTAAGGTGCAAACGCCACACATTATCACAAATTCAAATAAAATGTGAGATTGTTTGATGTATAGTATGGTTTAGATTGTTGGACATTTAGCTGTGAGTTGCAAACGCCATGCATTATCACATTATTGTATAACATGTGCACATCACGTGTATCACCGCTATATTCATGCATGCAATGTTTAAAACACTATGATCTCCTATTCAAATATATGAATCCGCTTTCATATCAAATTATGATCTTTGTTAGTCTCTTACACCCACACAATCCTCTAACCTTTGTAGCTACCACTAACTTTCTCTCGTGCATGCACACACCCTTCTCGCCCTCCCCCTCCCTCGGCATTCTATCCATCGGGCACATTCATTTTTTTCTTTAGGTCATTCTCCCAGAGTCTCCACAACTCCTTTCCGACACACACCGATCGATAAACCTCTCCAGCGATGCTGCCTACAACATACACACACACACACCTTCAATCTCCTCCTTTATGTGTCCTTGCCTCGTGTCTCTCATACAGTCAGACACACGTGTAAACTCTCGCCCCTCTTTTCATCGATCTCACAACCGCACACTCCTCCCCCTATCTAGCTAGTAGTTGGGCCTCTCGCACCACCTCCTAGCTCCATTCTCTCTATCTATCCGTCTCGCTGGGTCTTATTTGCCTCTAACAAATGGACGTACACCGACCAATCTCTCGCTATACATATAGCTAGCTAGGTCCTTATAACTCGTTTTTACCCACACGTCGATCGATCTACCTCATTAGTTGTGTCTCTCCCTTCCTCCGACAAACAACAATTGATCTACCGATCTAGTTAGGTTTGCTTACCAAACACATGGTTCCCCTTCATCATCCATGGATGCGTCCCGACAGATCTATCACGCATAGGCACACACATAAACACATCCCCACTCTTGTTGATAACATTGCAGTTCCACCCTCAGTTTGTCTAGTAGGCCTCTCCCACCATCTCCGAGAAGCAACTCCATCACCAATCCAGCACTCTACCCCTCTCCCTCCCTCTCCCTCCCTCTCTCTCTCTCCTCTCTCTCTCTTTGTCCATTCATATTTCCCGTCCTTCAGTTATGTATGGATGTCGACCGATCTCCCTCAAGACATAGCTGGGTCTCTCCTTCTCAACACATATACGAGTCGTTCTACCTCTATAGTTAGGCCTCTGCCTACCCCTCCCCCCAACCCCCTCCCCCCACACACACCGGTACATCGAGCGCTCTAGTCATGTCTCCCTGCCACACACAAACTTGACATGTGCCCTCTAACATTCCGGTAGGCCAGTCGTCCTATATCTTTGACTTGCACACACACAATTTCGACGGCTCTCTTCATCGATTTCGCACCCACCCACTTGATCCTCTCTTCGACTCTATCGATAGCTATGACCCCTCCCTCTCTTCTCGTGGATTGCCCGACCCTCTATGTATGATATGGATTGGCCTCCATTTCACACACATTGCATGCAAAATTTTGTTTGAGATGTCATTGACACATATTCCCACAAATAATTCACGAAATCAACCCCGCACCCCACCCCCCACCCCCACCCCAAAACAAAAAACACTCACAAAGGCGGTTTGTATCTCTCACACACACCCACATAGGTGGGGGACGTGCACAAAGAGAAGAGGTGCATGCACGACGTACATACTCCCGTCTCTTTCCCAACCACACCAGCGCGGGTACACTGTGGAGCTCATTTCTGTATGAAAAAGGAAGCCCACATGGTAATTTGGCACGTGTACTGGTTGTCCACTTGGTGGAGAGAGGATCGTCTACCACGGGTGAACAAACAAATTGCGACTTGGCGTGTTATGTTAAAAAAAGAGGCAAACCATGTGGGGCCTACCTTAGAGGCAAGGCTCTATACACTGGAGTACTTTTGATGTGTCCGTCAACTCGCAAAACGAGGAGAAGCTTGCTTAGTACGCTGTCTGCCTCGCCCACGGGCGCGGTGGCTCCCAGGATGAGGTGAAGCTTGCTCCGCATTACGCCCGCTCCCTCGCCCATGCGCTCGGTGGCTCGCAGGACGAGGAGAAAAATTTACTACTCCCTCCGTTTACTCCTTGTCCCTACTACCTTGGTTATAGAGATTATATCATATTGTTTGGAGTATATATGTCCTTTAATAGATTTCAATATGAACTACTAGTACATACTCCAAACACTGATGTATATAGACGTATTTTAGAGTGTAGATTCACTCATTTTGCTCTGTATGTAGCACTCTCCCTCGCCCCTCAACCCTCGCCCACGTGGTGGACGTGCAGCAATTCATTCGGTCTCATATATCTAGAACGATATATACTGCACTACCATTATTGCTCGACTTCCCGAAGAGGGAAGAGCCAATTGCAAGGTTAATATTTTGGAGATGCCAAGCGCAAGGTTATAGGAGAACGGGTAGTAGGTGCCGCGTCATTTATAAATAAAGTTTTTTCTTCTTCAGTGGCACGTATGCAATATGATAGGTTCATATGGAGAGAAAAGGAAACCGCTCCACTATATACATAGTCAGGACAGGCCAGCCTACACGGTTGCTTGCTGGGGTTGCTCTTTTCACACTCTCTCACACAAAATGACTGTGGCCACATCTCTAACATCTCGGCGGATCATGTCCGCTTGGGGAAGGGGTGAATGCTTAGTGTAGATGTGGTGGTCGTCGCTGACGGTGAAAACCCACTGTCGGCACATCCCGATCAGGGGTCCCCGCCATTCTCTCTCACAAAGCCGGTGAGGTTGCCTTCGTCCCTTGCTCACTACCGTGACGTGGGCAGTTGCCGCCTCCCACCGCCGTCCTCAAGGTTGAGCTACGTCCCTCAGGTACAACTCCCTTTACAGCCGGCTTGCACCATGCTCCAGCTGCCCACATCACTCCCTGTGGATATTTCTCTACTTCTTTGCCCCGCACATACCTCTACTGGTTTCTATGTACTGTATTTGTGATGAGTTTATGTCTCATCAATTAGTCCCAATAATCTTATTCTAATCACGCTTCTTCAATTTCTTTGCCACAGTGATGGTCATCTCGATTTTGGTGAAACTGCACAAAATGATCGGATGGTCAAAAGGTTGCAAGCTTCATTTATTAGGAAGCTCGAATGTTGCCAGCAAATTGAAGCCTGGTCAGGGTTCACGGTTCAAGGGCTAGGGACTGCATGGATCATTTTTTCTTTAGCTGCCTCTGTTCCGAAATAAGTGTCAACTTTAGTAATAGTACAACTTTGTACTAAAGTTTGCGCAAACTTGAGACACTTATTTTGGAATGGAGGGAGTACATATTTGCTATGATCTATCAATCATTGAGATGCAACAGCATGCATGTTAGTCTCCTTTGTATTTGATGAAATGTGTCAATGGGCAACCTTGGACGCAAGATACATGTAACAGAAGCTGGAAGCTTCATAGCATTGTACAAATTTATCTCGCTGATAAATTACAGTACGTACTATACTAGTACTTCCTCCGTTCCTAAATATAAGTCTTTGTAGAGATTTCACCATGAACCACATGCAGATGTATATAGATGCATTTTAAGTGTAGATTCATTCATTTTGTTTCGTATGTAGTTCACCTAGTGGAATCTCTACAAAGACTTATCTACTAGTAATAGCTAGCCCCCACTACTAGGAATTCTCTATCCTCTCCTTGAGCCACATCATCAAAATTGATGTAGCCATTAGATGAAGTAAATCAATCCATAATAGCCGTCTGATCTAGACGTTGAGAGGCTCCGCACTAAGCCACATGCAAGCATGCAGAAATACCATGGCACATGCATGTGAGTGGGTTTTAAATCACATCAACATGTCTGCATGCAAGCATGCACTGGTAGCATGCATGTAAGTGAGCTTTTAAGTCCCATTAACATGTCAAAATGTAAAATATAATCCCATTATGCAGTAGGAGTTGGCTGATCTTTTTTCCTTACGTGGGATGATCTAAATGATGATGGGAGTTTTTTTAGTTTGGCTACCACATTTGTCATGCGGTTATAGTTTTTTTTAGTTCTATGAAATCGATAATTTTGCGCAGAGAGATATACGGATGTTCCGCGACATCGCGCGGGGACTCATCTAGTAATATTTAGGAACGGAGGGAGTACTATGTAAAGAGTTAGGTGTCACACGGTGATAGTGTGAGGTGGGCCATGTAATCACTGAGCCTGCGTGTTTTCACTTCTCTTGCACTCCTCCGCTGTAAGAATGGAGAAAATTGTAATCTAGTAGTAGTAGTACCTCCTTTCGCCGAAAGCGTGGGACATCCAACAGTCCTACCACCTCAGTAATAAAGACCAATGAGCCGTCAAATCACATTGACCCAGTAGTAAGTTGGACAGACGAAGCAACCATCACTCTTGCGCAAGTGAGAGGTTGCGTCCGCTCTGCCCGGGCATGAATGCGGCACCGATTCTTTGGAGCGGCGCTGATTGTTTCGGGTGGGAAGCGCGCGCGGGCGATGGAGGGGCTTTGGGTGGGCCAGGCTGGTCAGGAGCGGGCGTGGCAGCTGTTCGCATGTCCCTACCGGACACGCCCGGAAACGAGAGGATGCACTGACTCTCGTGGCTAAAATCATACACTACACACCATCTCTTTGTAGGAGTAGCTCGATCTATCGCTCTCTCTAACACACACATGCTGTTAAACACACACACGCACACGCACGCACCTTGGTCCCGTTGCAACTTCTAACGTGACTTATTACACCTAGACGGAGGGAGTAGTAAGTATACGAGATACGGTGGCACACTGACTTGAGTCGAATACAAGTGCCCAAAATTTGTGTGCATGTTATAATAAGGATTCACTTAAAATAGTACGTGAGCGAACAAAGGGATCAATTGGACAGTGTTCCCGAGTAGTAGCGAGATGTGTGAGGTAAGATACACCGCTGGTGCTTTTAATTTTTCTTATTAATTGGTTTGTTTCACCCTCTGACTGGTGGGACCCAACGTACTATGTGGAGAGAGGTAAGGTGACTAAGGCTGCATTATTTCTGCACCACCGTGGATAGTCTTACCACCAAAGCCACATGACACGATTATGATTGAAATCCCAATGACTCCCACACACACACAAAAAACGGCATGCTTGTCACATGAATGCAGGAATGTTTAAAAGGTTATTTTCCTCTTGTTGAACATAACGGGAGGGTTGTGTAGCTGGTTAGCCTGTTCTCTCATCAAACTTGAGGTCTCGGGTTTGATAACAACACTTGAGCATAATTTGTGCCAGGAGGATTCTTTGACTGGTCAAAATGGATGGATATGGAGCTATACGATGTCGTAGTGACCGTATAATCACCTCATCACGTATAAGATGTAGCCTCGACACTTGTTTTCTAGGGTTTGCATGCTTCACACTCTCTCTCCAGTATATATATACACGCCGGAGCCTCAGCGCTTGTAGTTGCTCTCTTCACACTCTCCCGCCTTCTCCAGATCTAAACAAGACTCCGTTGGCCTCTCTCTCCCCTCACTGCTGCTCAAAGAGCCGACAGGATCCGTCTGTCAGGAAGGGAAGGAGTCTTAACACTGTTGCCTTCGGCGAGTGAGGGAATCCACTACCGGCGCAGCTGTTCACTTTCCACCCAGCAGCGGCGCGGGATGGCCTCCGACCCCTTCTTCTTCGCCACCGTCCCGTCGCCCACCGATCCACGCCCCAAGAATCTTAAGGTATAATTTACTTACTCCACATGCATTGCTCTAGCTGCATGTATACCATGAATCTAGGACGTGGTTCAAAGAGGAAAGGAGTGGGGGAAAGTAGTGGGAAAAGTTATATATAGCATGAATCTAGGACGTGGTTCAAAGAGGAAATGAAGGGGGAAAGTTGTATATCATGAATCTAGGACGTGGCTCAAAGAGGAAAGGAATGGGGGAAAGTAGTGGAGAAAGTTGTATCGCATAAATCTAGGACGTGGTTCAAAGAGGAAAGGAAGGGGCAAAAGTACTAGTTCAAAAAGGAAAGGAAGGGACAAGGATGTAGAGTTTGAGCAGGACTAGATTTGCTGCGCTCACATAGGGAAAGGTGTCTAAAGATAACAAAACTAGGACCAACACAAATATGCTCCTTGGTTGTTTGTTCTTTGTTGCAACAGACTGTGCATGACCATAGTACATCGGTAGATGCACATGGTGTTGGTGCGTCCACTGTCCCGTGCACCTCATTAGTTGTTGTTAATCTAAGGCCCTGTTTGGTTAAAAACTCCCTAGTCCCTACCTACTTGGTTCCAGGGACTAAACATGGACTAGAGGTTATTAAATGACATGCTAAAAGACCATGTTACCCCTAGTAATGTACTAATAGAGACAAGGTGCGATGCGTGGCAGGGGCAACTGTTGGAAAAAGTCCCAAAAAGACTCCCTCGGGGTCTTCTTTCTTTAGTCCCAAATGCCCACTTTTAGTCCCTAAAAGTCCCTCCTGTTTGGTTTAGATGGGACTGACACGGAGTTTTTTTAGTCCCTACACCAAAATGTCCCTGTAAACAAACACCCTCTAATAATGCCGCTGGAAAATTGATGCAATGCCACAGTTAAAAGCAAATTACATGTTTAACGAATTTTATTGTTAATGTAATCTCTATGTTAATATTAATCAATGCCACCATTTGAGAAATGCTACTGTCTTGCTTTCTTTCCCATTTAGATAAGGTAGATGCTTCTTTTTGTTGGCTTCTGTGTCATCCACCATTATTGACCATTAATTGTTTCCTTTGCACCTTTGTGTAAACAGGGTTTTCTACTTCACCTTGTTGCCATTGTGACCTTTTGTTGCACTGCACAAAACACTTTTGTTTGAAGAGTGTTTTGTGCAGTTCAACCAAAATGTCACACCGACAACGTTGCTTGATTGCTTGATCTTAGTGGAACTACACAAGAGGAGATCTTACTTCCTATTCATTAAGGCGAATTTGGTTCAGATCTTCTTCTTGTGAGTTGTTTGAATTCCGCATCATGAGAGGTCAGTACTAGCCTTCTTTCACATGATTCTGCAGTGTACTTTCATATGTTGTGCTACTTGTACGATAATGTTGCTTGATTTTAGTGAACTGCACAAACGGAGACAAGACTTCCAATCTGTATGTGCACCATAATATCCCATTGAGGTAAGATAAGGATATTTCACAACTGTTGGCTTGTATTTTGCCACTTTCATCAGAAAATTAAGTTTAGTACTATACTTGTGCTCCCTAATTGACATGCCAAATCTTACATTGAAGGCGAAGCTTGTCTGTTATTGAACCAAGTGATGAAGGGGAAGAACAAGTGGAAGAAAAACAAAAATCAACTCCCGGTGCTGTAATGAAGCACTGGAACTGTGATGACACAAGTAATGATATAGTTTTGCATCTTAATTTATTGCTATGGCTGGAACGAGTAATTGTTTTGCCACTGATTTGATGCCACTCTTAATGTAATACGTAATTATCTCTACTTGTGCAAACAGGGATCTTCTTTGAAGATACCATATATTTTAGTGGAACTGCACAAGAAGATGTTGGAAACACTAAACTAATCGAGGAGTATATAGTAAGCATGGCCACCACCGTAGATAGCAACAGATGGTTCCAGAGAAGTGCTTCATTTGTATGCTCTACAAAATAAGCCTCCTGACAAAGGTTGGTACTCGCCCACTGATTTCATCCATATGATTGAGCTTTGTCATCTCTATTGGTGTTGTGCTACTATTTAGATACTGTCATGAAAAAGTGGTATTGTCCTTGAGAAGTGCTTCATCTGTGCTGTTTTAAATATTTCCTTTCCTTTTTTTCGAGCAAACAGGGATGCTAGCATTTAGCAGTCCTCTTGTCTTTGCATGACAGAATCATCCTCCTCTGAAGAAGAATATGGAGTACGTGAAGTGACTTGTTCCGATTATGCCAGGATGAAGAAGCCCTATCTATCTTATCATCAGAAGGAGCAGTTGAAGGATGGTTACATTACTCCCCACAAGACCAAACTAACTTCAGCTCAGAAGGACTGACAAATCTCCATTTTTTACTGTGATGCGCGAGTACAATGTTGTTCTAGGATTCTCGCTGGTGAGTTCCATTTTTCTAAAAGTGTGCTCTACATGGACCATGTATGTGCATGTTGAAACTGTCAATTCATAGTACAATTTGCTTTATACTAATCACTTTTTCATATTTGTGCAAACAGGGGTGCTCAACTTGATTTCAATGGGAACTGCACAAAATGTTCATGAATACATCGAATCATTCATTTCCACCACAAGAAAGGAGGTGCCGATAAGTTCAAGGCGTTGCAACATATAAGGGCGAAATCATACAAGCTACGCGCGAATTTGGTTGATTTTGGTGGAACTGCACAAAAAGAACAGCTAGTTTATTTAGCATGAGGTGCCATGTCAATGTCCGAACTGATGGCAAACCCTGCCCGTTCCACAATCATAGGCATTTGTATTTTGGAATGGGACAACCTTGTCAAATTTTGCTCATTGATTTTAGCAAGACATGCGTTTGATATTTTTGAATGGGACGCCCTTTGCTGTTAGCAGCGTCGATCAATTTTTTTCTTTATTCTTTAGTTGTGAAGTAAATATTGTGTCTGACATGTGAGTCACTGAGATGCATAATCATCGATTGTTTTGAATGTTCTCTATGAATTGCCATGCCTGTGTGTTTGATTGCAATGTACAGAAACGCTAAAAGCTGCTCAAACACTTTGTACTCCTTCTGTTCCTTTTTACTTCGCACATTGTGAAAGTGCATACTTTTTTGTATAAGATTGGTCAAAGTAGATATACTTTGACTGCAGACAAAACTTGTATGCAGACTAGAAAGGACCGGAGGGAGTACATGTGAAATTGCTGCAAACGAGGTGATCACCCTAGGAATAATGCTAGTACATATTGTTTTGCATGTTCATCCAATGCTAGTGATACAGGAATTCAAACTAATCGAAATAAATTCATTCATACACGGTCGGATTTGATATAAACATGCCGGATTTCATTACATTACATACATTCTTCAACTTAAAAGGAGTGCGCTGGAGGTAATAATTAATTAACCGAAGCTACCTAGCTGTGTCCCGCTGAGCCGAACAGAAGCTTCAGTGACTTAACTACAGGTTCAGTTGCGTAATTGACATGTGGCCTGTTGGGCCCACGTGTTAGTCAGCCAACTGCACTAGCAGTTAAGTAGAAGCAGCGTTCTTCTCCAGCGCAGCTCTCCGACTCCACGTCGCCGCCAAGAAGCTAACCGGACGTCAATGGTCAACCCGCCTAGCTTGGCTTCAACCGGAGGGTAGCAGCGGTGTCCTTACTTGGACCCGAGCGGCGGCGACCTACCGTGTTCTACTCTTCCTCATTTTCCGTGTGGTGTGGCCTCATTGGCAGCGGGGCGGGGCCTCGGCGGAGCCGGCGATGTCCTCTGTCTCATTGCCGGTGGGCGGCGCCTCAGCGGAGCAGTGGAAATCCTCCCCCGCGTTGCCGGCAGGGTGGGGCCTCGGCTGAGCCGGCGATGTCCTCTGCCTTGTTGTTGGCGGGGCGGGGCCTCGGCGGAGCCGGTGGTGTCCTCTGCCTCGTTGTTGGCGCCGCGAGGCCTCGGTGGAGCAAGGCCTCGTCGACACCATCGGAGCGGGGACTCGTCGGAGCCGGCATTGTCCTCTGCCTCGTCCTCGGTCTCGCCAAAAGCGCCTCGCCCGCTTCACCGCCCTCTTTGCTAGCCTCTTTGTAGGTGGCCGCAGCCTCCGCCACCCGCATGCGGTACCGCCAGCGCTCGAGGCGGCCCTTGCAGGTGGAGCGGTACGAGTCAAGCATCGCCTCCTGCTCCGCCCGCTCCGTGACGATCTGCTCCTCTGCCTGCAGGTGCTCCTGGAGGAGATGGTGGTTGTAGGCGGCGTCGGCCTGCGCCTCCCGGAACTGCTCCTCACGCATCTGCCTCACCATGTCCATATATTGGGCACGGGCCTCGCCGATGGTCATGGTGCAATGCACCGGCAAGGATGGCGCGGAGGAGGGGGTTGGCACCGGATCGTCGACTACCATGTTCGCCATTGGGACGTCGTCGTCCTCCGGCTGCCTGCCGACCAGCCGGTCTGCAGCAATGGCTGCCATCTCCTTGTGGTCCATTGTTTGCCGGTCCCGAAGAGCGCTGGAGTGCGACGAAGCCATGGTGGGCAGTAGTGGTGTGGACAGGAGAAAGGGAACGGATGCGGATGACTGCGGCTATGGCCGGCGCAGTAGTTTATATAGCAATGGTGGGCGGGCGGAGGGACAGACATGTGGCACCGGAGTAGCTGCCTCGGCAACCACGTATCATTAATGTGGGTGACAGATGGATGGACGGATGGCACTTGTGTCGTTTTAAGGCGGAGCAATCGCCTGCACCAGGAAGCGGCGTGGGCGGCGCTGACAGTTTCGGGCGGAAAGCGCGCGCGGGCGAGGAGATGACTTTACTTGGAGCGGATGACAATGAGGACCCACCAGGTCCATAGCCTCACGTATGCAAGTGCCTCCTTATTATATATATAACTATAATTTATTTTGCTTCCTCCTGGTTTCCTGACAACATGGTCCCACACCATTGTCAACCTATGTACTCCCTCCTTTCTGGTTTATAGGGCTTATCTCAAAATTTAGTTTTTCCATTTTATAAGGCTCAATTTGGTTGTTTTCCATCACATGTTCAGATTCCTAGGTGCATTAAATCATTGCATGCAAGTATTAAGAGAAAATTGACCAATGCATGTACTTTATGCATGCATGCATTGCAATTAATGCATTGATAAACATAATTTTTTGAGGATAACAAGAGCATTAATTAGGTGCTTTTGCAAAACTACAAAAAGTATTCCACCACTCGCAATCTACCTTGATTGGTGAGATTTTTGAATTGAGCACTATAAATTGGAAAGGAGGGAGTACTCAATAAACGAGACAATTGCACAAGAAGCGGCCGACAGCTAGGACCAAGCAGCTCGAGCAATATTTGTGTTTTTGAGATGTGAGCACTGAAGAGTTTTTCGATGTTTAGCCCAGATATTAATTTTTCTCCTCTGAACAACAACGAAAACATCGCTGCAGGTATTAACTCGGCGGGTTGTGGCCCGTCTAGCCCAGGCCACATATCCAGCCCAGATATTAATGTTTTTCAAGTTGAAAATGGCTAGCCCAGCTATACTTTTTTTAGGAATACCCAGGCAAGGTCAAGTTGTTATTCTCCGCCCCGCTGGGATGCAAATCTTTCCTAGGAGGGATGCAATAGACTTAACAAGAAAATGGGCTTTAAGAAATAATAAATGGAATGTAATTATAAAAACTGGGCAGTAACTATAAAAAATGCACCAAACACGTGATTACTTTATAAAATATTGTTTTTGGATATTGAAAATTTTAATTTCATTAATTGTTGCGAGCACAATGTTTCATTGGATGTTTACGTAATATAAATTTATATTGAAATTGTATTTAATTTGACTAGAAATTTCGGGATAAAAATATTTCGGATCCCATCAAAATGTCAGAAATTTTATTGAATTCTGTTTTGAATGGTTGGTTGAAATGGGCTGTACTTTTAACAAACTGTAAATGGGCCGTAGTAAATTCCATTAGAATTCAAAAATGGGCTACGCATTCTTACAAATCTCAAATGGGCTATAAGTTCTCTGCCACACACTTCTGGCCTTACTAAGTTGACGCGTCCCCTAAAAAAACAGAGTTGACGCGTATGCAAGGCTTTGTCAACTTATAGTCAACACACGGTTCTAGCAGCAGTGGCCGTTGGATGTCCATCCAATGGATGCCGTGTTTCTTCTTCAATCTTGGATATTCTAGCTTCACCCGCCCAAAAAATGATTCCTCCCCCTGACATCTTAGGCGCACCGTTTCGGAAGCTGACATGTGGGCCCACTAAGTTGACGTACCAAGGGCTTTGTTAACTTAGTGAATATAAACGATTCTAGCTGCAGTGACCATATGATGTCCATCCAACGGCCGTCGTGCTTCTTCAACCTCTAGTCTTCTTGCTCCAGCCGCCCAAAGCAGCGCCGGTCGTGCCGCCTGCTCCTGCCTCCCGTGGCCGGCTGTGCTGCCGCGGAGGCCTCAGCGCCCCTACTACTCCTACCGCTGGCCAGGCCATCCCTCCACTCACTTACACCCCCTGTTATTTTGCGACGACAGCGCAGCCGAACCAGTGAACCCTCGTACAACTCTCCGCATGTGCATCCACTGCCGCATCTTCCCCGGCTCCGCGTCGTCCCCTTCCTAGGCCTCGCCGTCGTCCACTTCCGTGGTGCTCTCGGTGCGGTGTGGTCAACATGGTCAAGGAACGACTTCCATCAGACGTGGACTGTACATGGAGAGGCTGACAGCTGGGTCCATGGCAGCCGCAAGGAAGTGCCTCCTTATTACGCGCAAAATAATTATTCCTCCACCTGACAGTGGGGACCCACCGGATGGGCCACCGTATTTTGCGAAAAATGATTCGCCCCCTGACTGCTGGGACCCACGAGCTACATATTCACACGCAAGGAAGTGCGTCCGAAAAAAACGATCCGCCCCCTGACTGCTGGGACCCACCAACTACATCTTCACACGCAAGGAAGTGCGTCAAAAAAAACGATTCGCCCTCCGACAGCTGGGACCCACTAGCTACACCTTTGCATGCAAGGAAGTGCGTCCGGGCAAAAAAAATGATTCGCCCCCCTGACTGCTGGGACCCAGCAGCTACACCTTCGCACGCAAGGAAATGCGTCCGGGCAAAAAAAACACAAAACGATTCGCCCCCCTGACTGCTGGGACCCACCAGCTACATCTTCGCATGTAAGGAAGTGCCTGACAGTCGGAACCCACCTGGTCGAAGCGTACGTAGCGTTGTCATTCTGGTCGCGAACGTGTACGTACATATATACTGGTCGATGTAGAGGCGCGCACGTGTCGTAGTAGAGGCGCGCACGTAGCATGTACACGTACGTACAACGGCCAGGGTGCAAGAAAGAAAATATGGCAATGTACGTACATATGGGCAAGGTCTCGAACGCCTACTCGCGCATACGTACGGCCAGGGCTCGTGTACATGGCTAGGTCGGAATGGAGAAACATCATCGTCGTCGTGTTCATGGGGGGGCAACGGAATGCATCGTGTTCATGGGGAGGCAACGGAATGCGTCATGTTCATCGGGAGGCAACGGAACGCTTGGGACCCAATCGGCTGGGTCGGAATGGAATGCATGGTCATGTTCATCGGGAGGCAACAGAACGCGTGGGAGCCAATCGGCTGGGTCGGAATGGAATGCATGGTTGTGTTCATCGGGAGGGATTGGACGAAACAGACGATGGAAACGAGGCCTGGCGTACCGCAGAATGGAGGAAACGGACCTCCTACATTCGGAACGGGGTCCTGTTGATCGGGAGGGGTTTGGCGTACCGCAAAACGGACGAAACGGACCTCCTACGGTCGAAACGGGGGTTGTCGGTGTCAAAACCGGCGGATCTCGGGTAGGGGGTCCCGAACTGTGCGTCTAGGCAGATGGTAACAGGAGACAAGGGACACGATGTTTTTACCCAGGTTCGGGCCCTCTCGATGGAGGTAAAACCCTACTCCTGCTTGATTAATATTGATGATATGGGTAGTACAAGAGTGGATCTACCACGAGATCAGAGAGGCTAAACCCTAGAAGCTAGCCTATGGTATGATTGTTGTTCGTCCTATGGACTAAAACTCTCCGGTTTATATACACACCGGAGAGGGCTAGGGTTACACAGAGTCGGTTACAATGGGAGGAGATCTTCATATCGTATCGCCAAGCTTGCCTTCCACGCCAAGGAAAGTCCCATCCGGACACGGGACGGAGTCTTCAATCTTGTATCTTCATAGTCTGGGAGTCCGGCCAAAGGTCATAGTCCGGCCATCCGGACACCCCCTAATCCAGGACTCCCTGAGTAGCCCCTGAACTAGGCTTCAATGACGATGAGTCCGGCGCGCAAGTTGTCTTCGGCATTGCAAGGCGGGTTCCTCCTCCAAATACTTCATAAAAGATATTGAACACAAGGATAGTGTCCGGCTCTGCAAAATAAGTTCCACATGCCACCGTAGAGAGAATAATATTTGCACCAATCTAATCTGCTGACGTATTCCGCAGCGTGACATCACGCCACGGCCAGGCTTTTATTCTAATCATTTTACTGTTCCACCTCAGCGCGTTTAGTGAGGCGGTTTCCTTGGCACGTCTTGTCAAAGCAGAGACCGTGTCCCCTTATTCAGGGATTCTCATCAATACAGGCATGGGTAACCCAACCACGCCATTAACCGCGACGCTTGGGAGATAAGCGAGTTTTATTAGGCCGGTGGGGGCTCATAGTTTCGGCCGCCCATATAAGGGGATAAGAATCTGCCCTTTCCATTTACGCCTTCTTCTTCCTTTGCTCACTCGTCCCTGCGCGCCCAAGCTCCAACGCCCAAGCCCGCACTTCCCACCTCAACCTTCTCCAATCATGTCCGGAGCGGGAGGTAGATGGATGGCCTCCTCCGTCACGGAGGGGCAAATCAAAAAGCTGAGGAAGGCCGGATACTTGTCTGACGACATCGCGCACCGGCTTCCAGATGAGGGGCAACTCATCCCCACCCGTAGGCCCCATGAGAGGGTTGTATTTCTCCCCCATTTCCTCCGCGGACTGGGTTTTCCTCTTCACCTGTTCGTCCGGGGGCTCATGTTCTACTACGGCCTGGACTTCCATGATCTGGCCCCGAACTTCATCCTCAACATCTCGGCGTTTATCATCGTGTGCGAGGCCTTCCTCCGCATCCATCCTCACTTTTGCCTATGGCTGAAGATCTTCAGCGTCAAGCCGAAGGTCGTGGGCGGACGCCAAGCGGAGTGCGGAGGTGCCATGGTGGGCAAGATAGCCAACGTCACATGGCTCGAGGGCGCCTTCGTAGAGACCATCAAAGGGTGGCAATCAGGGTGGTTCTATATCACCGAGCCGCGTGACCCTGAATGGGCGGCGGCCCCCGAATTCTGATATGGTATCCCCACACGGCTCACATCTTCGAAAGAGACGGGCCTGTCGTGGGGTAGTTCGCCGGAAGTGACCGGACTTCAAACCTGCATCAAAGACCTGATCGGCAGGAAGGTTAAACTCGTCAACGTAGTCCAGGTCATGCTCTTCTGCCGGATTGTCCCGTGTCAACGACGGGCTTTCAGCTTGTGGGAGTTCGACCCGGCCCAGCACCAGATTCTGTCCCGGCTCTTCGACACAAAGCATGGGGATGCCTGGAAGGTGCTATTCAAGAGCTCTGAGGTCTCCCCTCCCGTCACCGAGGATCGCGGATTCTACGCCGAGCGCCAAGCCAGCGCGGTGAGCTTAATTTTCCCTTTACGGGGTATTTGTTTTTCATAGATTTGATTCTATGCGGGATCTAAACCCCCATCTCCTTAACAGGACTGGCAGAAAAAGGACGGACAGATCAACTGTCCGGCTCCCTTGCCCGAAGACCCAGCGGACGCTCGCTTGACGAAGCTACTGGTTCCGGCACCTCACGTGGTGCCGGAGAAGAAGGCCAAGAAGAAGGCCACGGGGACTCGAAAGAGTTCCCGGCGCCTGGTGGTGTCGGATTCATCGCCCGACAACCCCGAAGCACCCTCCGCCTCTGAGGACGAGGAGGAGGAAGAAGAAGAAGCCTCTCCCCCTCCAACGGGGGAAGGAAAGAAAAGTAAAGCCGCCCCAACTGGGGAGGCCGGAGGGTCCAAGAAGGGGAGAACCCTCCGTCTGGACTACACCTCCGACACCGAAGACGGCGGGGAAGAATGGCCATCCAGGGTCAAGCCCCTGGCAAAATCGTAAGAATCCGGTCATCCGAATAACTTATGACGCCCCTCCATTATTTGGCATTCTCTGACGCCGAATTTGATCATGCAGTCCGCCCAAGGCTCAGCTCGATGATTCGACGAGCGCCTCCTTGGATTCGTCGGATGTAAATAGCGCTTCACTTCCAACGGCCTCCTCCCCTCTCCCTACGGACGACGCCGAGGTGGAGTCCGAAAGGGACTAAACCAGGAGGAGGTGGTCCTGGAGGCGCCGCGAGGTGACCTCCCGGACCCCAGGCCCAAAGGGGGTAAAGCCCCAGAGGGATCCAAGTCCGGCCCCGGGCCGGACGCTGCTCCGGAACCATCAATGGTTCCAGAGTCCAACAGGTGGCGCCTTCATAAGAAGGGCAAGCCTACGACGCTGGTGACCTCCGTCCATCCGGAGGCACCGGACAATTTGCTGGAGGTGCTTAACGGCGCCTCCATCGACGAGGAACACCACACTATTATGAGTGCGGTGATTCAGAAGGTTCAGTCTGCCAAGAGCGGGCTGACGGAAGCCTGTACAAGTCTGTTAACAGGCTTTGAGGTATGTGTTCAAAAACATATAAAAATGTCACCGCATAGACAGTAGCCCCTGATGCTCAGTTTGGCGTTCGGAAAGAAAAGCTGAGCTGAGGATCCAAAGAGATATACGCAGGAGTCTAACAAAAATATGTCAATATGGGAATGCATGCTACACTGCTGACCTCTGCCGCACTGACTGCGAAGGTCAAAGTATTGAAGGAGAATCTCGAGCGGTCCGAGAACGAGCTCGGCCGTGCGAAGAAGCAGCTCGAGGACAAGGAGGGTATGTAATACCGCATATAAATGTATATAGAAATACTTGGTTGCAAATAATGATAGGACCAACGTAAATGTTGTAGGGGCCACAACCGAGGTGGCGACCCTGAAGGAGGCGGTCTCCAAGGCCAAAAATAGTGCGGCCCTGGAGCGCACCGAGCAAGAAAAGCAGGAGGCGCGGGTGGCGGAGGTGTGGCAAGAGCTCCAGGCTCTCGTGGAAAAACACGAGAGTTTGGAGCGTGACTCGAAGACTCGAGAGTCCGAGCTCGCCTTGGCTCTTGAGGGTGCCAAGACCGCTAAGGCCGAAGCCCAGAAGGCCCTTCAGGAGATCGAGGCGATGAAGAAGATAGTGGCGGGTAAGGCATTCTTTATGCAAAGCAAGAATATAAAAGTAAATTATCTGTTACTTACCCGAATCCGGAGCTCTCCAGGAGCGTTCGCCGATCTGCCCCGTACTGTGTCTGATGCTGCCGCATTCTACTGAGCCGAGGAGGGGAGTTCGACGAATTCTGGTCTCAATTTGCTAAGGCCGGACATCCGGTGCCCCTGAGCGACCAGCTGAAGCAGCTGGTGGAACTCCACAAGGTGGCCGAACAGGCTGTGAAGGGCCTCATAGTTCGGCTGTGGCCTAGAGAAGCCATGCCTGGGAGTTACTTCGGTCTGGTGCGGCGGCTGGTGGATGCGTGTCCGTGGATTGAGGTCATCAAGCGCTCCGTCTGTATCGAAGGTGCCCGTCAGGCCCTTGCCTGTGCTAAAGTGCATTGGGGCAGGCTGGACGCTGAGAAGCTTTTGACGGACGCGCCACCACCGGGCAAGGAGTATCGCACGCCCGAGATGTATTATAAGGGCGTCCTGAAGGGTGCCCGCCTTATAGCGGACGAATGCTCCAAAGATGTAATTTTTTAGTAGACTCGCATCTGTTATCCTGTACGCTGAAAACTTTGTTCATATGCGTTAAGCAATGCTTTGTTAATTTAAAATATTACCTTCTGTGCGGCCGTTTATCAAATCTGAGAGATGCAAGTCGTCGGCATCGACCCCCATGCCCCCAGTGCTGGAGTGTTCGGGATAAACCTGAGCGCTGTTGTTCCCATTCTTGGGTCCGTCTAGGGAGGCTCTCAGCACAACGAACCAGGCCGTCGGACTTATAATGCTTTATCACTCTCACTTGGCCATAGAATTCTATAATTTTAAATTTCGGCGAAGCCCCTAGTATTCGGAAGACCGAGTTCGGGGCGCTATCCACACCTAGGCCGGATAAGTCCGGTTCCTCGCTCTAAGCGGCATAAGTCTTTAAGGACTCGAAAAACCTTGTGAACAGCGACCGGTCTCTCGCACTATCATGACAGACAGTTTTAGCTTTCTCTACTGAGGTGTTAACCCAGCTCAACTGGGGCACAATCGCAGTAGTTCTCCCAGCGCTACCTTAGCCAACATTGCGGAACGTAAGGTACCAAAACATGGGAGCCGGGCAAACCCAACTATTGACCAAAGACATGATTCGGAGCCGATGCATATAATGCTATAAGTTCGGGGTGCCGCACTCATGAGAGTGTTCGATCTTCTCACACCATGTTATGGGGTGTTTAAGCCCCTGGTGTATTGTCCGTACCAAAGTGTGCGGTTGCAGAATATCCTGACTGAACATATTTGTATATATAAAAAATAAATTAGTACAATAATAGATAAGAGCTATGTATTGTTTATTAAAAAAGGGTTGCTGCGAAAGCAAAATGATACAAGTAGTTTGATAAGCAAGAGATGGGTTTATTTGACATATCCCCCTCCAAGGGCAAGCTGCGGGATTTTAAGTAAAACAGGTATTAAGCTCGTTATAGAGACCACCTGGACATTTGACGCGGCTTATTTTCTCCCTGGCTGTTGCATCGTATGTTCGGCGAGTGTGTTGCCGGACAGGCCTTCCGAATAGTTGGGTCCTGAAAGTGTATAAAAAGAAAACGGCGGAATAGGGAGCCCCTTAGTGCGGTTGAGCCGCATTCTGGGCTTGCCGTAGTTGTGCCCCTCCCCTTATGCCCATGGTATCTCTAAGGCATAATTATGTACGCGTGGTACCGATATCATCATATGGCGAGGGCTGGGGTTGGGGCCGCACTGCTATGCTTTCTCGGAACATGCCAGCCGGATTTGTTGTAGGTTACTTCGGGCTCGCTTGACGTTGTCCGGACGTTTGACACCTGGGTTGGAGGATTGCCTTGAGAGGCTACTCTGTACTTCCACCGCCAGGGCCGCCGTGTGCTCCTCCGTTCGGAGAGAGCGTTTGGTGCTTCCATTTACCGTGATGACTCCGCGAGGTCCTGACATCTTGAGCTTGAGGTATGCATAGTGCGGCACCGCATTGAATTTTGCAAATGCGGTTCGTCCGAGTAGGGCGTGATAGCCACTGCGGAATGGGACTATGTCGAAGATTAGCTCTTCGCTTCGGAAATTATCCGGGGATCCGAAGACCACTTCGAGTGTAACCGAGCCTGTACAGTTGGCTTCTACACCTGGTATGACGCCTTTAAAGGTTGTCTTTGTGGGTTTAATCCTTGAGGGATCGATACCCATTTTTCGCACTGTATCCTGATAAAGCAGGTTCAGGCTGCTGCCACCGTCCATTAGGACTCTAGTGAGGTGAAATCCGTCAATAATTGGGTCTAGGACCAATGCGGCGAATCCGCCGTGGCGGATGCTAGTGGGGTGGTCCCTTCGATCAAAAGTGATCGGACAGGAGGACCATGGGTTGAACTTTGGGGTGACTGGCTCCAACGCATAGACGTCCTTGAGAGCACGCTTCCGCTCCCTTTTGGGGATGTGGGTTGCGTATATCATGTTCACCGTCCGCACTTGCGGGGGGAATCCCTTCTGTCCTCTATTGTTCGGCACCTGGGGCTCCTCCTCGTCATCGCTACGCAGCCCCTTGTCTCTGGTTTCGGCACTTAACTTGCGTGCCTGCTTGAACACCCAACAATCCCTGTTGGTGTGGTTGGCTGGTTGTTCGGGGGTGCCATGTATCTGGCACGAGCGGTCGAGTATCCGGTCTAAGTTGGATGGTCCCGAAGGGTTTCTTTTGAATGACTTCTTCTGCTGACCGGGTTTAGAGCCTCTGAATCCGGCGTTGACTGCTGTATCCTCAGTATTGTCGCCGTTAATGCGGCGCTTGTCTTTGTTGCAATGTGACCGGCCATTGTTGTCCTTGGTATCTGAATTACCAGGGCTCTTGGTTATGTTATCGCTACGAGCCAGCCAGCTGTCTTCGCCCACGCAGAAGCGGGTCATGAGTGTCGTGAGGGCTGCCATAAATTTCGGCTTTTCCTATCCTAGGTGCCGTGCAAGCCATTCGTCTCGGATGTTGTGCCTGAAGGCGGCAAGGGCCTCGGTGTCCGGACAGTCGACTATTTGATTTTTCTTAGTTAGGAACCGTGTCCAGAATTGCCTGGTCGATTCCTCTGGCTGCTGGATTATGTGGCTTAGGTCATCGGCGTCTGGTGGTCGCACATAAGTGCCCAGGAAGTTGTCAAGGAATGCGGATTCCAGGTCCTCCCAGCAACTAATTGACTCTGCTGGCAGGCTGTTAAGCCAATCTTGAGCTGGTCCTTTAAGTTTGAGCGGGAGGTATTTGATGGCATGTAGATCATCACCATGGGCCATGTGGATATGAAGGAGATAATCCTCGATCCAAACCGCAGGATCTGTTGTGCCATCGTATGATTCGATGTTCATGGGTTTAAAACCCTCGGGGATTTGATGATCCATTACTTCGTCTGTGAAGCATAGTGGGTGTGCGGCGCCCCTGTATTGGGCTATATCACGACACAGCTCAGATGAGCTTGGTCTGTTGTATTCGGCCTGGCCGTACTTATCTTGCCCGGTGTGACGGCTAGCGTCACGTGAAGTGGGGTGCCCATGCGATCCGTAGATCGATCTTGCTTGCCTTGCCTTGTTCTCCAATATGTCTCGCAGGTCGGTTGCGTCTCCCCATACTCTGGTATGTTTTGAGCGGTGCCGGGGTGCAGCTTGGGTCGAGGGCCTGAAGGCCTCTCTATCGCGGCCACGGGGTGGCCGATCGGGCGCATCATACGCTGGTGATGTAGGTTTAGTTGCTTCCTCCTCAAGTTGGGGTAGCAGCCTGCGCTTTGGGTAGCTCTTGGAGGGGCGTTCGAGGTTATACTCTTCGGCCTCTAGGACTTCGGTCCATCTGTCGGCTAGCAAGTCTTGGTCAGCTCTAAGTTGCTGCTGTTTTTTCTTGAGGCTGATTGCCGTGGCCATAAGCCTGCGTTTGAAACGCTCTTATTCGACGGGATCCTCTGGCACGACAAATTCGTCATCGTCGAGGCTTGCCTCGTCTTCGGAGGGAGGCATATAGTTGTCGTCCTCAACCTCTCTGTCAGCCGCTCTCTCATGAGGGCTGGCGCCTTCGTCCTCCTGCACTGAATCATGCTAGAGGGGGTTGTCTTCGGCACTGTCCGGCGTGTTGTTATCTCTGGTGCCGGAATCGCCATTTTTGCTTTGGCAGGACTTAGAGCGGCGCCGCTGACGTTGGTGCTTGGGTTTCTTCTTGGAGGGGTCATCCTCCGTTTTTCCTCGCCGTCCCCTGCTTTGGGGGTGTCTACCATGTATATGTCATATGACGAGGTGGCTTTCCAGTTCCCTATAGGTGCTGGTTCTTGATCGTCTCGTTCATCGGCATCCATACCGTTGATGTCTTCGGAGTCAAAGTCGAGCATGTCGGTTAAATCATCGACAGTGGCTACAAAGTGGCTGGTGGGTGGGCCTCGAATTTCTTCGTCGTCCGTATCCCAACCATGCTGACCGTAGTTCGGCCAAGGCTCTCCTAACAAAGAGAGAGACTTTAGTGAATTCAGGATATCGCCGAAGGGCGAGTGCTGAAAGACGTCCGTGGCGGTGAACTCCATGATCGAAGCCCAATCGGGTTCGATCGGAAGAGGTGTGGGATATACGGAGTCCGGAACGGAGTCCGGCACCTTAGAGTCACGGGCCTTGCAAAGGACTATGCTGGTATTCGGCTCTATCGTCTTAGAGATTGCGGCTTCCGGGGCCGCGCCCAACCGTCCATCCCCGACTAGCGTAGTAGGCTCCGAGCTGATGGTCGGAGCGGATGCCTGAGCTACGCTCTGGGCGTTGTCCGGCAGCAGAGCTAAATCATGCCCATCGTGACAGCGCGGCGTGCTCGGCCATGGCTCGAATCCGTCGAAGATCAAGTCCCCGCGGATGTCGGCTGTGTAATTTAAGCTTCAAAACCTGACCTGATGGCCAGGGGCGTAGCTTTCAATCTGCTCTAGATGGCCAAACGAGTTGGCCCGCAGTGCGAAGCCACCGAATACAAAGATCTGTCCGGGGAGAAAGGTCTCGCCCCGGACTGCGTTGTGATTGACGATCGAAGAAGCCATCGGGCCCAAAGGCGACGACACAGAGGAACTCTCAGTGAAAGCACCAATGTCGGTGTCAAAACCGGCGGATCTCGGATAGGGGGTCCCGAACTGTGCGTCTAGGTGGATGGTAACAGGAGACAAGGGACACGATGTTTTTACCCAGGTTCGGGCCCTCTCGATGGAGGTAAAACCCTACTCCTGCTTGATTAATATTGATGATATGGGTAGTACAAGAGTGGATCTACCACGAGATCAGAGAGGCTAAACCCTAGAAGCTAGCCTATGGTATGATTGTTGTTCGTCCTATGGACTAAAACTCTCCGGTTTATATAGACACCGGAGAGGGCTAGGGTTACACAGAGTCGGTTACAATGGGAGGAGATCTTCATATCGTATCGCCAAGCTTGCCTTCCATGCCAAGGAAAGTCCCATCCGGACACGGGATGGAGTCTTCAATCTTGTATCTTCATAGTCCGGGAGTCCGGCCAAAGGTCATAGTCCGGCCATCCGGACACCCCCTAATCCAGGACTCCCTCAGGGGTCCTATTGATCGGGAGGCGTGTGGTGTACCGCAAAACGGACGAAACGGACCTCCTACAATCGAAACGAGGGTCCTATTGATCGGGAGGGGTGTGGCGTACCGCAAAGCGGATGAAACGGACTTGTGTTGGAGCGCGACGGTCGAAACGGGGGTCCTGTTCATCGGGAGGGGTGTGGCGTACCGCAAAACGGGACTCCACGAGATACTGTTCATCTCCACCGTCGACCTCCTCCAGCCTCCACAGGCTACTGTTCATCCAGCCTCCACTGCATGCTACTCCACCGGCTACTGTTAATCCACCCCTCCACAGGCACCCCTCCACCGTCTACTGTTCATCCAGCCCTCCACACCATGGGTCCTGTTCAACCACCCCTCCACGGGCACCCCTCCACCATCTACTGTCCATCTAGCCCTCCACACCACGGGGTCCTGTTCATCCACCCCTCCCCGGGCACCCCTCCAACGTCTACTGTTCATCCAGCCCTCCACAACACGGGGCCCTGTTCATCTAGAGGCCACGCCACCGCTCACTGTTCATCCAAACCCCCCCGCAACGCTCACTGTTCATCCAATCGAACGGCTTCTGTTAGCAGCAGTAGCGAAGGAATCGCTCGATCGAGTTCAGTTAATAGCCATCGATCGATCGCTCGGGTTCAGTAATGCGTAGCCTGCAGTGCAATCGCTCGGGTTCAGTTAGAGCCCAACACCTCGCTTGGGTTCAGTTCGAGCCAACGCATGGCACACACGCGCGTACGTGTACGAGAGAGACGCGCATCGCTCGGCCCCCGACCTCCCACCGTAACCGGGAACTCCCCGAAATTTTCCTCGCCCTTGCTTCTACCATGGTTTTTCCCGTCATAGACGGCCCAAATAATGTCATGCAGCTGCGTCTCCGGCCCGCCCAGGATGAAAAGCCCATTTTCTGTCATGATTTTTTGTCATAGAAGTAGGAGCCCACCACATCTATGATGATACCGGGTTTTGTCACAATTATCATCATAGAAGTGTCATATATATGACATAATTTTTTTTCGTTCGGCCCAAAATGTCACGGATATGTCTTATTTTTTGTAGTGTGTTGGTTCGTCGAGTCCTGCCCTGCCAATGTCGTCCTCTCCATATTTGGGAGTTCAACCCGGAAGGACCGCAAACTATTCGACAATTCTTTGGCATGACGCTCAAAGAGATGTACGAGTTATTCTTCGGATCATGAATAAAGTGTCCTTACACCACCGATGATGTGGGTCTCAATTGTAACCGCCCGGATACCCCGGTAAATACTTCTGCTGCCGAACACACCATCCTTTATATTTATTATATCATCATCCTAAAAAATGTTCTCTGCCAGGACTGGCTGAAGAAGGCGGAGAGGATTACGTGTCCGGCCCCTCTTCTCGAAGACTCGCCGAATCCTTTGTTGACCAGGATGCTTGACCGCGCGCCGTATCAGGTGCCACCAAGCGAAGATGAGGGGAGGGATAGAGAAGCCACAGATGGGCCTCATTTTTTACACATCCGGATCGGAGGAGAAGGTGCCTCCGCGAGGGAGGATAATCGGGGAGGGGAATCTAAAATCCCTTCTCCTCAAGGTAAGAAAAGGGCTGCCTCCGAAGATTTGGAAATGGAGGCTTCTAAACAAGGGAAGAAGACCTCACAAGGGGACCGGTCCTTCACCGAACCGTAAGTGAAAGAGTATTTTGATAAACATATCCTGTTTTGTCTCTGAGAATAATGACCGAAACATATTTGTTGCAGTCCGGCTCATAGCCCTTCTCCACAGAATTCGTCCTCGGGGGATCTTCCTCCGAAGATGATGGAGAGCAAGTCGCCTCCCTCTGACTCCCCGCCACATGGGGCGGACTATTGGAAATATGCCCTAGAGGCAATAATAAAATGGTTATTATTATATTTCTTTGTTCATGATAATTGTCTGTTATTCATGCTATAATTGTATTATCCGAAAATCGCAATACACATGTGAATACATAGACCACAACATGTCCCAAGTGAGCCTCTAGTTGACTAGGTCGTTGATCAACAGATAGTCATGGTTTCCTGACTATGGACATTGGATGTCATTGATACCGGGATCACATCATTAGGAGAATGATGTGATGGACAAGACCCAATCCTAAGCATAGCTCAAAGATCGTGTAGTTCGTTTAGCTAGAGCTTCTCCAAATGTCAAGTATCATTTCCTTAGACCATGAGATTGTGCAACTCCCGGATACCGTAGGAGTGCTTTGGTGTACCAAACGTCACAACGTAACTGGGTGACTATGAAGGTGCACTACGGGTATCTTCGAAAGTGTCTGTTGGGTTGGCACAAATCGAGACTGGGATTTGTCACTCCGTATGACGAAGAGGTATCTCTGGGCCCACTCGGTAATGCATCATCATAATGAGATCAATGTGACCAAGTGTCTGGTCACGGGATCATGCATTACGGTACGAGTAAAGTGACTTGCCGGTAACGAGATTAAACGAGGTATTGGGATACCGACGATCGAGTCCCGGGCAAGTAACGTACCGATTGACAAAGGGAATTGTATACGGGGTTGTTTGAATCCTCGACATCATGGTTCATCCGATGAGATCATCGAGGAGCATGTGGGAGCCAACATGGGTATCCATATCCCGCTGTTGGTTATTGACCGGAGAGGCGTCTCGGTCATGTTTACATGTCTCCCGAACCCATAGGGTCTACACACTTAAGGTTCGGTGACGCTAGGGTTGTAGAGATATGAGTATGCAGTAAGCCGAAAGTTGTTAGGAGTCCCGGATGAGATCCCGGACGTCACGAGGAGTTCTGGAATTATCCGAAGGTAAATAATTATATATAGGAAGTCGAGTTTCGGCCATCGGGAAAGTTTTGGGGGTCACCGATATTGTACCGGGACCACCGGAAGGGTCCCAGGGGTCCATCTGGTGGGGCCACCTTTCCTGGAGGGCCCCATGGGCTGAAGTGGGAGGGTAACCAGCCCCAGGGGGCTGGTGCACCCCCCTTGGGCCCCCCTGCACCTAGGGTTGGAAACCCTAGGGTGGGGGGTGCCTCCACTTGCCTTGGGGGGCAAGGCACCCCCTTGGCCGCCACCCCCCTAGGAGATCCCATCTCCTAGGGTCGGCGCCCCCCCTATGGGCCCTATATAAAGAGGAGGGGAGGGAGGGCAGCCGCACCCATGCACTTGGCGCCTCCCTTCCCTCTTGCTACACCTCTCCCTCTCGCAGACGCTTGGCGAAGCCCTGCCGGGATCCCTGCTGCATCCACCATCACGTCGTCGTGGTGCTGGATCTTCATCAACCTCTCCTTACCCCTTGCTAGATCAAGAAGGAGGAGACATCTCCCTGACCATACGTGTGTTGAACGTGGAGGTGCCTTCCATTCGGCGCTAGGATCTCCGGTGATTTGGATCACGACGAGTACGACTCCCTCAACCCCGTTCCCTTGAACGCTTCCGCTCAATCTACAAGGGTATGTAGATGCACTCCCCTATCTAGTTGCTAGATGAACTCATAGATTGATCTTGGTGAAACCGTAGGAAATATTTTATTTTCTGCAACGTTCCCCAACAGTGGCATCATGAGCTAGGTCTATGCGTAGGTCTCTTTGCATGAGTAGAACACAATTTTGTTGTGGGCATAGATGTTGTCAACTTTCTTGCCACTACTAGTCTTATTTTGCTTCAGCGGTATTGTGGGATGAAGCGGCCCGGACCGACCTTACACCTACGCTTATGTGAGACAGGTTCCACCGACTGACATGCACTAGTTGCATAAGGTGGCTAGCGGGTGTCTGTCTCTCCCACTTTAGTTGGAGCGGATTCGATGAAAAGGGTCCTTATGAAGGGTAAATAGAAGTTGACAAATCATGCTGTGGCTTTTACGTAGGTAAGAAAATGTTCTTGCTAGAACCCTATTGCAGCCACGTAAAACATGCAACAACAATTAGAGGACGTCTAACTTGTTTTTGCAGCATATGATTCGTGATGTGATATGGCCAAAAGTTGTGATGAATGATGAATGATATATTGTGATGTATGAGATCATGTTCTTGTAATAGGAATCACGACTTGCATGTCGATGAGTATGACAACCGGCAGGAGCCATAGGAGTTGTCTTAATTATTGTATGACCTGCGTGTCAATGATTTAACGCCATGTAATTACTTCACTTTATTGCTAAACCGTTAGCCATAGTAGTAGAAGTAATAGTTGGCGAGCAACTTCATGGAGACACGATGATGGAGATCATGATGATGGAGATCATGGTGTCATGCCAGTGACGAAGATGATCATGGAGCCCCGAAGATGGAGATCAAAGGAGCTATATGATATTGGCCATATCATGTCACTGTTTAATTGCATGTGATGTTTATTATGTTTATGCATCTTGTTTACTTAGAACGACGGTATTAAATAAGATGATCCCTCATAATAATTTCAAGAAAGTGTTCACCCTAACTGTGCACCGTTGCGAAAGTTCGTTGTTTCGAAGCACCACGTGATGATCGGGTGTAATAGATTCTAACGTTCACATACAACGGGTGTAAGACAGATTTACACATGCAAAACACTTATGTTAACTTGACGAGTGTAGCATGTACAAACATGGCCTCGGAACACAAGAGACCGAAAGGTCGAACATGAGTCGTATGGAAGATACAATCAACATGGAGATGTTCACCGATGATGACTAGTCCGTCTCACGTGATGATCGGACACGGCCTAGTCGACTCAGATCATGTATCACTTAGATGACCAGAGGGATGTCTAATCTGAGTGGGAGTTCATTAAATAATTTGATTAGATGAACTTAATTATCATGAACTTAGTCTAAAAACCTTTGCAAATATGTCTTGTAGATCAAATGGCCAACGCTCATGTCCACCTCAACTTAAACGCGTTCCTAGAGAAAACCAAGCTGAAAGATGATGGCAGCAACTATACGGACTGGGTCCGGAACCTGAGGATCATCCTCATAGCTGCAAAGAAAGATTATGTCTTAGAAGCACCGCTAGGTGAAGCTCCCATCCCAGAGAACCAAGACATCATGAACGCTTGGCAGTCTCGTGCTGATGATTACTCACTCGTTCAGTGCGGCATGCTTTACAGCTTAGAACCGGGGCTCCAAAAGTGTTTTGAGCAACACGGAGCATATGAGATGTTCGAAGAGCTGAAAATGGTTTTCCAAGCTCATGCCCGGGTCGAGAGATATGAAGTTTCCGACAAGTTCTTCAGCTGTAAGATGGAGGAAAATAGTTCTGTCAGTGAGCACATACTCAAAATGTCTGGGTTGCACAACCGCTTGACTCAGCTGGGAGTTAATCTCCCGGATGACGCGGTTATTGGCAGAATACTTCAGTCGCTTCCACCAAGCTACAAGAGCTTTGTGATGAACTTCAATATGCAGGGGATGGAAAAGACCATTCCTGAAGTATATTCAATGCTGAAATCAGCAGAGGTAGAGATCAAAAAGGAACATCAATTGTTGATGGTGAATAAAACCACTAAGTTCAAGAAAGGCAAGGGTAAGAAGAACAACAAGGAAGTTGCCGCGCCCGGTAAGCCAGCTGCCGGGAAGAAGTCAAAGAATGGACCCAAGCCTGAGACTGAGTGCTTTTATTGCAAGGGGAAGGGTCACTAGAAGCGGAACTGACCCAAATACTTAGCGGACAAGAAGGCCGGCAACACTAAAGGTATATGTGATATACATCTAATTGATGTGTACCTTACCAGTGCTCGTAGTAGCTCCTGGGTATTTGATACCGGTGCCATTGCTCATATTTGTAACTCAAAGCAGGAGCTGCGGAATAAGAGGAGACTGGCGAAGGACGAGGTGATGATGCGCATCGGGAATGGTTCCAGAGTCGATGTGATCGCCATCGGCACGCTACCTCTACATTTACCTACAGGATTAGTTTTAAACCTCAATAATTGTTATTTAGTGCCAGCTTTGAGCATGAACATTGTATCTAGATCTCGTTTAATACGAGATGGCTACTCATTTAAATCCGAGAATAATGGTTGTTCTATTTATATGAGAGATATGTTTTATGGTCATGCCCCGAAGGTCAATGGTTTATTCTTAATGAATCTCGAATGTGATGTTACATATATTCATAGTGTGAATACCAAAAGATGTAAAGTTGATAACGATAGTCCCACATACTTGTGGCACTGCTGCCTTGGTCACATTGGTGTTAAGCGCATGAAGACGCTCCATGCTGATGGACTTTTAGAGTCTCTCGATTATGAATCATTTGACACATGCGAACCATGCCTCATGGGCAAAATGACCAAAACTCCGTTCTCCGGAACAATGGAGCGAGTAGCCAACTTATTGGAAATCATACATACTGATGTGTGCGGTCCAATGAGCATTGAGGCTCGCGAAGGATATCGTCATGTTCTCACGCTCACTGATGACTTGAGTAGATAGGGGTATGTCTACTTGATGAAACTCAAGTCTGAGACCTTTGAAAAGTTCAAGGAGTTTCAGAATGAGGTAGAGAATCAATGTGACCAAAAAATAAAGTTCTTACGATCAGATTGTGGAGGAGAATATTTAAGTCACGAATTTGGTACGCACTTAAGGAAATGTGGAATCGTTTCACAACTCATGCCGCCTGGAACACCTCAGCGTAACAGTGTGCCCGAATGTCGTAATGGCACTTTATTGGATATGGTGTGATCTATGATGTCTCTTACCGATTTACCGCTATCTTTTTGGGGATACGCTCTAGAGACAGCTACATTCACTTTAAATAGGGCACCATCTAAATCCGTTGAGATGACACCGTATGAATTATGGTTTGGGAAGAAACCTAAGCTGTCGTTCTGAAAGTTTGGGGATGCGATGCTTATGTCAAGAAACTTCAAGCTGAAAAGCTCGAACCCAAGTCAGAAAAATGCGTCTTCATAGGATACCCTAAGGAAACCATTGGGTATACCTTCTACCTTAGATCCGAAGGCAAGATCTTTGTTGCCAAGAATGGGTCCTTTCTGGAGAAAGAGTTTCTCTCGAGAGAAGTAAGTGGGAGGAAAGTGGAACTTGATGAAGTACTACCTCTTGAACCGGTAAGTAGCGCAACTCAGGAAGATGTTCCTGTGGTGCCTACACCGACTGGAGAGGAAATTAATGATGATGATCAAGGTACTTCGGATCAAGTTGCTACTGAACTTCGTAGGTCCACAAGGACACGTTCCTCACCAGAGTGGTATGGCAACCCTGTCCTGGAGATCATGTTGTTAGACAACGGTGAACCTTCGAACTATGAAGAAGCGATGGCGGGCCCAGATTCCAAAAAATGGCTTGAAGCCATGCAATCCGAGAGAGAATCCATGTATGAAAACAAAGTATGGACTTTGACAGACTTGCCCGATGATCGGCGAGCGATAGAAAACAAATGGATCTTTAAGAAGAAGACAGACGCAGATGGTAATGTTACCATCTATAAAGCTCAACTTGTCGCTAAGGGTTATCGGCAAGTTCAAGGGGTTGACTACGATGAGACGTTCTCTCCCGTAGCGAAGCTGAAGTCCGTCCGAATCATGTTTGCAATTGCCGCATACTATGATAATGAGATATGGCATATGGAGGTCAAAACGGCATTCCTTAATGGTTATCTTAAGGAAGAACTGTATATGATGCAGCCGGAAGGTTTTGTCGATCCTAAGAATGCTAACAAGGTATGCAAGCTCCAGCGATCCATTTATGGGCTGGTGCAAGCATCTCGGAGTTGGAACATTCGCTTTGGTGAGATGATCAAAGCGTTTGGGTTTATGTAGACTTATGGAGAAGCCTGCGTTTACAAGAAAGTGAGTGGGAGCTCTGTAGCATTTCTCATATTATATGTAGATGACATACTTTTGATGGGAAATGATATAGAACTTTTGGACAGCATTAAGGCCTACTTGAATAAGTGTTTTTCAATGAAGGACCTTGGAGAAGCTGCTTACATACTAGGCATCAAGATCTATAGGGATAGATCGAGACGCCTCATAGGTCTTTCACAAAGCACATACCTTGATAAGATATTGAAGAAGTTCAATATGGATCAGTCCAAGAAAGGGTTCTTGCCTGTATTGCAAGGTTTGAGATTGAGCTCGGCTCAATGCCCGACCACGGCAGAAGATAAAGAAGAGATGAGTGTCATCCCCTATGCCTCAGCCATAGGATCTATTATGTATGCCATGCTGTGTACTAGACCTGATGTAAACCATGCCGTAAGTTTGGTAGGAAGGTACCAAAGTAATCCCAGCAAGGAACACTGGACAGCGGTCAAGAATATCCCGAAGTACCTGAAAAGGACAAAGGACATGTTTCTCGTCTATGGAGGTGACGAAGAGCTCGTCGTAAAGGGTTACATCGACGCTTGCTTCGACACAGATCTGGATGACTCGAAGTCACAAACCAGATACGTGTATATTCTGAATGGTGGGGCAGTAAGCTGGTGCAGTTGCAAGCAAAGCATCGTGGCGGGATCTACATGTGAAGCGGAGTACATGGCAGCCTCGGAGGCAGCGCATGAAGCAATCTGGGTGAAGGAGTTCATCACCGACCTAGGAGTCATACCCAATGCGTCGGGGCCGATCAAACTCTTCTGTGACAACACTGGAGCTATTGCACTTGCCAAGGAGCCCAGGTTTCACAAGAAGACCAGGCACATCAAGCGTCACTTCAACTCCATTCATGAAAATGTTCAAGATGGAGACATCGATATTTGTAAAGTACATACGGACCTGAATGTGGCAGATCCGTTGACTAAACCTCTCCCTAGGGAAAAACATGATCAACACCAGAATTCCATGGGTGTTCAATTCATCACAATGTAACTAGATTATTGAACTCTAGTGCAAGTGGGAGACTGTTGGAAATATGCCCTAGAGGCAATAATAAAATGGTTATTATTATATTTCTTTGTTCATGATAATTGTCTGTTATTCATGCTATAATTGTATTATCCGGAAATTGTAATACACGTGTGAATACATAGGCCACAATGTGTCCCTAGTGAGCCTCTAGTTGACTAGCTCGTTGATCAACAGATAGTCATGGTTTCCTAACTATGGACATTGGATGTCATTGATAACGGGATCACATCATTAGGAGAATGATGTGATGGACAAGACCCAATCCTAAGCATAGCTCAAAGATCGTGTAGTTCGTTTAGCTAGAGCTTCTCCAAATGTCAAGTATCATTTCCTTAGACCATGAGATTGTGCAACTCCCGGATACCGTAGGAGTGCTTTGGGTGTACCAAACATCACAACGTAACTGGGTAACTATAATGGTGCACTACGGGTATCTCCGAAAGTGTCTGTTGGGTTGGCACGAATCGAGACTTGGATTTGTCACTCCATATGACAGAGAGGTATCTCTGGGCCCACTCGGTAATGCATCGTCATAATGAGCTCAATGTGACCAAGTGTCTGGTCACGGAATCATGCATTACGGTACGAGTAAAGTGACTTGCCGGTAACGAGATTAAACGAGGTATTGGGATACCGACGATCGAGTCTCGGGCAAGTAATGTACCGATTGACAAAGGGAGTTGTATACGGGGTTGTTTGAATCCTCGACATTGTGGTTCATCCGATGAGAACATCGAGGAGCATGTGGGAGCCAACATGGGTATCCATATCCCGCTGTTTGTTATTGACCGGAGAGGCGTCTCAGTCATGTCTGCATGTCTCCCGAACCCGTAGGGTCTACACACTTAAGGTTCAGTGACACTAGGGTTGTAGAGATATGAGTATGCAGTAAACCGAGAGTTATTTGGAGTCCCGGACGAGATCCCGGACGTCACGAGGAGTTTCGGAATGGTCCGAAGGGAAAGAATTATATATAGGAAGTCGAGTTTCGGCCATCGGGAAAGTTTCGGGGGTCACCGGTATTGTACCGGGACCACCGGAAGGGTCCCGGGGGTCCACCGGGTGGGGTCACCTATCCCGGAGGGCCCCATGGGCTGAAGTGGGAGGATAAACAGCCCCAGGTGGGCTGGTGCGCCCCCCTTGGGCCCCCCTGCGCCTAGGGTTGGAAACCCTAGGGTGGGGGCGCCTCCACTTGCATTGGGGGGCAAGGCACCCCCTTGGCCGCCGCTCCTCTAGGAGATCCCATCTCCTAGGGCCGGCGCCCCCCCTAGGGGCCCTATATAAAGAGGGGGGGAGGGAGGGCAGCCGCACCCATGCAAATGGCGCCTCCCTTCCCCCTTGCTACACCTCTCCCTGTCGTAGACGCTTGGTGAAGCCCTGCCGGGATCCCTGCTGCATCCACCACCACGCTGTTGTGCTACTGGATCTTCATCAACCTCTCCTTCCCCCTTGCTGGATCAAGAAGGAGGAGACGTCTCCCTGACTGTACGTGTGTTGAACACGGAGGTGGCATCCATTCGGCGCTAGGATCTCCGGTGATTTGGATTACGACGAGTACGACTCCCTCAACCCCGTTCCCTTGAACGCTTCCGCTTGATCTACAAGGGTATGTAGATGCACTCCTCTCTCTCGTTGCTAGATAAACTCATAGATTGATCTTGGTGAAACCGAGGAATTTTTTTATTTTCTGCAACGTTCCCCAACACGGATGACCCCGAAGTGTCGTCACGGAGGATTTCTCCGGATCCACCAAGGCCAGAAGTTGACATTTCGGCCGCCCGGAGTCTGCAATATCCGGCTCCCAAGGAGAGCTTCAGGAGGTGTCCGGGATTGTCCTGCGCATAGCCGGACACGCTAATGGGCCTTTTGGAGCGAGCGGCCATCTCCGAGATGCGTCATGCTCTAATGGGCACGGTAGTTGAAAGGATTTCATCCGCGAAAAGCGGTTTGAATGAAGCTTTTACGAGTCTACTGAGAGGCTTTGAGGTACGCAAAAGTGCAATTTTGTTGTTGCCGCACATGCTAAGTGTGCTCTATATAGATAGTAGCCCCTGAGACTCTAGTTTCCATCAACGTGGCGGACAGAGGATCATAATATCTGTTAATAACCGCACTGCTTTATGTGCAGGTGGCTGAGGGTTCGGCGGCCGATCGATCTACTGATTTTGCCGAGCTAAAGCAGCAGCTGGACGTGGACGATGCTGACATCAGGCTTGTTAACAAGCGGCTTGATGAGGCCCAGGGTACGTATATTCGGCTTGTCAACTAATCTTTAAGAGGAGCATGATGCTAGTATCTATAATATGCTGTTTAGTGCAGATGGAGCTACTGCCATGGAGACCCTTCGGGCGGAGCTTGCCCGAGCCGAGGAGCAAGCCCGAATAAGTGATACGGCCACTCTGAAGATGGTCGAGAAGTTAAGAGCCAAATAGGATGCTCATCGCCGGAGCGAAGAAAAGATAGCTCAGATGGCTACCGAGCTGGAAGATGCCGCCAACCGCCGCGAGCTCCTTGAAAAGGAAAATCAAGCAAAAGCAGCTGACCTGAAGAAGGCCCTAGAGGCAACCAAGGAAACCCGCTCTGAAATGAGGGGGATGAGGGAGGAGCTTCGTGAAGCCGGAGATATCGTGGCTGGAAAGCCCTATCTATTGTGGATGAAATTCGGAGATCCGAAGTATGCCCCTCTGGATCAGTTGTGGAGTGCGGCGGACGCATATGCAGACCTAGCAAAGAGTGCTGCTGATGCATCCGAGGTTTACAAAGACCGGAAGGACCATCAGGCTAAGAGGTTATTTTGGTCGCAGTTCAGTGCCCCGACGCGTCCGTTGCCATTGAATGAAAAGATGGCCGCATGGGCCAAACTCCACAGGTTGTCCGGGCTTGCTATGAGGTCTGTCGTGGATCGTCTTTGGCCGCAAGGGCCAAGGCCGGACAGTTATTTTAGATTAGTGCAACAATTCCTTGGTGTTGTGTCACATATCGACGCTGTGACGAGGTCGACGTGCATAGAGGGTGCGCGGATGGCTCTTACCCATGTTAAAACATACTGGGCTAGGATGGAAGCCATCGCTGTTGCAACCTGGAGTGCGCAGACGGCCAGGACCCGACCGAGCACTATTTCGAAGAAGTCTTAGAAGGCACCCGTTTAATAGAGGCTCAGTGCTTGAAGAGTGCCATGTTCGAATGACATGTATCACGATTGTAAAGACAATGCTATTTCGATTATAAAGGCTGTTTTTATACTTTTATCTGAAAGTAGTATAATGCCTCCTGTGCGGCCGCTTATGTATATATATGTATCCTGAAAGTTTGCAGTCGTCGGCTTCAGCCCCCATGCATATAATGCGGGGGTGTTCGGGAAAGAGCGTAGTCACACTTGATCCAACGTCTTGGTCCGTTAAGGAGGTGGTAGCGCGGCGAACCAGGCAATCGGACTACATAGTTTTAACACTTTCACTTAGCCATAGGAGTTTGACGGTGGGGCTACTATATAGCCCTTGGTACTTTCGCATTCAGCCGGATATGGCGTGCGTATGTACGTGACCGGGAAAATGGTCCTTCGTTAATGCGGGGGAATCGCGAAGATTCCGCAGGGTCATCGAGTGGTTGACCAGTCTCGCGTTGTATCATGACAGTCAGTTTTCGGCTTTCTCTACTGAGGTGCTCGTCCAGGTAAACCGGGGCACAATCGCAGTAGTTCTCCTGGTGCCGCCTTAGCCGATAGAACGGAACGTAAGGTAGCAAAATATGGGAGCCGGGCAAACCCAACATTTGACCAAAGACATGATTCAGAGTTGATGCATATAAGGCCAAACTCGCGACGACGAACACTCCCTAAGGTATTCGGACTTTATAACGTCTAATGGGATGAGTAACGCCCTTAACAATGAGCCCTGAGTTTCCAGGTATGAGCAGTGTTCTGGTGTGACAAAATGCCGAAGACGCCAGTATCCCCCCGGTTGTATGAAGTTTTCGAAGGGGAAGAAGCAATAAGAGATGTTAAAAAGGTTTACGCAGGGTCTTAATCTAAAGAGAAACCTTTGTGCGGGGCCCTGCTGCACGTCTGCGCCTTTATCTCCGTTGTGCCATATCCTGGAAGGGTGTGGCACGATGGTCGCCTGTAAAAGAAAAAACCCAGGTGAAAGACTTCGTGCGAGGTGTTCGTTAATGAAAATGCAATATGCTATTGTATTGATAAGGTCGAGCCAAACTATGGGCTCTTTTTGCGAGTAGCCCCTAGCATCTTTTATGGGGAAATCCCAAATGGGCTGTTACATTGCGTGGAGCGCCGGACTCGTCTAACCGTGTCCGTGGTCTTGATGACCGGCCATTAGTCCTGGTTGGAGGGACCGCTTAGTGTTCGGCTGCTAGAGCCGCCACATATTCTTCCGTGCGTAAGGAACGCTCTGTGTTTCCGCTAACTGTAATGACGCCGTGTGGACCGGGCATCTTAAGTTTGAGGTAGGCGTAATGCGGTACTGCATTAAAACAAGCGAAGGCTATTGGTCCGATTAGTGCGTGATAGCCGCTCTGGAATGGAGCAATGTCGAAGGTTAATTCCTCGCTTCTGAAGTTGTCGGGGGAACCGAATACAACTTCTAGTACTAGGGACCCCATACAGTGGAACTCAATACCTGGTATTACTCCTTTAAAGGTAATGTTATTTAGGCTGATCCTTGAAGGGTCTATCCCCATTTTGCGGACAGTGTCCTGATATATCAGGTTTAGACTACTGCCGCCGTCCATGAGGACTCGTGTGAGATGGTATCCGTCAGTTATTGGGTCGAGCACCAGGGCAGCCGATCCTCCGTGCCAGACACTAGTCGCGTGGTCCCTGCGATCGAAGGTGATCGGGCAGGCCGACCAGGGATTAAATTTGGGGGCAACGGGCTCAACAGCATATACGTCTCTGAGTGCGCGTTTGCGCGTTCTCTTCGGAATGTGAGTTACGTAAATCATATTCACTGTTTTGACTTCTGGTGGGAATTTTTTTTGTCCTCCAGTGTTCGGCTGGCGAGGCTCCTCCTCGTCCTCACTTGGCGTCTCCCTCCCCTTTTGTTCGGTGTTCAGCTTGCCGGCCTGTTTGAAAACCCAACATTCTCTATGGGTGAGGTTTGCAGGCTTTTCGGGGGTGCCGTGAATCTGACATAATTTGTCTAGAATCTTGTTTAGGCTGGACGGTCCGTCTCTGCTGCCTTTAAATGGCTTCTTCCATTGACCGGGTCGAGAGCCCCTGAATCCGGCATTGACTGTCGTATTCTCTGGGCTGTCATTATTGTTTCGACGCTTGTTTTTGTTGCGTCGCGGCTTCCCGTTGCCATCCCTGACTTCGGATGTGCTTTAGTCGCTGGTGCCGCTATGGGCCAGCCAGCTGTCCTCGCCCGTGCAAAAGCGGGTCATAAGGCTTGTTAAGGCTGCCATCGTCCTCTGCTTTTCTTCGCTGAGGTGTCTGGCAAGCCATTCGTCCCGGATGCTGTGTTTGAAGGCCGCTAAAGCCTCGGCGTCCGGGCAATCGACTACTTGGTTTTTCTTGGTAAGAAACATGTTCCAGAGTTTTCGGGCTGACTCTCTGGGCTGTTGAATTATATGACTTAGGTCGTCAGCATCCGGAGGCTGGACATAGGTCCCTTGAAAATTGGCCCTGAAAGCATCCTCGAGCTCTTCCCAACTTCCAATTGAGTTTTCGGGAAGGCTTTTCAGCCAGTGCCAAGCTGGTCCCTTTAATTTGAGGGGTAGATATTTGATGGCGTGGAGATCGTCTCCGTGAGCCATATGGATATGAAGGATAAAGTCCTCGATCTAGACCCTAGGGTCTGTAGTTCCGTCGTATGCCTCTATATTCACGGGTTTGAATCCCTCGGGAAATTCATGATCCAGCACCTTATCGATGAAGCACAGGGGGTGTGTGGCACCCCTGTATTTGGTTGTGTCATGGCATGCTGTCGACGGTTGTTGTGCTTGGTTCCGATTCCAAGCTGGTATTCGATCGATGTGATCGTTTTGGTATTTCTGCTCCTGTGTTGGAGCGCGCTTCCTAGATCTGTAGATGGATCTGGCCATACCGGACTTTCTGTCCAGGAGCTCACGTAAATCGTGTGCTGACTTGTGCGCGGCATCCTGAGCCGTCTTGTCACGGCCACGGGGCGGTCGGTCTGGCTGATCGGTAGTTTTCGGCTGAGTGGGCTCTAACGCCTCATCGTCGAATTCGGGCAGCAGCTTGCGCTTTGGATAGCTCTTTGCATGGCGATCGTCGTCGTATTTTTCTTCTGTGCCGAGGACTTCGCTCCACCTACGATTGAGCGTATCCTGCGTGGCCTTAAGCTTTTGCTTCTGCTTCTTTAGGCTCCTCGCGGTGGCGATAAGTCTTCTGTGGAGGTTCTCTTGTTCCAAGAGTTTTTCTGGGATGATAAGTGCATCATTGTCCGGGTTGTCCTCCTCTCCGGAGATAGGTTGTTGAATTTTACCCTCGGGATCGGCGTTATCTGACGTCGGCTCTGGACTGTTTTCACCATCCCCTGGCTCATCCTGCTCCATCACTGGGTCCATGGGGTCGTTGTTTCCTTCAGAATCAACCGGGGTATTATTATTTCTTGCGTTGTTGTTGCTGTTTTTACTGTGGTGGGATTTAGAGCGGTGTCTATGGCACCGCTTTGGTGTCTTATCGAGGGGATTATCCTTTGTTGTATCATCACCATCGCCTTCTTTTGGTGTGTCCACCATGTAAATATCGTATGATGAGGTGGCAGTCCAGTGCCCAATGGGCGGTGGTTCCTGTTCTTCTCCCGCGTCATCATAAATACCGTCGACGTCTTCGGAGTCGAAATCGAGCGTGTCGGTTAAGTCATCGACAATGGCTATGAAGTGGGTGGTGGGTGGGTAACAAATTTCTTCATCGTCCGCTTCCCGCTCGAGCCGGACATAGTTCGGCCAAGAGTCTCCTGACAAGGACAGAGACCTTAATGAGTTCAGCACATCTCCCAAGGGTGAGTGGTGAAAAATATCCGCGGTGGTGAACTCCATGACGGGTGCCCAGTCTCATTCGATAGGCACGGACGCACGCGGTTTGGATCCTGCAACCGGGGAAGAGTCCGGGGGTCCGACGATAACACTCTCACAGGAGGTGGGATCAGCGTTCGGCTTCGACGCCGATGAGTGTGCGGCCTCCGTGGCGGGGTCTACTCACTCGTCCTCGGAAGGCACGATCTGCTCCGGATAGATTTCCGGTGCCAACGCGGGTGCGATCTCCCGAATAATGTTCGATGTCAGATCAAAGTCATGTCCGTCGTGACTGTTCGGCACACCTGTCATGGGCTCGAATCCATCAAAGATCAAGTCTCCGCGGATGTCGGTGGTATAGTTTAGGCTTCCAAACCTGACCTGATGGCTAGGGGCGTAGCTATCGATCGCCTCCAGATGGCCAAGCGAGTTGGCCCGCAGTACGAAGCCGCCGAATACGAAGATCTGTCCGGGAAGGAAAACCTCCCCCTGGACCGCATCGTTGAAGATGATCGAAGGGGCCACCAAGCCTTACAGCAACGACACAGTGTAACTCTCAATGAAAGCACCAACGTCGGTATCAAAACCGGCGGATCTCGGGTAGGGGGTCCCGAACTGTGCGTCTAAGGCTAATGGTAACAGGAGGCAGGGGACACGATGTTTTACCCCGGTTCGGGCCCTCTCGATGGAGGTAATACCCTACTTCCTGCTTGATTGATCTTGATGATATCAGTATTACAAGAGTTGATCTACCACGAGAGCGTAGAGGCTAAACCCTAGAAGCTAGCCTATGATTATGATTGTTGTTGTCCTACGGACTAAACCCTCCGGTTTATATAGACACTGGAGGGGGCTAGGGTTACACAAACTCGGTTACAGAGAAGGAAATCTACATATCCGAATATCCAAGCTTGTCTTCCACGCAAAGGAGAGTCCCATCCGGACATGGGACAAAGTCTTCAATCTTGTATCTTCATAGTCCAGCAGTCCGGACAAAGTATATAGTCCGGCTGTCCGAGGACCCCTAAATCCAGGACTCCCTCACCCTTCCCTATTCATGCATTCCTTTCCGCCCGAGCCCTAGCGCCCAAGCGTTTCTCTTCTTCACCTAAAAAGGCTTCCCGAAGATGTCTGGATCTGGAGCAGGAGGCAAGTGGATGGCCTCTCCCGTCCGGGGAAAAGGACATCAAAAAGCTTGGGGGGGGGGGGTATCTGGCCAAGAGAATTGGCCACCGTCTTCCGATGGCGGAACGGATAGTCCCCACCTCGGAACCCTATGAGAGGGTGGTATTTCTCCCTCATTTTGTCCGCGGGCTAGGGTTTCCCCTCCACCCATTTATTCGAGGCGTCATGTACTATTACGTGATTGATTTCCATGATCTATCCCCAAATTCCTTTCTCAACATCTCGACATTCATAGTCGTGTGCAAGGCCTTTCTCCGCGTTCCTCCGCACTTCGGCTTATGGCTGAAGGTTTTTAATGTAAAGCCCAAGGTAGTGAGCGGCGAGCATGCCGAATGCGGAGCCGCCATGGTAAGCAAGATGCCCAATGTCACATGGCCGATAGGGACTTTCAATGATTCTGTCAAGGAGTGGCAGCAGCAGTGGTTTTATATCACCGAGCCGCGTGGCAAGGAGTAGACCGCTATTCCGGAGTTCAGATCTGGTGCCCCCTGCGACTTATGTCATGGCACGAGAAGGGCCTGAGCTGGGCTTCATCTGACGATCTATCAGAGCTCCAGACGCGCGTCCAAGACATGGAAGACAAGAGCGTCAAGCTCGTCAGTGTAGTCCAGGTGATGTTGGTTCGCCGGATTCTACCATGTCAACACCGAGCTTGCAATCTATGTGAGTTTGACCCGGCCAAGCACCAGTCCCTACTAGAACTCTTTGGCTCTACACACAAGTACATCTGGAAGGTTCTTTTGAAGTTCGGCAAACCATGGCCGGACTCCACCGAGGACCGCGGGTACCAACTGTCCCGCCCCGCAAGTTCGGTAAGCAACTGCACGTTTCATAATGCATGCATTCAATCCGTACATCCTCAGAAAGACACTTAACATATTTCCCATCATTTTTCCTAGGGCTGGGCAAAGAAGGCGGGGCAGATTTACTGTCCTGCTCCTCTGCCAGAAGAACCGGCCGGCCCACTTCAGTCGAACATGCTGGTCCCGACGCCATATAAAGCGCCGAAGAAAAAGACCAAGAAGGAGGCCAAGAAGACTAGGGGCGGCCTCCGTCGCCGTGGTACCAGGGACACAAAATCCAAAGACTCCAATGCCCATTCTTCCTCCGAAGAGGACGGGGAGGAGGAGGACTAATCCCCCGCAGGGGGAAAAAAGAAAAGAGTGGCCTCCAGCTCCTTGGAGGCCGATTCGCCTAAGAGGGGAAAAACTCCTCTTCAAGAGGAGTCCACCGACGCCACCGATAGCAGCCCGGGGTGGGATCCCAAGGCCGAGCCCCTGGTGAACTTGTAAGTATAAAATCCGAACACACTCATGCGTCCGGACTTGTCATGGCATCACATTCTAATCTAAGTCGTGCTTTTCTTTTTCAGTCCGGCCAAGCCCCGCGCCGAGCAATCCTCGTCAGAGGATCTACTGGGTTCGGACGCTATGGGGAGCGGGACACCCCTGAAGGCCTCCTCCTACAAATGTAGGAACGAAACCGAGATTTCATCCCAGAAGGACCCAGGCCACAGAGGAGGGGAGAAGGTCGCGAAGGCGGCGCCAGGAGGCCATACTTCTGGGGCCGGTTACACGGGAGAGAAAAATCCCGTGGGTGTCGATGGCGGAGGTCATCCTGAATCCGGACCCAAGCTGGACATGGTTCTAGAGACCCATAAGGTCCCCGAGTCACATCCACCGGCCGCCTCTGTTCAGCCAGGGGTGCCGGATACTTTATTGGCGGTGCTGAAGGGTGCCTCCATCGTTGATGAACACCATGCCCTCATGGGTGCGGTGATTGAGAAGATTCAGTCCGCTAAGAGTGGACTGAACGAATCTTGTGTCAGCCTCATAAGAGGCCTTGAGATATGTTTTATGAATTCTTGGGAGAATGTCATGGTATAGATAGTAGCCCCTGATACACAGTTCGGTGAAAGAAAGAACCGGACAGGGGATCAAATTCATGTTCGCAGGAGACTCACTTGATGATATTTATCACTCATTTTAATCAGCAGGTATCTCTAGTGACTGCGACCTCTCAAGCTGCGGAAGTATCCGGGCTGAGGCGTAGTCTGAAGCGGGCCGAAGGAGAACTTGGCCAAGTGAAGAGACAGCTGGAGGATAATCAAGGTATGTAGAAACCTTGTTTATGTAGCACGAAAGGATGAGTGTGCATGAGAACAATCTTTTGATGATGTGCTCTAGGGGCGTCGGCCGAAATTGAGACCTTGAAGAAGGCTATGGCCGAAGCCGAGAGGAGTGAAGCGGCAGAGCAGGTGCTCCGTGAGAAGCACGAGGCCAGAGTTATTGAGGCTGAGCGAGAGCTTCAAGAGGCCGTGAAAAACTGCGAGACCCTGGAGCAGAGTTTAGCAGGGAAAGAATCCGAACTCTCCCAGGCTCGCCAAGCCGCAAGTGATGCCCCGGGGGAAGCCCAAGTTGCCCTGAAGGAAATCCAGGAGACGAGGAAGATTGTGGCTGGTAAGGCTTTTTCTGTGAAAAGCAAGTATAGCAGACGAGAAGATCTAATTTGACAATATTGAGTTTTGATGTATACAGGTGTATTTGCGGAGCTGCCATGCAGCATATCTGATGCCGCCCAGTTCTACCGAGCCGAAGGGGGGAATACTGCGAATAAGCTCTTCTGGATGCAGTATCTGGCGCCGAATTATCCGGTGCCTTTCTCCGATCAGCTAAAGCAGCTGGTCGAGCTGCACAACGTGGCCAAATTAGCCATGTAGGATTTAATTATCCGGCTGTGGCCTGCTGAGCCGATTACAAGCAGCTACTTCGGGCTCGTGAAGCAGCTTGTAGGTGCCTGCCCTCGACTCGAAGTCATCAAGCGGTCGGTATGCATAGAGGGTGCGTGAATGGCCTTCTCCCGTGCCAAGGTACATTGGGGGAAGATGGATGCGGAGAAGCTAATGACCGGGGGACCGCCGGAGGGGAAGGAGCACCGCAAGCCTGAGCTGTATTATGAAGGTGTCTTGAAAGGAGCCCGCCTTCCGGCGGAGCAATGCACCAAGGATATTATATTTCCCTAAACACGGTCATGTTCGTTCGTTGTAATATTTGAACCAGAGCATTCTTATCATTTATTGCTTTGTCATATGAATGTTTTTCATCCTGTCCGGCTGTTGTATATAATAATTCTGAGAGTTGGCCAGTCGTCGGCTTCTGACCCCACGTAGTGAGTACGGGGGTGTTCGGGATAAACCTGAGTACTCTTTATCCCAGTTTTGGGTCCCTAAAGGAGGTGTTCAGCACAGCGAACCAGGCAATCGGACTATAGGGGTTTATCGCTCTCACTTAGCCATAGGAGTTGTTTCGAGGAAGGAAGGTGCATCCCCTAGTGTTCGGAAGTCCACACGAGGGGCTCTATAAGCGCCTGATCGAAAAAGGCCGATCCATCACACGCTGCATTGGTTATAGCATTATGCGGAAGAAATCCTTAAAGATTTAGAACCTCTCGAACAGCTGACCAGCTCTCGCTACATCATGACAGTCAGTTTTCGGCTTTCTCTACTGAGGTGCTCGTCCGGAAGAACCAGAACAAAATCGCACTAGTTCTCCCAGTGCTACCTTAGCCGATATAGCGAAACGTAAGGTACCAAAACATAGGAGCCATGCAAACCCAACTATTGACCCAAGACATGATTCGGAGCTGATGCATATAATGCTATAAGTTCGGGGTGCCGAGCTACCGTGAAGGTGTTCAGACTTTTTTGCCGTAGTATGGGCGTGATGAAGCCCCTAGCATATTGAGGCATATTGCGATAAATAGCCGCCTTTTAACAAAGGAATTTTTAAATAAGGAATAGTAACACGTGAGCATCATATAAATCCACATGTTGTATTTGAGTAATACGTCAATTCATATGAGTACATGTGATGTGATAAAAAAGAAATATGATTGCGGAACCTGCTGATACCAGGCATGCGGGCGTCGTGTTTGGATCCGAGGTGTAGACGGATGATTCAAGGGAATATCTAGAGATTTCCTGACGCGCTCGAACTGTTCCCACACCTTTCATCATAGCCTACGTATAGGTAAACTTGTAAAGAAAAAGTAAGAAATGGTTTTACGCCACCTGGCGGTTGAGCCGCAGTATGTGGCTTGTACTATCATTTTTCGGAGTGTTTTTAATTAATCTCCGGGCGGGCCGGGCTATCCTGCCGCGCGGTAGTTCGGATTCCTTTGGAGGTGTCCGGGATCTTCACCTTCGACTCGAGGTTCGACTGTAAGGTGCCATCCGCTGTTCTAGCTATTAAAGCGGTGGTAGACTCTTCGACCATGAGGGGGAATTTGGGCCTTCCATTAACCGTGATGACGCCGCGTGGACCGGGCATTTTTAATTTTTGGTAGGCATAATGTGGCACCGCGTTGAACTGAGGGAATGCGGTTCGTCCGAGCAGTGTCTGATGGTCACTGCAAAAGGGGACGATGTCGAAGACTAAGTCTTCAGTACGGTGATTGTCCGGAGATCCGAAGACCACTTCTAGTGTAATCTACACCTGGTATTATACCTTTAAAGGTGGTTTTTGTGGGCTTTATCCTTGAAGGGTTGATGCCCATTTTGCGCACTTTATCCCGGTAAAGCAGGTTCAGGCTGCTGCTTCCGTCCACAAGGACTTGTGTGAGGTGGAATCCGTCAATGATGGGGTCGAGGACCAATGCGGCTAAACCGCTATGCCGGATACTGGTAGGGTGGTCCCTGCGATCGAAGGTGATCGAGCAAGAGGACCATGGGTTGAACTTCGGGTTGATTGTATAGACCCCTTTTAGTGCACGTTTCCACTTTGGAATGTGGCTTGCACGTATCATATTCACTGTTTTCACCTGGGGAGGGAATTTCATCTTTCCTCCTATGTTTGGTGATCAGGGCTCTTCGTCGTCGTCGTCACTTTGGAACCCCTTCCCCTTGTTTCTGGCCTCTGACCTGCCTGCTTGTCTGAAGACCCAGCATTCTCTATTGGTGTGGTTGGCTAGTTTTCCAGGGGTGCCATGAATTTGGCATGGACGGTCGAGTATGCGGTTAAAACTGGACGGGCCTAAATTGTTTTTGTTGAATGGTTTCTTCTACTGGCCGGCCTTGGAGCCGCTGAATCCGGCATTGACTGACGTGTCTTTGGTATTATCGCCATTTTTGCGGCGCTTGTGTTTGTTGCACCGTGATTTGTCGTTGCTATCTTTAGCTTCGATGTGCCTGGATTGCTTGCTGTATTGTTGCTACGGGCCAACCAGCTATCCTCGCCCGCACAAAAGCGAGTCATGAGTGTTGTGAGAGCTGCCATGGACTTTGGATTTTCCTGACCGAGATGTCGGGCAAGCCATTCGTCACGGATGTTATGTTTAAAGGCCGCTAGGGCTTCGGCATCCGGGCAGTCAACAATTTGGTTCATTTTAGTTAGGAATCAGGTCCAAAATTTCCTGGGAGCTAGGTTATGCGACTTAGATCATCAGCATCCGGTGGGTGCACATAAGTGCCCTGGAAGTTACCAAGGAATGCGTCTGCCAGGTTCTCCCAATTCCAGATGGAGTTTACCGGCAAGCTGTTCAGCCAATGCCGAGCCGGTCCCTTTAGTTTTAGTGGGAGGTACTTGATGGCGTGTAGATCATCTCCGCGGGCCATGTGAAGGTGGAGAAAAAAATCTTCTATCCATACCGCGGGGTCTGTAGTGCCATTGTATGATTCAATGTTCACGGGTTTAAACCCTTCCGGGAATTCATGATCCATTACTTCATCAGTGAAGCATAGGGGATGTGCGGCACCTTTGTGCCGGGTTTCATTGTATTCGGCCCGGCCGGATTTGTTAGTGTATCCGGTGTGACGATTCTTGTCACGCGTTGGGGCGCGTCACTATGATCCTTAGATCGATCTTGACTGTCCTGCTTTGTTTTCCAATACATCTCGCAGGTCCTTCGTGTAGCCCCGGGCTTTAGTGTTATTGTTTGATTAGCCACGGGGTGCGGTTTGGACTTCGGACTGGCACATCGTTTTGTCGCGGCCATTGGTGGCTGGTCAGCCGCATCATGCGCTGGTAGCGTGGGTTTTAAAGCCTCCTCCTCGAGTTGAGGTAGCAGCCTGCGCTTTGGGTAGCTTTTGCTGGGGCGCTCGAGTCAATATTCCTCGGCAGCCAGGACTTCGGTCCATCAGTCAGTTAGCAGATCTTGATCAGCTTGAAGCTGTTGCTGCTTTTTCTTCAGGCTTTTTGTAGTGGCTATAAGCCGGCATTTGAAGCGCTCCTCCTCGACAGGATCCTCCGGCACGATGAATTCTTTGTTGCCAATGCTCACTTCGTCCTTGGAGAGAGGCATGTAATTATCGTCCTCTAATTCTCCATCAGTTGCCTATTCTTTAGGGCTAGCTTGCCCATCCTCTTGCTCGGCCTGCTCAAAGCCTGACTGGGCACGATTGTCTTTGTTTTCGGCACCATCCGGATTGTTACCTCCTGTGCCGGCATCACTATTTTTGCTATGGCGGGGCTTGGAGCGGCGTCGATGACGCCTGTGTCTAGATTGCTTCCCCAAGGGGTTATGTTCCGTTGCCTCATCGCCATTGTTTTCTTTAGGGGTGTCCACAATATAAATATCATATGATGAGGTGGTGATCCAGCACCCTGTAGGCGGTGGTTCCCGTTCTTCTCCAGCATCGTCGTCCATACCGTCGATGTCTTCGGAGTCGAAGTCAAGCACGTCGGTTAAGTTATCGACAGTGGCTATAAAGTGGGTGGTGGGTGGGGGACGAATTTCTTCGTCGTCCGCTCCCCACTCAAGCCGGACATAGTTCGGCCAAGAATCTCCTGACAAGGACACATACCCTAATGAGTTCAGCACGTCACCTAGGGGTGAGTGGTGAAAGATATCCGCGGCAGTGAACTCCATGATGGGTGCCCAATCTGATTCCATAGGCACAAACGCATGCGGTTCGGATCCTGCAACCGGAGACGAGTCCGGGGGTCCGAAATTTCCACTCTCACAGGAGGTGGGATAAGTGTTCGGCTTCGACGCTGATGAGTGTGCGGCCTCCGTGGCGGGGTCCATCCACCCATCCTCGAAAGGCACGATCTGCACCGAATTGATTCCCAACGCCAACGTGGGTGCGATCTCCCGAATATTGTCCGTTGGCAGATCAAAGTCATGTCCATCGTGACTGTTCAGCGCACCTGTCATGGGCTCGAATCCGTCGAAGATCAAGTCTTCGCGGATGTCGGCAGTATAGTTTAAGCTTCCAAACCTAACCTAATGGCCAGGGGCATAGCTGTCGATCTGCTCCAGATGGCCAAGTGAGTTGGCCCGCAGTACGAAGCCGCCGAATACGAAGATCTATCCGGGAAGGAACCTCCCCCTGGACCGCATCACTGAAGATGATTGATGGAGCCGTCAAGCCTTATCGCGACGGCACCGTGGAACTCTCGATGAAAGCACCAATGTCGGTGTAAAAACCGGCGGATCTCGGGTAGGGGGTCCCGAACTGTGTGTCTAAGGATAATGGTACAGGAGGCAGGGGTCACGATGTTTTACCCAGGTTCGGGCCCTCTCGATGGAGGTAATACCCTACTCACTACAAAAAAACAGACACATCCGTGACATTTTGGGCCGAATGAATTTTTTTTCTGTCATACATATGACACTTCTATGATGATAATTGTGACAAAACCCGGTATCATCATAGATGTGGTGGGCTCCTACTTCTATGACAAAAAATCATGACAGAAAATGGGCTTTTCGTCCTGGGCGGGACAGAGACGCAGCTGCATTACATTCGTTGGGCCGTCCATGACGGAAAAAACCGTGGTAGAAGCGAGGGCGAGGAAAATTTCGGGGAGTTCCCGGTTACGGTGGGTGGTCGGGGGCCGAGCGATGCGCGTTTATCTCGTACACGTATGCGCGTGTGTGCGAGGCGTTGGCCCTAACTGAACCCGAGCGAGGCATTGGGCTCTAACTGAACCCGAGCGATTGCACTTTAGGCTACGCGTTACTAAACCCGAGCGATCGATTCCTTCGCTACTGCTGCTAACTGAAGCCGATCGATGCTGCCTTTCTGGATGAACAGTGAGGGTTGCGGGGGGGGGGGGGGGGGTGGATGAACAATGAGCGGTGGGAGTGGATGAACAGGACATGTGGCGTTGCCTCTGGATGAACAGGACCCCGATCGATCGAGCCGGTTGGGGCTGGATGAACAGGACCCCGTGGAGGGCTGGATGAACAGGACGGCCCCGTGGAGGGCTGGATGAACAGTAGAAGGTGGAGGGGTGGATGAACAGTAGCCCATGGAGGGGTGGTTGAACAGGAGCCCGTGGAGAGGGGTGGTTGAACAGTAGCCGGTGGAGTAGCGCGCGGTGGAGGCTCGATGAACAGGATCCCGTGGATGAACAGTCGCGGGTGGAGGCTGGAGGAGGTCGACGGTAGATGAACAGTAGCCCGTGGATGCTAGAGGAGGTCAACGGTGGAGATGAACAATATCCCGTGGAGCCCCGTTTTGTGGTACGCCACACCCCTCATGATGAACAGGAACCCCGTTTCGACTGTAGCGCTCCAACACAAGTCCGTTTCGTCCGTTTTGCGGTACGCCACACCCCTCCCGATGAACAGGACCCCCATTTCGACCGTAGGAGTTCCGTTTCGTCTATTTTGCGGTATGCCACACCGCTCCCGATCAAGAGGACCCCCGTTTCAACCGTAGGAAGTCCATTTCTTCTGTTTTACGGTACGCCGGACCCCTCCCGATGAACAGGATCCCGTTTCGAACGTGGCCGGTCGAACACAAGGCCATTTCCGCCATTCTGCGGTACGCCAGGCCTCGTCTCCATCGCCTGTTCCGTCCAAGCCCCCCCCGATGAACACGACCACGCATTCCGTTCCGACCCAGCCGGTTGGCTCCCCATGAACACGACGATGATGCTGTTTCTCCGTTCCGACCCAGTCATGTACACGAGCCTTGGACGTACGTATATATGCGCGAGTAGGCGTTCGAGACCCCGCCCGTATGTACACATACGTGGCCATATTTTCTTTCTTGCGCACTGGCCGTTGTACGTACGTGTACATGCTACGTGCGCGCCTCTACTACGACACGTGCATGCCTCTACATCGACCAGTATATATGTACGTACACGTTCTCGACCAGAATGACAACGCTACGTACGCTTCGACCAGGTGGGTCCTGACTATCAGGCACTTCCTTGCGTGCGAAGATGTAGCTGGTGGGTCCCAGCAGTCAGGGGGGCGAATCGTTTGTTTTTTTTCTCGGACGCATTTCCTTGTGTGCGAAGATGTAGCTGGTGGGTCCCAGCAGTTAGGGGGGAAACGTTTTTTTTTGAAATAAGGTGGCCAGTCTGGTGGGTCCCTGCTGTCAGGTGGAGGATAATTATTTTGCGCGTAATAAGGAGGCACTTCCTTGCTGCAGCCGTGGACCCAGCTGTCAGCCACTCCACGTGCAGTCCACTTCAAATGCATGTCGGTCGTTGACCATGTTGACCAGGCCGTGCCGAGAGCACCAGGGCAGTGGTAGACGGCGAGGACTAGGAAGGGAAAGAGACGGAGGCAGGGAAGACGTGACAGTTGTTTCCCATGCGGAGGGGAGTACGACTGTACGAGGGTTTACTGGTTCATTTGCCGTCGCCGGGGAATAACAGCAGGTGTGGGTGAGTAGAGGGATGGCTAGGCCAGCGATAGGAGTACGGTGGGCCGGTGAGGCCTACGCGGCAGCACAGCCATCTCGCCGGGACGAGGGAGCAGGCAGTCCCGCCAGCGCTTGTTTGAGCGGCGGGAGCAGGAAGAGCAGAGATTGAAGAAGCACGACGGCCGTTGGATGGAAATCCAACAGTCACTGCTTGTGCGTCAACCGTTTTTTAGGAAAGCCTCAAATATGTGGAAAATAGCATATAGCCCATCTGCCATTATTTCTAATAATTTACAGCCCATTTGCTAATTCTTAAGGTTTTTTGGAGCCCATATTCTTTTTGTTAGCATTACAGCCCATATTGTGGCCACGGTTAAATATTATATGAAATTTTGCATATTTCGGTGCGGTCTGAACTATTTTTAATCCCAAAATTTCGAGTCACATTCAAACTGATTTAAAAAATAAATATATCAATATAAAGTCCAACAAATTGTCCACGCATAAAAATCAATGCAATTTAGAATCTCGAAATGAAAAAAAGAAATTTGAAACTAATTGCCGGTTTGATGTGTTTTAAAAATGTACAACCCATTTCTCATTACTGATAAGCCATTTTCTCAGCCAGACGAATGAAGCTCTTCTCGTCTTGAAAGATTTGCAGCCCAACAGGCCTGACAAAGCGACTTACTTGGCAAATCACAAAAAGACTGGGATCTGGCCGTGGACCCAGCTATCAGCCTCTCCACGTACAGTACTCTTCCGATGGATGTAGGTCATTGATCACATTGACCACGCCGCGTGGAGAGCACCACGGCGGTGGACGACGGGGAGGCCTAGGAAGGGAATGACGCGGAGCCAGGGAAGACGCGGCATTTGATGCCTACGCGTAGAGGAGTATGAGGGTTCACTCGTTCGACTGCGGTGTGAGGCTGCCGTCGCTGCAGAATAACAGGGGGTGTGGGTGAGTGGAGGGATGGCCTGGCCAGCGGCGGGAGTAGTATGGGGCGGTGAGGCCTCTGTGGCATCACAGCCAGCCACGGGAGGTAGGAGCAGGCGGCACGACCGGCGCTGCTTTGGGCAGCTGGAGCAAGAAGACCAGAGGTTGAAGAAGCACGATGGCCGTTGGATGGACATCGTACGGTCACTGCAGCTAGAATCGTTCATATTGACTAAGTTGAAAAAGCCCTCCGTCCCCGTAAACTTAGTGGGCCTAGCTGTCAGCCTCTCCACGTACAGTATACTTCCGATGGAAGTCATTCCTTGACCACGTTGACCACGCTGAGTTCCGTTGCATGCATGCGTCCATGGGCATGGTGCGTCCCCACTGTCAGCCTCTCACGTACAGTCATCTTCGCAGCGATAGCCTGGCCGGCGGTGGGGGTAGCACTTCGCAGCGATGCGTGCTAAGCACAGCCGCTAGTTGCCGGAGGCCAGACCAGGTGGTCCCGGCGATGCTGGAGGAAGAAGACGAGAGATTGAAGGTGCATGCCGGCTGTTGGATATAAATCCAATGGCTGTAGATGTCACAATCATTTGTTGACCAAGTTGACAACGCCCTGCTTAGGCTTTGACCTATTGGCCCACATGTCAGCATGCAAAAATGTGGCATATATTTAACCCATGTTTTCTAGAATGTACAGTCTATTTGCTGGGCTGGGTGAACAAATAATTTTGCGTCAATCAGGCCCATTTATATTTTCTAAGAAATCCCAGCCCATTTGCACTTCCTTGAAATACATGAATTAGGTGGGCTCGTTATATTTTCTAAGAAATCCAAGCCCATTTATACACGAATCCCAGCCCATGTCGAGAAGCACTAGCGTTGAGTGAGGACCTGGACCTCGAAAGAGTACTTATTGCTACTGACTGTCTGAGAGTCGTCCGGGAAATCAAAGAACCAAAGAACCTTGGTGGACATTGTATGGTGTTTCATGAGATCAAATAACGAAGCAATTTATCAAGGGCTTGTCTTTTTAGTCATGAACAACGGGAATGTAATGAGGAGCCCTATAGACTAGCACGTATGGCTACGTCTCTTGATATAGGTAGGCATGTCTGGCTTGATGCACCACCCGCTCATTTATGTATCCTTGTAAGAATTGAACTTAGGCAATAAAGTGCGCCGTGATTCTCAAAAAAATGCTGGGCTCGTTATATATATAATGTTATGTTAGAAGGAGCAGTTAATATCAAAGAATAAACCGGAGAGGCACATTTTTTATATATAATGAACAAATTAACAAGTTATTGCTCAAAATAAAAATGAGCGCGTTATTATTAAATTGGTCCTTAAAATCTTCGCAAGCTTTTGTACGCAATCACCACGATTTTCCTTGCCTGTGAGTCAAGAACAAGCAGGATTTTCCTTGCCAACTTCCGTTAAACATTTACTTTTGTAAGTTAATAATACGTGGGATGTTTTTATAATGTATATATAAGTCTCTATAAAATATACGATAATAGTAATAATATAAATATATATAATGTGGTTAGAAGGGAAAACATAAATTGGACACAATATTATTATTCTTATATATAGATAAATAGAACAGAGACCTGCATTTTATTAAAAAATACATTGGGCTGCCGATCTTTAAGAAAAAGCCCATAGGCCGGTATGGACCTCAAAAAATAAGTTGAAACCACTGTCTCCGTATGTCGTGGGCTACGCATGCTAAAATACAAAACCCAGGCCTAGCTGATACTTGTTCGCCCTCTGGAAAAAAATGATACTAGATCCCCGAGCGAACTGGAATATAGAGGGGGCCGGCGGCACAACTGAAGAAGCACATCAGGAGAGATTTTTTTTCTTCAGTGGATGGCTCTCAATAGCATTTTTTTAATTGCCTCTGAACCATACAACTTGTATTTTTAGCCTCCCAGTCTGTCATGGTGGACCAACAGCCCATTTGCTGGGCGGGCCAACCTACAGAAACCAGCACTTGATTTTTCATCAAGCCCCAAAACAACGCAGTACTATGTTTGTTTTGAGGCTGAAAACATTACGGCAGGGGTTGAGCAGGGGCGAGGGGAAGACAGAGTAACAAAAAGATTAAAAAGAGCTGATGCGCCGTTGCTACCCTAACAAAGCAGGTGCAATTCTTCTCAGGAAGAAGGTGTGCCGTTGACACCCACACGTCACATACCCCACAGTAGGCATACTAACAAGTTCACACACAAATACAACAGAAAAGGTAAACATTCGTATCAAACTTAGGTTCACAGGACATGTTCATATTCATAGCGAACATTCACTATCAACAACTCAAAAGATTCATATATACACAAACTCAGCATATCTATGCATCCAAATGATTGATAGATCACACGACAATATTCATGCATAATTCACAAAAATATTCAGATATACACATGTTCAGTATATTTATGCATCCAAATGATTGAGATCATAGCCAATATGATCCATGGACGAACTTTAATCACCTAGGTTACAGACTGGTAAATGGTGTTCAGTCGGAGGTACTTCTTGCTAAAATTAGTTCTTGTACGAGTAAACTTTCGAGTACATAAGAGGCAACACAGACAATCTGAACTTTGCTTGTAGGTTTATCCTCAAATAGTGGCCTCGTGCCGAGCGAGGTTTGAGCAACTTGGCCACTACTTTCATCCAACTAGTTTACAGGCTCATCTTGGTCATGTGGCTCGCCAAAATTCTACATTGCAGACGAGAAAGGAGGCAGTTGAGAAAATGAACCACCCAAATTTTTTGTGCAGCTCAACTGAAATGGAGCATCCCTGGCATGCAGACTGATTAAGTGCCAGATGAATATATGCGTCAACCAACTTGTCTGGAATCTTGAGACTCCATGCCATACAGTTTGCTACCATATCTGCCGATAACCAAAAGGCACAAGTTAGGACCAAAGACTGGACTGTGTTCTTCTCGGCTATGCTCCAAGCAATATTTTTGGCGTTCACTCTCCTAATACTTGGGAGATTGACAACTGGTTGATGCCGGTTGATACTCGAATGAATATAGGCACTTCTTGTCAACATAAATGCTTGTGTGAGTGAACTTTGGAGTACATGGCAACAACATAAGTATCTGTCCATCTGATCATTTTGTGCAGTTTTACTGAAATCACCCAATGCAATGATTTGCCTGCGAGTTCAGGCTCCAAGTTACTCCTTTATAAAATCGACAAACATTAGCACAATACCAAATTACCAATACATGACAAGCACAATAATCAAGATAAAGACCAGTACCAACCTGTGTGAGGTAGCATATCAATTACTATTTCCTTTCACTGGAAGTCGAGATAAGCGACTGACAGGAAACGAAGGAAGCAAGCAAGCCGAGACAAAGCGACTGCCATGAAGGGAAGGAAGCGGTCGAGGCAATGAAGCACCCAAAGTTTTTGTGCAGTTCCACCAAAATCGAGCATCCCTGTTAGCACATATATTGAGAGAGTGAGATTGCTGTAATAGTGGGACTAGTTGATGAAACATACACTAACAAATAGAAGCACCCTCATTATCTTAATGGGTAAAGTTAGAAACATACTAGTCTTGCTTAAAGAGAGGTATTAGTTTATTTAATCAGTGCCAATTAGCTCAACACTCAAAACATTGCCATGTATCATAGGTTGCAAAACTTTAATGTGCAAAGATAAAGGAGTTTCTCATGAGAGTAGCAACACATCAGCACAATACATATATAGGTACGGCAAACTAATATGGCTGAAGGCCTTAGGCTGGTACCAACCTGAGCAAAATATGTTTATTCAAGTAATTCCAGAAGAGATGATAAAGCACTCACTGGAATCACTCAATAGTATATATTTTTGTGCACTTCAAATGTATGGTTGAAATAACTCTTGTTTACCAGTGGTGAGATTATATCGAAAGATTATCAAGAACTTCTAGCAGAGTTAAAGCACTGGCTGGGATACAGTTCATTGTATTCTCTAGTGCAGTTCCACTAAAAAGTACGATTGGCACAACATGATCCCTGTTTGCACAAGTAGGAAAAAGGTGAAACCTTCATTAGCTTAGTGAGAAAGGATAGAAATACAATAGCATTATTATGTCATGACACTACCAAGATTCCCTCCCTGCTCCACCACATGATTCACCTCCAGATACATATATACACATACATGATTCAGCATAGGGTGCTACTAAAGATTTGTTTAACTCTGACGGGAAAATTAGGCAGCAATAAATTAGTGCTAGTTAAGTACTCCTGATTAATTAAGTGACCTTGTAGGAGAGACGACAGAAGTGGAAGGGCTCCCTGGAGGATCGTCTCACATGTAAGGGAGACATTGCCGGAGCCCTTGAATGGCCTCGACTGAGGCATCGGCTTCAGCAAGATCAACTGGGCACTGTTGATCGTGTAGAGCTGGGTCACACAAGCATCCAGAATCGGGTTAATTAGTATGATGTGTCGTTAAGCCAAGTACTACTATGCTGCATTTCTCTATCTATCTCTACTCTATTATCTATTACTCTTATACTCTTACAAAAAACAGATTTGGTGATCTTGTTGTTAAGTGCATCTCGATGTTACGTGCAACGAACGAGCATCTTGCTAGTCTTCCAAGTAAATTAAGACTAGTAGCAACACAGAAATACAATACCACTAGCAAGATGTCAGGATAACATACGACGGTACCATCATGTGATCTTCTTCATTTCCTTCTTCTTCTTCTTCTTCTTCTTCTTCTTCTTCCTCTTCATGCTCTGTTTCTCTTTCTCCTCACCAGTTGGTGAAACCAGTTACATGATTGGCCTTCTAGTTCAGAATTGGTTTTGTCAGTGAGGGAGTACAAGTGTACTAGTAAAAAATAGCATTATTTTCTCATGGCAGTCGGAAAATAGAGATGAACACATGCATTAAATATCATTCTTACCTAAAGGAAGGTTATGGCGCCAATATGGATGATGAGGATTGGAACACATATCTCCCTTTGTGCAGTTCCACCAAAATGAACCAACTGTTCCATTCTGACATTCCAGTTAAACAACACAAAAGTCACTTCTTTTAAGAAGAGTTTTATGCAGTGCACCAAAAGGTCACAACAACAACCAGTGAATTGGATATCCCTGTTTTCACAAAAAGGTACAGAGGAAACATTCAGAGTTTCAAACAGTTACATGCAAAAACATTTGGCTAAACTTGTCGTGGCTTACAATAGTGGCATGGCTTCATTTTTACCAGGGACATTAGATTAAGAATAGCTAAATATTTGGTATAAGGGCATGGGACAGTGGGTGCACCAGCAGTCCAGCACCATGTATGTAAACAAGGGCATAAAGTGGTGATTCATAGTTTGTTCCCCCGAGAAACAAACATCCAAGAAACATATCTGGGTTGGTCCCATTTTTGTTCACTCTAGCCACCTACTCCTATGTGTGGATAGCAAATCTAGTCCTGGTCATACCACTGTGTACAACGTTACCCCTATATTTCCCTTTTCGACCAAGATACCGGTTGGATGACCAGTCTGTACTACTTTCACCCCCTTTCCTTCATGTTTGTACCAAGTCCGATGTACATACTAAATTCCCCCACCCCCACTTTATTTCTTGTTTGAACCAAGTACTCCCTCTGTCCGGAATTACTTGTCATCAAAATGGATGTGTTTAGAACTAAAATACATCGAGATACATCCATTTCAGTGACAAGTATTTTCGGATGACGGGAGTACAAGATTCGACTCCATGAAGTAGCTTTACCTCTAACAATAGAAGAAAAAAAAATACTAGGCGACGTTGGACCATCCGACCGAGAGGGGCCGAGAGGTAGAAAATGATGCACATGCAGCGACGTAGCAAGCTGGGGAAGTAGAGCTAAGGCGGTTTCAAACGAAGATATACCTGAAGGTCGTCGGGATGTGGATAGGTGGGCGGCAGGAGGCCGGATCCGCCCACAGGCAATGACGAAGGGATCAGAGGACCTCCCGCGCCGGCACTCGGCCAGAGATAATGGCGCGGCCGGCAGTGGGTCTCCTCCCTCACTGTCGACGACGGCCTAAACGCTGCCCCTCCTCCCCTTCAGCGGCGGAGGGGGATATGTCCGGATCTGTAACCAGCGGTGAGGATAGAAATCTAGTGTTTTTTGAAGGGAGAAAGACAGTGTTACTATCCCTATCTTGTTTAGATCTGGAGAGGATGAGAGTGTGTGAATAGAGCAACCCTAGCAAGCAAGCGCGGAGGCTCCGACATATATATATGTAGTGGGGTAGTTTTCCTTTTTCACTCGATCAAAACAATCGTTTAAAATTGTGTACTACTACATGCCAGGTGGCGGTTTTTTTAGTTGTTGATTGTTTTTTGAGGTAGCTACCCGCTTGTTCCAAGTGGTATTACGGTGTGCCAGGTCGCATTTTGTATCGTTAAAGTCTGGTACTAAAAGTCCCTCCATTAAATGAACAACCACCGCCTCGTAAAAATTGTGAACAAGCCCACGGCTAAAATTAGCGGAAACGTGGGTTGCCCCAACATGCATTATTATTTATATTTTCTACTCCACATGTCATATACACAAAAATAATGTGTCATAGACACAAAAATTGTGGCAAGATTCTCTTAGGCAAGCCAAAGTGTGTCTAACAATTTGAGCAACTCAGGTTAGGCAAGTGTGGCAAGTGTGGGAAAAATAATGTGGCAACATAAGACAAACATAGTCACAATCCAAACAGCCCCGTAATTTTTTGTGACATGCATGAAAATTTGGTTAGTTAAATTTATAGTCAAAATTTGGCAAGGTGCATCAAATCAACAGATGCAAGTATCAAAAGGAAAGTCATGGCATGCATGCATGCATTGTACTCCTTCCGTTTCCAAATATAAGTCTTTTTAGAGATTGCAACAAGTGACTACATAAGAAGCAGAATATGTCTACATACGAAGTAGTCCATTTGAAATGTGTAAAAAGACTTATATAGAGTGCAGTGCTTTGATGTGCGCGTCAACTCGTACAAGACCAAGAAATTTGATTACTACAATGCCCTCTCCCTCGCGGACTGAGCTCCGGTGCCTTAACTACACCTGCCTTTGGCTGGATGACAGGAGGGCCAACCACCTGTTGGCTCCACCTGTCATAGACGCAAAGGCAGGAGCAGTAAGTAGAAGCTTTCGCTACACGCTATCCCTCCCGCATGAGGTGGACGGACATGCAGCAGTGGATTCGATACTGTAGAAGTAGGAGTAATATCATTGTTCGTCTTCTTGAAGAGGCGAAGAGCCAAGCGCAACCCAAACGTGGCAGTTGCGAATGCTCGTGTGGTGCGGTGCCTTGGATCACGCATATAGTAGCTAGGCTCTTGCATGAGACAAAATTGCTATTGTTTAACAATTAAACTCCATCATCCATTGGTTTATACTCATTCTGTATAGGTCCACGCGCTTAGCACCATTTCCTCCTGGGGCCACCAATGTTTATTTGCTAATTAATAGCATTGCTTGCAATGAACTAGCCATTGCAAGTCACTAAAAACATGCACACCTCTCATCTCTTATTGGTTGATATGTCAAGAAACAAGAAACAAGGTAGAAGTTAATGCACCGCGCCTAAGTGTTTTGGGACCATTTGGTTTTCGTAAGATGACTTACACACCTAGACGGAGGGAGTAGTATAGCCCTGTAAACCGGAAAGGAGTATTTGCCTTCTAGAGATTTCAACAAGTGACAAGACTACACCGCGTGCAGCTGTGCAGTACTCCCTCCCTTCCGGTTTATAGGGCTCAAATCTCAAATCTCATGAACCAAGGCATTTTGCGATTGGAGGAATGTATCTCGTACTACTTTGCAAAACTACCCTAATTAAACTCATGCATTAATTACGTAGTTCTCTCGTTTTCCTCTCCGCCTTGGTCACGGTGCACAATATTGAGGACTCCTATATGAGTAGCCGCTCTATCTACATGCGGGACATTTCAAAACATCCGAGCCCGCGTGCCATCCACCAAATCACAGCGAGGTGCTACAGTCGAGACTCACCTGTCACCCTGGTGTGGACGTCATGACCGGTCATATCACAAAACCCACACCTTTACCAGCAGTGGTAAGGTGGCCTCCAAGTTGGACTGGACGAAGAAACCATCATTCCACTGGAATGCTCGTTCAAGCCCTTTCTTCCCTTTCTTGAAGAAAACCTCACTCCAGGCTACTAACTTCTTCCATTTTTCTTCTGTACCGATGAAGGAAAGGTGGGCGAATCAGTTATGTTGCTATATTTTCATTCCAAGAATCTTCTTTTTGCGAAGCACCGACCGATTCTCACATCCTATTCTTTTCCCGTTTTCATTGCGATTGTGGTTTCCTTTCGATTGCCTTTTGTTTGTCAGTTCATTGATGGATCCTGGAGCACTAGGCAAAGAGTTGCCGGCGGACAACCCACTGGAGACAATGATCTCCAGGAAGCGAGCACCGACCAACGAGTTGACCATGTTGGCGGGCCAACCCATGGAGACGAAGAACTCCAAGAAACAAGCACTGGCCAAAGAGTTGAGGACGTTGGCAGATGAATTCCTCAAAGAAAGTTGGAAGGACAGCAAGGGCCCCACCGTGCCTACCCCAGGAACTCTGATTGCCACCTATGTGAGGCTCAAGACCGAGTTTGAGGAGATAGTCGCCGTTGAGAAGTAGTATTCCCATGGCAAGGTGATGGCTCCCATCGAGGACGAGGAGATGGCCCCCGGAGGGATGAGATCCCCCGATGAGCTGCACAAGGTAAAAAATAATGGTTTATTACCATAGTTGTGGTTTTTGATTATTTGCAATGTGCTTGCTAATATGTTAGGGTTGTGCAGGTGTCGTGGACGTCCTTGATGATTCCGATGTCGTGGCCCGTCCTGTTGGCATCGCCCCGGAGATCGATTCCGATGCCACTGTCCATCCTGTGGACATCGCCCCAGAGATCGATTCCGATGTCGCGGTCAGTCCTATGGACATCGCCCCAGAAATCGATTCCCATGCCGCTGTCCGTGTTGTGGTCATTGCCCGAGAGATTGATGACAAGAAATAGTTGGTCGCGCTAATCCTTCAGGGTAGTTTGCATTGCCCTGTGTTTAATTACCAGAACGATGCGTGTTATCAAACCATCTTAGGGCTAGTGCACTGTCTTGTGTGGGCGGATCTTGCTACTTTTGTTTGATAGTGAATCATGCGATGAATCAAGTGAACCCTCTCCGAGTTATGGAAACAGATGTATCCTCACCAGCTTTTGATGTAATATATGGCATGCTTAGATATAAGTTTGAAATGTTTATCATATTAGCAGGGCTTGTTTGATGATTCTTGGTGTTAGTAGGCTAGCTACTGTGCGAGCTATAGTACTTGCAAAACACTCACCGAAGAGAAGCATTGGGGCTGATGAGCTTGTGGTACACTTATACTTATCCCTCGTCGATCGACCAATAGCCCTAGCTCCTAAAATTGTAGGCTTAGCGATCGATCAGACAATAGTTGACACAGATACATTCAGGCCTCATTTGGTTCATAGGGTAGGAAAATCGTAGCAAATGTACAGAGAACGTGCAACACAAAATCATAGCAGTGCAGAGACATACTCCCTCTGTTCCAAAATTGATGACCTAGGCGGGCTAGTTTGGCCTAGTGGGTTTTGGTGATATGACGTGGTACAGTACCGTCCTGTCTTCGCGTGTGGTAGCAGTATTGCGGGTACAGTAAGTTTTCTTGAAGAAGCAGAATTCAATGAAGTCCTGATGGTTCCTTCGTCCGAACAACTTACAGTGGGAAAGGTTGGGCTTGCGATACGACCGGGGTATACCTGGATAATTTTGTGCATGGCAGGTGGACCAAGATGGTTGACGTCCCACATGTTGGCGAATGAAAGTATTCTTTCCTTTATAGAGGACGAGCAACGAGTAATCATTGTTTATTTTTTATGAAAGCTATTGTCTCCACTGTTACTCCTTGAGTTTGTCAATGCCTCTCTCTCCTCCACATAAGCTGGGACTACTTGCTATGCATGCGACGGGAAACTGGCGTCTTGAGGGGCCAGGGCGGTCAGAGCGGGCCCCGGAAGCGGTCCGGACTCCAGCATGGCCAACCTCACATTATCACCATATATTTCTTGGAGTCCGTGCGCGGCGGGCGGGTGATCTCTTCTCCCTCCCCCATTTCTCTCTTCTCAGCCAACACCCGCCGAGTGATTAGATTTTGGCTATCGATGGTTTATTCAATTACAGTCCCACGTGTCAGTGAAATTGCAAGACAACGCGTGTCCTCTCTGGTGAGCGGCGTGCGAGCCGGACTGTCGGGGGTTCAATGCGTACAAGTCATAAGTGTGCCGCCTTTTCCTTTAGAACTTGCGAAGCGTAACATTTTCACGCGATCGATTGATAAAATGACGAGGGCGGTGCTTTCCCGCTTGTTAGGCGGGCTAGTTCGAGTGATATGACGTCCTACAGTGCCGTCCACTTGCTCCATTTTTATGTAAGCAAGATAAAAATGGAGGACTGTTAGCGATTATAGCATGATAGTTAGGGCATCTCCAGTGCTGGCCCGCAAATTTACACCGGTCTGTCTGAGGACACTGATGGATGCCATCCGATGCTGCCCGCATACATTTCGACAACTATATGAACTAACCGGACGAAATTCATGCAAACAAAGCAAATTTCAAATTAACCAGATGAAATTCATTACATTTCGAAAACTTTTCCTACAAACTGGACGAAATTCATTACATATTTTGCACAAACCGTACTAAAACCTACTGTAAACCTAATCTAAATGATCGCTGGCGCCCGACCACCATGTCCGGCCATGAACCCGAGAAAGCTGGCCATTGCCTTTGCCTCCTCCTCATCCGCCTCGATAACCTCCTCCTCTGGAGCACAAGGTTCTAAAGATTTCCGCCTCCACGTCGCCGTCAAGCGGCTAATCGGCCGCCGATGTTTACCCCACCAAGCTTGGCGTCGACTGTGTGGAGTAGGGGTGGCCTTCCCGGGACCAGAGCGATGGCGACCTACCGTGTACTACTCTTCCTCGCCGCCGGCTGCGCTCGCGCACGCGCGCCGGCTTCGTGGTCGTGGCGGCGGAGGGAAGCTGGGGGGTGCCAGCGATCTCCTTCATTTGCTCCTACGACAGTACGTCGAAGAGAGCTTTGGAGCGTGCCCGGAGCAGAGCCACAGATGTCCCTCGTCTGCTCTTGCGACAGTACGTCCAAGAGAGCTTCAGAGCGCCAGGAGGCCATGGTTGGAGTGGTGCCGACAGAAGGAAGGGACCGGAGGAAAAATAAGTGTGGGTCTTTGGCTATGGCTGGGAGCTGGGGCTCAAGTTAATATAGCAGGGGAATGGCAATGAGCCGCGGCACACGGATGGACAACTGGCGCCGGAATAGGTTCATCGGGCGTGAATGCGGATGCTGCTTCAGTGACTTAAACTGCAGATGCGTTGGGTTACTGACATGTGGGCCCAACGGGCATCTGGCCCGCATGTCAGTGACACACCAATTGCACCTGCAGTTAAGTCCGGTGAATGCGGCATTGACATTCTGGAGAGATGGTGACCGTTTCAGGCAAGAAGCGCGCGCTAGCGATGGAAGGGGTTTCGGTGTGCAGTGGCACTAAGATTTGTCGATCACGATAGTACATACTCCGTACCATACTACCATAGTACCCTCTCTAGCTAGGCTATTTTATAGATTGTCGTTGTGATGGACGATATACATGAGCAAGGCGGTCCGAGTATGACCATTGGTGTTGAGCCGGGTGAATACATGCTCGGCGTTCGCGTAGGCCTCCATCAAACGTCTAAGCAGTAATGTCAGGCACCGCCGGGGCGCGCAGGTGATGGGCTCGCCATTTGCGTTGCGCCATGAGCAGGACTTTGATTTAGAGGGCAACGTGCATGCATTAGCAGACAGCGTGAGCGTGAGTGTCTAACACGAAGTATTTCATTTTCATTTTGCTGACGAGGGTGCGTTGCAGCGACAAGTCCGTGGTTTGATTCCCCACATACGCATAATTTTGGGTTTTATAGTATTTCTTTCTCCATTGACAGATAGGCCCGCATAAATAGATAAAGAACACGAGCTGATGAGGCACATGCAGACTGTTTGACTGGTCAACCAGACAAATACGAAGCTATACACTGAGCCAGTGACCGTATAATCACCATATCTCGTATACAATGATCAAAGTGAGCTATCAAGACAAGTTAGATGACCGCCAATGCATTTTACTCGGTAATAAATGACCAGGATTGAAGGGGAATCCAAATTTGCTTCGTCTTCTGTCCTTGAGCTCTTGACAAACCAATGCACTATATGGTTGTCCGGTCACTCCACCCCAGAGCTCTCACCAAGCGTCGTTCATGCCACCGCGCCACACACTAACCGGTAAGGCAGCGATGGCATCCCGCCGCGCCGAGTTCCTCGCCTCCCACGACCGCACACAAAACGGTAGGGAAGCGATGGCATCCCTCCGTGCCGAGTTCATCACCGCTCGCGACCTCACAACTATGTGGGAGGAATTTGAATATGCCAAGGCCAAATGGGCGGTAGAGCAAGAGGCGGCCAAAGCCGCACAGAGGGAGCGGAAAAGTCAGAAAGCACTCAAGAAAAGAGAGGCCCGCCGCCGCAAGAAAGAAAAGTATGCATGCGCTGCTGCGAAGAGGTCTACGGAGATCCAAGCACGGTGGGGTGTCACCGACAAAGCCGGGAAGGAGAACGACAGCGTCTGGCCAGCATGTGAGAAGTAGTAGTACTAGTAGTTAGTGTGTGTGTCTGTGTCTGAGTACGAGCATGCACCGGTACTACTAGTTACTATTGTAGTTTTTAGAGAAAACTACAAGTACATTAGCCTAGACTAAATGGAAAAATTCCTATCCTATGCATCAAATGTCATTTCTTTCTCTATAGGTATTGAGATGCATGTCATCTCACTTCCTATGATTTTCATATTCCTATAAAATTCCTATCCTATGAACGAAAGGAGGCCTCTATTGGAGTAACTACTGTAGCTAGCAGTACTGCTGGTACAGTAGTTTTCTTCAAGAAGCGGAATTCAACGAAGTCATGATGGTTCCTTCGTCCGAGCAACTTCAAAGTGGGAAGTGGGCCTGTGATTTGACGGCTCATTAGTCCTTGTTACTGCGGCGCGACGACCTGGGTGACTCTCCCTTGGAGTTCTGCATGCATGTCAAGTGGACCAGGATGGTCGACGTCCCACATGTTGGCGAACTGAGCTATTCTTTCCGATATCAAGGAGCAAGGAAACCGTGTGATATAGTATCACTGCTTATTGGTTCGCAAAAAAATAGTATCACTGCTGATTTATAATTATGTTTTATTTCTGATGAATGGTAGCGTTTCAACTCTTACGATGAAGGGTGCCAAACACGGCACATGCTGGATGTCCCACATGTCAACGAAAGGAGTGGGAAATGAATAGCGTGGTAGAGCGTCTTCACTTCTTCCACTTCTGGGTCGGAGACCACACGTAGTAGTACTTAGTGGTATGAACGATACAAAGTGCGACCTGGAGAGAAAGACATGTCTAGTTGGAAGGTCTCGGGGCATACACGTAAACAAATATCAAAGTTAATATGTGCCTCCAACTAATATAGTAGTAGTAGAGTACTTAGGCACGTACTCCATAACATTACCGTGCATTGCACGTACAACATTTAGTGGTAGTACATAGTAAGAGACAAATGCCGCCCAAGAGTTCCCTTCTCGACCCACTTTTGGGTGTTTGGTAGAGTGTATGGAGGGTGCATGAGTCCACACTAGTTTAGCACAAATACACTCGAAGCATGCATGAAGAGAGCATGCATGAAGAGGGGTGTTGAGTTGAGCATGCATGAAGAGGGAACAACTATGCTGAGACGAGAATGCAACCAAACACACCCTATATGCCACACATGTTCATACTGTTTGTGCCTTTCTACTTCACTCACTGTCCTACATTACTCAGGTTCGTACGTCCACTCCTGGGTACATGTCCGTCTCGTAGTTCCAGTCCCACATGTTCTTCATATAGATGGAACGATCCTTGCATAACATGTGCACCTTGATGCTAGATGTCTCGCGTGTTGGCAAAAGGATGAACAAAGCTCACGCAAAAAAATAGGGTGGAAGAACATAGATTCCGGACGACCGAGAAGGAGCAAGGAACCTCATGGTGGAGCGTCTGCACTCATAATATTTAATATTATTCAGCAATATAAAATTAACCAATCATCTCCACAGTGGACTGGAAGAGTACGAAACTCGGCAGCCTAGTGTAGTTACATCATACTAGTACATGGATAACCCACGCTATCACCATATTTCTTGGCTTCCGTGCGACACCTATCTCTAGTAATCCAGCAGCCTGTATCGCTTCTCCCTCCTTGTCTCTATCAAAGTGCAGCGGGCTGACGTTTTTGTCGTCTATTGAGGTCGGTTAACTCATCACATGTTAGCGACATGCCAAGATCATTCTAAACAAAATTCCTTTCATGTTCCGTTTTCAAAAAGAAAAAAAATCCTTTCACATACGAATTTGCTTGTATGCTTTGAGCAACTTGCATGTCCTATACTGCTCCTGTTTGATACTCTAACTTAGCTAGAGGTTAGACTAACTCATGACTAACCCTGAACTAACTGTAGCCAAAGAGGTGTTTGGGTGACAGGGTTAGATTGACAATAAATGCACTTGATGGAGAGAGAAAAGTGATTTTTCAGTGGTCCCAATGAGAACTATCTCCAGTTAGCACCTCTTGGGTGGGATAGTTTTTTTTGGTGGGTTCGGTGCAACTTGCTCCAATTTAAACCCTCATGCTTGGATACTTTAGGGCTATTTGAGCCCCAACTAGCTCAAACTAACTCTAACCCATGGATCCAAACAGGGCCTATGGCTAGTCTCGACGCAGAGCAGTTGAGTGCACCGGGAAGCGGCGCTCTCCCGGCCGTCGCGCCACTTCAAAGCCGGTGCCAGTGAGAGGTCACCTCCGCTCTGGCCGGGCATTAATGCGGCACTGAAACTAGAGGGCGACGCCGACCGTTTCACGCGAGAAGCATGCACTGGCAAGGGAGTATAGGTTTTGAACCGTTTCAGGTGTAGTACTGGTAGTTTGCAAAAGTACTCAATTATTGCACTCAGTTTCCTAAGAAATTGTGGTAAAAAACGTTACTCCACAGCCCGCTTCCCTTCTCCTTCCTCTTCCACCGCCCGCGCACGTCCTTGGGAAGCGACCGGTCAACCCCTATATAGGAGTGCTAGCACAAAAAGATGCATGCATGACCACTAAAATTTCCATATTAAAGCGCCGCTCGGCAGGAGTATGGCGTATGTTGTTACCTTCGGCCGGGCCATGGCTACCAGGCGACGGCGACCAAAGAAGAGGCGGAAGGAGGGAAATGAATGCAGCTATTTGGGTTCACCTTCCGGCTTAAATAAATGCGCAGCATCACGTGTACCCACAGGTGCACAAATTGTAACACACATGTCTGCTTAAGTGGGCGTCACGTAACTGGTGTGTGTGTGTGTGTGAGAGAGATTCTGAGAGACAGAGTGCGTGTGTGCGACTCTACTCTTCGGACATGTACTCAACCTTTTGCATCGGGATATAAGTATAATGGTATTTACTTTAGCTAGTGATTTACGTGGCCATGTTACGTGGTTGTGTCAAAAAAATGTCACTTCCTTCTCGTGATTTGCATTATATAATTACAAGCAAGATTCTCGTGCATTGCATGGAACATCAATATGCATTTTTTTACAAAACACCTGTTGTGATTGACCCATGCGGGGAGTAATCCCATGTGTAAAAACTAATGATATCTCAAGAATTTTATCAGAAAACTGGTATCTTGAGAATGTCATCGAAAAAATGAAAGATGAGAGATAAGGCAAGGAGGAGTGGAGCGTGGTGGTGACTGGTGGTCGGAATGGGCGGAGGCATGGGGATGGATGGCGCCGGAAGGCGGCAGCGGCCACCATGCATGCTAGATTGTTCCAGAGACTTATTCCTTTTTAATTGCTGAGCAATGAGGTTGTGGGAGATAATGATGTGGAGAGAGGTGCGGGTATCTTTGGTAAAATTATCATAGTTTGCTTTCTATTCATCAGATATAGATCATACAGTGTGTATTACAAGATGGCAGGCACACAATCATCGCCAACTCATTTTTTTATAAGGGTACAGATGATAAGTTTGTTGACTACTAAAGCAAAGTGGAATTTTTCCATGTTATGCAAGTAAATAAAGGTGATTGTTTATCATACGGGTAAGGTTGGATGAAGGGTGGTAGGAACAAATGCTCCGCCTAGAGCATGTGTGTGTGTGAGATGGAGTCTTAGTGTGTGGTGTGTGTGTGGGGTGTGTGTGTGTGTGTGAGAGAGAGAGAGAGATGGAGTCTTAGTTTGTGTGTGTGAGAGAGAGAGAGAGAGAGAAAGAGAGAGCGATGGAGTCTTAGTGTGTGTGTGGGGGGGTGAGCGTGCATGCATGTGTGTGTGTGTGTTGTGTGTGTGTGTGTGTGTGAGAGAGAGAGAGAGAGAGAGATGGAGTCTTAGTGTGTGTGTGGGGTGTGTGTGTGTGTGTGTGTGTGTGTGTGTCGCGGGGTCCTCTGTGGTGGATGTAATTCAAGTGTGCATGGCTTCATCATAGAGAGGTGATATGTATGGCAGAGGCCACCAATGATGGGGTGCGAGAGAGAAAATGCCCGTAGAGAGGGAAGAGAAGGTGTGTGCGCGTGACAGGAGTCGATATCGAGAGAACGTGTTTGTTCGAGAGACACCGAGGAAGACTACTATATATCGATGGTGCATGTAGGCGGGAATTAAACAAAGGGATGGTCTTATTGGTTTCGGGGATATAGGGGAAGAGTGAGAGGCGGGGGGGGGGTAGCTAGAAGGAGATAGTTAAGTGTCAGTGTGTGTTTTAACCATCCAGGCGAAAGTTATGTGCACAAAAGAGGAGAACGATTCGATGTGGCGTTAGGATTGAGGGTAATTAACTACGTATGGAGACATAGAGACCTTGAACGTGCATGTGTGGGAGGTATACATGTATATGTGGGATGTGTGTGTGTGCGCGCGCATGATTGAGATGAAAGAAAGAAGACATAAGTAATAAGATCAACGACATGGGAGAGACGGATCGGTATGACAATATGCATGCATGTGAGAATGCAGGGAAGAAGGCCCGACAATTGAGCATGTGTTTTTGTCTTTAAGAGATAGTGGCGTGGGCTGGAGCATGCATCTATGGTGAGCAGAGGGAGTGAGGCACAACGATTGTGCAAAAGAGATCAACCTATAAAGGCATATGTATGGAGAGACATATATAGTGTGGGTGATAGGAAGCAAGACTCCGTGCGAGAAAGAAATGTTGACGGAGAAACTACAGATAGATACAGAGATGGAGATGCTAGCTAGAGGGACATCCGCTAGTTTGGGTGTTGGAGAAGACCGTCGGGTGGTTCAAAGGGTGAAGTTATATATGTGTGTGAGAGGGCACTTGACTGCATGTAGAGAGAAACATATGTAGTGTGCGTGATAGGAATCAAGAGTGAGGGCGAGAAAGAACGTTGATGGAGAAACAGATAAATAGAAAGATAAAGATGCTAGCTAGTGTGCGTTAGAGATAGGAGTCGAGTGGATCAGAAGGCTGAGTTATGTGTGTGGGTGTGAGAGAGATAGAGAGAGGGTGCATGTGAATCACATACAAACATATATCAGAGAGAAATGAGATCCCGAGAGACGGAGTTTTGTGTGTGCAAGAGAGAAAGATATTTCACAACGAGAGTGATAGCTAGAGAGACATATGAGGGAATGCAAGATATATCTAGGGAGAGAGAGTGTGTGTGTGCGACATAGAAGAGAACAATGGAGAAATATGAGACCCTGGGAGACAGAGTTTGTGTTTGTGTGTGAGAAAGAGATATTTAAGAGGAAGAGTCATAGGTTCTCATATCTAAAGAGCGAAAGACATCTCTGTATGAGGGGTGTGCGAGTGGCACACATGGGAATAGTAGAGGGAAATGAGACCCCGGGAGACAAAGTTTTGTGTTTGTGTGAAAGAAAGAGATTTCACATGGAGAATCATAGTTAGAGACACATAGCAAGGAGAGAGATATACTTAGAGAGAGATAGAGTGATGAAGGTCGAGGGAGAGAGTACCGTCAGTGTGTTACGAAGATAAAAGATCATTGTCGACATACAGTTAGCACGAGAGATACCTGAGAGACGATGAACACATATAGGTCCAGAGAGATAGTCCTATATAAGCATGAGTGATAGCTATATGAGACGAATATCTGGATTAAAGGGGATTCAAATACTTAAACTGGAGATCACGACATCGATAATATCATAACGCAAATTGGTGTATCAGACATGCATATTCATTTGAATTTGGGCACATGTGTAATGTTATATAGTTTATCAATATTGGTGATCCATAGATTCTTTAATTACAAACAATGCATGGTTTATATGCAATTAATGTCTAAACGGGATTACACTATATGTTGCGTGTGTGAAACACATTATACATGTTTGAGAAGTAAAAAAACCCGCATGAAACACACATTAATTGGAGACAGTAAGCGAGGAATGCATACATTGGATTTCAACATAAAGTGGTTTCAAATATTTGAAAATCCAAATTGATGGATACAATCTTATGAATCTGAGATCATGCCATTTGTAAACCATATTTATGTATAAATGGTGTTGTTCTTTTGAAAGTATATATAAAAAAAATGATGTATATAGAATGTAATTCCAATTGAAAATGGATCCCGCCCGAAAAAAATAGAATACAAACTGGATTCGAATTGAGTTGGCACGAGCGTAAACGTGCACTCTGCAAAATTTGAACGAAGCAGGGAAAGTCGCAGTAACCGCCCGAAACCGAAATCTGCGAGATGGAAATTACTATTGCCTATCCCTGCCATGCAAAGCCTATCTGCTGGATTTCTATAGGTTTCGATAGGGGTAGGTTTGTAATTTCACCCAAATGTGACGTAACCGCCTCTCACCTAGATTCATACATGGTGGGCGCCAAAACACAGTGTGTCCTCGGCCGAAATCGACTTCCTCCCCGATTCATATTCATATACACGGTTGGCGCCAAAAACAAACTCTCGTCAGCAAATATTCGGTGTATGCGAGATTACCGTCCTATCCCCAACCGACTAATGTTGCTTTGATGTAGTAGAAATTTGAAACCGGGGCTAAGTTTGTAAATTTCCTCGCATTTGAGACAAGCGCGCCCTGAATACATGGTTCCCCCCTTCCTCTCTACCTCCCTTTTCCCCATTTGTACTCCATGCGCGCCAAAACACCCTCTCCACCCCACCCTCCTCCGTCCGCCACCGCCCGCCACCCCATCCATCGCCGTCCTCCTCCGCCATGTCGTCGTCCACCTTGCCGGTGCCGCTCCTACGACCGTCTCGTCCACCGTGCCCCGCCGCCACCGTCTACCTCCTAGATCTGCTTCCACGCCGTCGACAGCCATCGCTACCACAGCACCGTCAAATTCTCAGCAGATGCGTACACAGCGCCGCACCAGAGGCGGTACTCTTTCGTATCTGCTCAACTTATTTATCGCATCAAGAAAATAGATCGCCACTGCTTTACTCCGATTTCTTGTCTTGGTTGCGAAGTTGCCTTTGTCCGGTTTGACCTTCAGACCCGCCATGGCATGCTCAACACAATACTCCCAATGCTTATGGTTTCCCCCTTTTATATTCCACACTAGTTAAATCACAGTAGACTAAATATTTCAGAGCTCGCCGGAGTTCGCCGGGGCGAACGAAGGTGCTCGGGTGGTTGTGGGGCCTCGCAGAACAAAGAAAACTCGACGCGGGTGGGGGTTGGGGCGGGGGTGGGGGTGGGGTGGCAGAGGAACACAGGCGGTGGGCGCCGGTGGTCCGGCCAGCGGCCCGTGCGGTGTTCTGTATGGGAAGAATCAGAGACGAGAAGAAGATGGGTTAGGAGACATAGGATCCTCATCCAACCGCCTGAAATGGTCGAGAGACAGCAGGGAGTTGCATTCTTAATGCGCTCTGGTTCATCATGTGTGGGCACTGCGTAACCAACATTTTATTATCCAAAATCTGCTTGCTCTTCTTTACCATGTTCCTCTTCCGTTCTTCTTTAATATGTGCTCTCTCCGTTCCTAAATACAAGTCTTTGTATAGATTCCACCATGGACTACATATGGAGCAAAATGAGTGAATCTACACTCTAAAATGTATCTGGATACATCTGTATGTGATCCATAGTGGAAATCTCTACCAAGACTTATATTTTGGAACGGAGGGAGTTTGATAGTAGTACAGTATGTTCCTTGTACTGAAGATGAGCAGGGACATTTGCAGTGTAGAGGTCTATATGGCCGCTTCTGATGGAAACTTTGAGCCTCTTTAATTCGTAGGATCTTGTAAACATAGGAATAGGATTTGTAGTGGCCTGCCCACTTGAATCCTATAAGAATAGCAAGGAAATGCAGGGAGCTGTGTCGCCTTTGAGAGTTACACTGATATTAGCAATACCGCACCTTTACTTGAAGAGAGCTGGTATCCAAAGCTTTTCTAGCCGTACCGGCAAACTAGCACATATATTCCAGCAAGTTCCGCTTTGCTGATTTTACTCTGATGCTTAAGGTTTTCCCGTTATATCTACACTATGATCTGTGTAGCTGCTTTGTGTCGCACTAGCAGCAGTCCACTCTTGAAGCTAAACACTTGAATAACTTACAAAATTGGCACCAAGGAATTGAGTGCCATTCTGGATGCAATGAAACTCATATGCTCCCCACCTGTTGACTCTTGTTCAGAATATGATCCTAATGACTCTTGTTTAAAATTGCCACATATAGAGAGATAACATGGAATTGCATTTCTTTGGGTGTTGTGATTCATCATGAGTGGGCAACCAACATTGTATGCAATGAAGCGGAACCTCAAGAATATGCTTCCTCCTCTGTTCTTTAACATGTTCCTCTTTGTTTATTATGTATTTAGTACGTACAGTATGTTCCTTGTCAGGAAGGGGCGCAGGGACATCTGTAGTCAACAGCTGATAGAGCTGGCCTGTACGTGATCGATAGTCTTTCAATTACTAGCGGCAATACAACACCGTATTTTCAAGCCAGTTCCACTTTCCCGATGTATATATCGTGGTTATGGTGTACCCCTGTTATGTACACTATGATATGCCTTGTTGCTTTGTGCTCTTGGTATCATGGTTTGGCAATAAGCTCTCTATACAGTATATTATGAACCTGTCATCTCCCAGCTATCCTTACTTTTGGAGCCTATTTTTTGTGTACTTGTGCCAGATTATATAAATGCACGCACCATATTACAACACACATGAGCTCTCTCATCAGAATCCAGTGATAGCACACAAGTGTTTACAGGGGCGCCCCTATATTAGAATATCATCTGCATTACAAAGATAATCCACTACTAGAAAAACCTCTACTAATGGCGCACCTATTATGGCCATTAATGGCGCATCTGTGGTGCGCCACTAACAGCACGCCATTAGTTTACTAATGGCGCACCAGTGGTGCGCCATTAGTATCTGGTATACTAATGGCGCACCACTGGTGCGCCATTAGTATAGGCCACGGTGCGCCATTAGTATGCCTCCCAGGGGCCAGGTGCTTTGGATACTAATGGCGCACCACAACTGGATGCGCCATTAGTAACCGCGGCATACTAATGGCGCACTTTCCTGTGATGCGCCATTAGTGATGCGTCATTTAGAATCTAGATCTGGATCGTGATTTTTTGCCCATTTTTTTGCTCGTTTTTTTTGCTTGTTTTTTGGCACGACAATATTCTCAAATTTTTTTCCTGTTGTTTTTGGATCTTGTTGCCATGGTCTTTTGCCGGAGAGGAGTTCGCCGAAGAGGAGGAGGAGGAGCTCACCGGAGAGGAGGGAGGAGGAGCTCACCGGAGAGGAGGGAGGAGGAGCTCACCGGAGAGGAGGGAGGAGGAGCTCACCGGAGAGGAGGGAGGAGGAGCTCACCGTAGAGGAGGGAGGAGGAGCTCACCGGAGAGGAGGGGATTTTTTGCCTCACCGGAGAGGAGGGAGGAGGGAGAGGAGGGAGGAGGAGCTCACCGGAGAGGAGGGAGAAGAAACCATGAGGGGAGGGGAGGGGAGGGGAGGGGAGGGGAGGGGAGGAGGGAGGAGGAGGTCGCCGGAGAGGAGGGAGAAGAAACCATGAGGGGAGGGGAGGGGAGGGGAGGGGAGGAGGGAGGAGGGAGGAGGGAGGAGGTAGGAGGAGGTCGCCGCAGAGGAGGAGAGAAGGGAAGATGAAATGAAGAGAGGAGGAGAGGACCAGCCATATATACGGCATACTAATGGCGCACCGCGGGCAGGTGCGCCATTAGTAATTTTTTTTTGATTTATTTTGAATTTTGAAGGCGGGAAGATACTAATGGCGCACCATGGTCAGGTGCGCCATTAGTAATTTTTTTATTTTTTTGATTTATTTTGAATTTTGAAGGCGGGAAGATACTAATGGCGCACCATGGTCAGGTGCGCCATTAGTAATTTTTTTTTATTTTTTTGACTTATTCTGAATTTTGAAGGAGGGAAGATACTAATGGCGCACCATGGGCAGGTGCGCCATTAGTAAGTTTGATTTTTTTTGATTTTTTTGCCTCTCTAGATCTTAAAAGCCCCGTATCTTTTTTTCTGTTAGGTTTTTGAGGATTTTGAAAATGTTTAACGGGGTTCCCCCCGTTAAATTTGGATGTAACTTTTCGAGTAGATGATTTTTCATATAAAAAACTTTTTCATCCGAGTTAGTATGCAAAAGTTATGCCCATTTTTACAAATTCTCGCGAGATTTTGCAAATGAAGTCAAAATTCATATTTGCAAATTTTCCCAACAACTAGGCCACATATCACATGGGAAACTTATTTTCTTTTATTTTTTTGACATTTTTATCATTTTGTTTTATTTTTTTTAAACTGAAAAGGCGATCCACGGGGGGGGGGGGGGGTGCATTCGGTGGAAGTGGTGGCCAAGGTTACTAATGGCGCACCGTGGCATGGTGCGCCATTACTAGTTTAACTAGTAATGGCGCACCACACACACGGTGCGCCATTAGTATGTTTGGACAGGCGCACTAGTTCAAAAAAAAATTTGGTACTAATGGCGCACCGTAGGCAGGGTGCGCCATTAGTAGTTTCAACACTAATGGCGCATCAGAAGGTGGTGCGCCATTAGTATATACTAATGGCGCACCACATGTCTGGTGCGCCATTAGTGCCATTTCCATCTATAGCCCTTTTCCTAGTAGTGATCTCACAACTATTTATGTTTTCATGGTTCTCAGATATTATACACAATTACAGTGACTATCAGAATCCGCGCATCAGAAGAATATTGTGGAACAGTGCAATGACTTACAAAATTGGCACCAAGGCATTGAGTGCCATTCTGGAAGCAATGAAACTCATACGCTCCCCACCTGTTGATGCTTGTTCAGAATATCATCCTAATGACTATTCTAACCTCGAGGAGTCAAACGCAGATGGCCTGTCCTGTTCACCCATCAAGGTTCCTGTTCTAATTTGGCAAGGTTTTATTGATTGTGCATATCTTGCATATGTTGTCTTGCATTTCTTCTACTTCGTTGCACCTCCATCTGCTTAGTTTACTCATCATATAACTCGAGAGGCCATGCCCATCCATTATCAATACATATTCCATCTGTCATCATACCATGTTTTTTCAATCAAATGCTATTCTTGTGCATCAGACATCAAAAAGGAAGAGGGTGATTGCCAAACCCGAAGGAGCACCAGCAAATTCCTTGGAAAACGTGGTGGTGCCGGAGAAATCAGACAGCGCCCACTTATATTGGTTGTGCCACCAGTGACACAAAACGTAGGACCGACTCCAGCAGACTGTACCCATACTTCACTGGCCACACCACTAGCCCCACCACACAGGACCTGCACTCCAGCAAAAGGTATACCGATTTCATTTGCCATAGCACCAGCAGTACCACAGAAAAATCCCACTCCAGCAAAAAGTACAGCAAGTCCACCGGCCGAACACCTATCCCAACTACAGAGACGGCCAATTCCTGCAGATTGGAACCCCATTCCATTTATTCCTAGTTTAAAAGACAATGCTTTCAAAGTTGTTAGGGACTACGTGCATATATTCCCATCATGGGAAGATTATAGTGAAGACAAACACCATTTTCACATCTTCCTGTCCAACTTACGTGCAAGTGTTATTATTCATGGTTATTATTTTCCTATTTTCTGCTGATGGAACACATCAATGATTTACATTACATTGTTGTAACTAGGCGGGGGTCAATCTGGATAGTCATGACGAGCAAAGCTTGCTTGTGCTTTTCAAGGAAGCATTGCAGCAGTATCGGTGTTACCTGAGGAAATCACATTTTGATGGCAAGTCTATAAACGAATTTCTGGTGAAGTCTCCTGTGCTAAATTTAGAAGACATTGAATGGAAAAACCTTGTTATGCACTGGTCTTGTTCCCAGGATGAGGTACTGTCTATGAAATCACATGACAATTTGAACTTCTAATTTTCCGCATGTGCTTTACAGATCTTTTTTGCAGGAAATCTGCTCGAAGAAGAATTCCGATTTGAAAAGAACGACAGGATATCGCAAATGTGCTGCCCGCTGCTTTGCTCTTGTTAGCATGTTGTCCTGTATCACTGTACTTGCATACATACCTGGTTCATTATGTGACAACAGTATGCATGATAGCTTGCTTATCAATTGTTCACTCCAAATTATCTGATCTGTATGAATGGTTACATTAGTGTAGAATATATCCAATGCCAATGAATTTTTTAGCTCTGCATTGTTCTTGTAAGTACATGCTGTCCTTTGTCAGTGTACTTATATTGACAGGTAGTTGTTCATGTACTATCACTGTGCAGCTTATTTTCCTTTCCCTCCATTTTCTACATATCAGATCAATATTTACTCTTACCATAAGGTTGGTACTGAAGAAGTTTAGCTGTGCATTGCTCTTGCCTGTGCCTTTTGCCTGTATCGCTGCACATACATTTATAGCTACTTGGTTATGTAGCATCACTCTTCATCTTATCTTAAATATTCTCTATTTTTTCGTATATTATCACATCTATATATACTCTTAACAAAATGTATAATAAAGGCAATGCTTATGAAGAAGATTCTGTGGTAAACTTCTTGAATTGCCCCCCCCATCGGCATGGATAAGGGCTTTATAGAGCCTGTCTTCACCAGTAATGTAAGTTTGTCCTTCTCAAGCCTTCAAACTTTGTTGTGTATATTTGGTTAGGCATGAATGCAACAGCTGTTTATTTTTGGTGTTTGCATCAAATTGCATGTTTAAAGTTTATTATGTAGTTCATAAAAAAGTTTGTCCTTCTCAATTTAAGTTTTCAGTTGTACAACCAAGTTCCTTCTTCATACCATGTAAATTAAACTATATAGAGCAAGTGATCTTCTTTTGCACTGCATGTATGCTTCTGTTCTTCATCCGTAATCCTGTGGTGTGGTGAACCTACCCACTACAGCACAATGTCATATTCTGCAATGTCTTAACTATGAACAATGTCATATCATTCTACTATTATTTAAATTGTCTCTTTATTTGCCAATCTGAAATGGGATAAATTGACAGCACACTAACCATTGATACTTATGAGTTCTTGATTTGTAATCCAGTGGTGTCGTGAAGCTGCCAACTCCTTCACAATGTCATTTCCTGCCATGTCTTGACTAGAACAATACCATATTGTGTTAATGCATTTTTAAACTGTGTCACTTTATTCTCTAGTAAGAAATGTGATGAATTGTCAGCACTGATACTTTTATGTGCAAAACCTGTCATCTGTCTGCTTGTTTATCTTTCAGAGTGAGGAAGATATAAGTGTTGAACAAGCGCAATCTCATCATCTTGCTCAGGTGCTTGCACTGTAGGTCGCCAGCAGGGCTAACCTTTCTTGAACTCTATTGAAGTGTTGTCGGTTTTGTATATTATTTTGTCGGCGTGTTTATTTGCACTGGTGGCGATCTTTGATGCCCAGTGTATGTAATATGCTGTCTGCTTGTGCTTTATTATCATAGTGGCGAACTTGGATGCCCAGTGAATGTAATATGCCGTAATTTCTTTATTGTATAGTCTAGTTTTCTTATTCACGATGCTGCAGTTATTTTACTGTATATATATCCTGTCTTCGCAGTAAAGCGGCCAAACCGTAAAATTACGGTACATAATCGGGCCGTCATGCAATCACGATGTATGATCCGCATCATGGGCCCCGTCAAACTGGCCCACTAGTAGATTCAGGCCTTTAATAGGCCGAGTAACCCCCGACCCTCTTTTCGCAAGAAAACTCAATGGGCTTTTAGGAGGATGAGAAGTAGGTTGGGCCTGAAACATGCCGAACAACTCACGGGCCGGCAGCAACCCAAAATGGACCCCGGCCCATGATTGTGCAAATCAAATCACGGGATTTTAATAGGCCAAAATTTTCTTGGTCCTTGTTTGGCCCAATCAGATATCGGCTGCGAGCAGGCCGGATGCAAACTGGGCCGTAGTTAGGCCCAACTATATGATGGGATTTTAACATGCCGAAATTAATATAGGGCCGAAATGTTAAACGGGCCCTTAACAAGCCGAAACTAATATCAGGCCGATTTACTAAATGGGCCTTTTGCAAGTGGGCCCAAAAGCATAGCGTCCAGTTAACGGGCCGAATCTGATATGGGCCATAATTGAGGCCAAAGCCTCTTAAAGGGCCGGACCTGATCTGGGCTGTGATTTGGCCCAAAACGTGGGAGGATTTTAACGGGCCGAATCTCATATGGGCCATTATTAGGCCCGGAACGTGGCAGGCCATTAATGGACCGGATTAAATATGGGCCGACATTCGGCCCAAAACATGGCAGCCAGTTAATGGACTGGCCTACTAGGGTCCTCAAAATTTTGTGGGCCTACAGCTGGGACAGCCCATTAGTGTCGGCGAAATCTCGTGGGCCTTTAGCTAGGCCGGCCCATTATGATCCGCAAGAATTTATGGGCCTTTACCTGGGCCGGCCCATTATGGCAAACAAAAATCTTGTGGGCCTTTACCTGGGCCGGCCCATTATGGCCCGTAAAATCTTGTGGGCCTTTAGGTGGGCCAGCCCATTATGGTCCGCAAAATCTCGTTGGCCTTTAGCTGGGCCGGCCCATTATGGTCCGCAAAATCTTGTGTGCCTTTAGTTGGGCCGGCCCATTTAAACTTGATGGGTCGTGCCACGGGTCGACGTATCATAGGCGCCTTCTGTCCAATGAGTGGATGACATCTGTCCCAACGATGAGCCGACACGTGTTTCCTCCAGCCAATGATCATTTTACACGTGGAAAATCCCCAATGGTCGGGGCTGTTAACGGGTTATCAGATCCAAAACCCGACCCGATAGCTTAACGGTGTTCCGTTAGGTGGATGCTACATGTCGGTCACCCTTGACGAAAGCACTTCTATGACGCGCGATTTATCGTCACGGAAGTGGACACTTCCGCGATGATAATTTTGGTAATGTCATGGAACACTTCTACGACAGCACATGTATGACTATCTTGATTCTGTCATAAAATCGTCATGGATGTACATGCATGACAAAAAACGCGACCTACTATGACAAACACGTATCATCACAGAAGTGTATTTTTTTGTAGTGACTTCCTGCTTGATTGATCTTGATGATATGAGTATTACAAGGGTTGATCTACCACGAGATCATAGAGGCTAAACCCTAGAAGCTAGCCTATGATTATGATTGTTGTTGTCCTACGGACTAAACCCTCCGGCTTATATAGACACGGAGGAGGCTAGGGTTACACAGAGTCGGTTACAGAGAAGGAAATCTACATATCTGAATATCCAAGCTTGCCTTCCACACAAAGGAGAGTCCCAACCGGACACGGGACGAAGTCTTCAATCTCGTATCTTCATAGTCCAACAGTCCGACCAAAGTATATAGTCCGGCTGTCCGAGGACCCCTTAATCCCGGACTCCCTCACTAAGCACTTATCCCATTGCAAGAAAGATCAATCTAGTAGGCCAAACCAAACTGATAATTCGAAGAGACTTGCAAAGATAACTTAATCACACATAAAATAATTCAGAGGAGATTCAAATATTTCTCATAGATAAAATTGATCATAAACCGACAATTCATCGGATCTCAACAAACACACCACAAAAAGAGTTACGTCGAATAGTTCTCCAAGAAGACCGAGGAGAACTTTGTATTGATATTCAAAGAGAGAAAAGAAGCCATCTAGCTAATAACTATGGACCCGAAGGTGTGTGGTAAACTTCTCACAACTCATTGGAGAGGCCTTGGAGATGATGTAGAGGCCCTCCATGGTCGATTCCCCCCTCCGGCGGAGCGAGGACGAAGGCTCCAAGTTGGGATCTCGCGGATACAGAAGGTTGCGGCGGTGGAATTAGATTTTCGTGGTGCTCCTCGATGTTTTCAGGGTATGGGAGTATATAGGGAGATCGTTGGTAAGTTGTTCTTCAAAGAAGCAAAATTTTGTATCTCTCTCTACGGCCGAAGCCGAGTACATTGCCGCCGGAAGTTGTTGTGCTCAATTATTATGGATGAGGCAAACTTTGATGGATTATGGTGTCAAATGTGACAAAGTGTCTCTTTGGTGTGACAATGAAAGTGCAATCAAGATCGCCGAGAATCTGGTTCAACTTAGCAAGACAAAGCACATTGAGATTCGCCGTCATTTCATTAGAGATCATGTGGCCAAGGGAAACATTGAGTTACTCCATGTCAACAGCGAGAATCAACTAGCCGACATCTTCACCAAGCCACTTGAAGAAGCAAGATTCTGCGAGTTAAGGCATGAGCTAAATATCATGGATATAAGTAAATTGGGATGAATTTCTTGCTCATACACACACACACTCTTGTATTATCTTGCTTAGATGTGGGCACATGTCTAGGGGGAGCTGGCTCAACTCATGAGCTATCTTATCCTAGAAGTGCATAAATCAAACCAAATCTTTCACATTAGCCACTTTAGGTGGTACTGTGCTTCAAAGATGAGTATTGGTCTTGGGCCCAAGGTTCATATCTTCGCGGTGCCATACCAAATATACTCAAACAGTGGCTTCATCCACCACCCTCTCTTGTGTCCGTGTTTGTTTCATGTGTGTGGTGTGTTTTTCTTGTCCTTTCTTTCTAGTTTTATTTGGTTTGTTTGTGTTACTCGTTTCTCATCTGGTACAAGTGCTCCACATATACCCTTCTCTTAAGTGATAGGACTTCTCTTGCAGCATATTCAGAAATATAGACTGAGTGCTTTGCGAAGATGGGGTAAGAGTTTACACTCAGCCGAAACCTTCAAAAGGCCCTCATGTCAAAATTCCTGAATACCCCGTGCCCACGGGCCTGTACCGTGCGCATGGGGCCCTCGTGCCCATGGGCTCCGTACCATGCACACGGGTCTCACTTAGCCCGTGCGCATGGGATCTGCTGTTTCTAGCCATGAAGAGGCTACGCGTGGGGGGGGGGCTCGAGTTCATTCCCACCCATTCGCCCCCTCCACTCCCCAGGAAGCCTCCAGCGCCGCCGTCATCGCCTTCACTCGCCAGAGCTCCTCCGTACTTCGTCGGGCTTCTTTCTCCGTGGATCTTCTTCGAGATGGGGTCCTCCTACGGTTGGTCCTGTCCCCTTGTTCTCCCTCCATGGATGCCTGCTACTTCTTGAGCTTGTGTTGGTTTTCCTTGAAGAGGAAAGGGTGATGCAGCAAATTAGCGTAAGTATTTCCCTGAGTTTTTGAGAACCAAGGTATCAATCCAGTAGGATGCTCCTCAAAAGTCCCACGCACCTACACAAACAGACAAGAACCTCGCAACCAACGCAATAAAGGGGTTGTCAATCCCTTCACGGCCACTTGCGAAAGTGAGATCTGATAGAGATAATATGATAAGATAATTTTTTTGGTATTTTTTGATATAGATTGAAAAGTAAAAGATGCAAATAAAAGTAGATGGTAAACTTATATGATAAAAGATAGACCCAGGGTCCATAGGTTTCACTAGAGGCTTCTCTCAAGATAGTATAAGTATTATGGTGGGTGAACAAATTATTGTCGAGCAATTGATAGAAAAGCTCATAGTTATGAGATTATCTAGGCATGATCATGTATATAGGCATCACGTCCATGACAAGTAGACCGAAATGATTCTGCATCTACTACAATTACTCCATAATCGACCGACTCCTGCCTGCAACTAGAGTATTAAGTTCATGAAGAACAGAGTAATGCATTAAGAAAGATGACATGATGTAGAGGGATAAACTCATGCAATATGATATAAACCCCATCATTTTATCCTTGATGGAAAAAATACAATCCGTGCCTTGCTTCCCCTGCTGTCACTGGTAAAGGACACCGCAAGATTGAACCCAAAGCTAAGCACTTCTCCCATTGCAAGAAAGATCAATCTAGTAGGCCAAACCAAACTGATAAATCGAAGAGAGTTGCAAAGATAACTTAATCACACATAAAAGAATTCAGAGGAGATTCAAATATTTCTCATAGAAAAACTTGATCATAAACCCACAATTCATCGGATCTCGACAAACACACCGCAAAAAGAGTTACATCGAATAGATCTCCAAGAAGATCGAGGAGAACTCTGTATTGAGATTCATAGAGAGAGAAGAAGCCATCTAGCTAATAACTATGGACTCGAAAGTCTGTGGTAAACTACTCACAACTCATCGGAAGGGCCTTGGAGATGATGTAGAGGCCCTCCGTGGTCGATTCCCCCTCCGGCGGAGCACCGGTGAAGGCTCCAAGATGGGATCTCGCGGATACAGAAGGTTGCGGCGGTGGAATGAGGTTTTCGTGGTGCTCCTGGATATTTTCGGGGTACATGGGTATATATAGGAGGAAGAAGTAGGTCGGTGGACGCTCGAGGGGCCCACGAGGGTGGGGGACGCGCCCACCCCTAGGGGGCGCGTCGGGCACCCCCGTGGCCGCGTCGGTTGTTGCTTGACTTCCACTCCAAGTCCTCTGGATTGCGTTTGTTCCAAAAAGATCGCTCCCGAAGGTTTCATCCCGTTTGGACTCCGTTTGGTATTCCTTTCCTTCGAAGCACTGAAATAGGCAAAAAAAAAGTAATTCGGGCTGGGCCTCCGATTAGTAGGTTAGTCCCAAAAATGATATAAAAGTGTAAAGTAAAGCCCATAAACATCCAAAACGGGTAATATAATAGCATGGAACAATCAAAAAATATAGATACGTTGGAGACGTATCAAGCATCCCCAAGCTTAGTTCCTGCTCGTCCTCGAGTAGGTAAATGATAAAAATAGAACTTTTGATGTGGAATGCCACCTAGCATAATTCTCAATGTATTTTTCGTTATTGTGGCATGAATGTTCAGATCCAAATGATTCAAAATAAAAGTTCATATTGACATAAGAAATAGTAATACTTCAAGCATACTAATCAAAGCAATCATGTCTTCTCAAAATAGCATGGCTAAAGAAAGTTATCCCTACAAAATCATATAGTCTGGCTATGCTCTATCTTCATCACACAAAGTATTGAATCATGCACAACCCGATGACAAGCCAAGCAATTGTTTCATACTTTAGTAATCTCAAACTTTTTCAACTTTCACGCAATACATGAGCGTGAGCCATGGACATAGCACTATATGTGGAATAGAATGGTGGTTGTGGAGAAGACAAAAAAGGAGAAGATAGTCTCACATCAACTAGGCGTATCAACGGGCTATGGAAATGCCCATTAATAGATATCAATGTGAGGGAATAGGGATTGCCATACAAAAAATGCACTAGAGCTATAAATGTATGAGAGCTCAACAAAAGAAACTAAGTGGGTGTGCATCCAACTTGCTTGCTCACGAAGACCTAGGGTATTTTGACGAAGCCCATCATTGGAATATACAAGCCAAGTTCTATAATGAAAAATTCCCACTAGTATATGAAAGTGACAACATAGGAGGCTCTCTATCATGAAGATCATGGTGCTACTTTGAAGCACAAATGTGGTATAAAAGGATAGTATCATTATCCCTTCTCTCTTTTTCTCTCTTTTTTAATTTGGCCTTTCTTTTTTTATTTGGCCTTTCTATTTTTTATATGGTGGGCTCTTTGGCCTTTTTTATAAAGTGGGAAGTCTCATCCCGACTTGTGGGGGAATCATAGTCTCCATCATCCTTTCCTCACTGGGACAATGCTCTAATAATGAAGATCATCACACTTTTATTTACTTACAACTCAAGATTACAACTCGATACTTAGAACAAGATATGACTCTATATGAATGCCTCCGGTGGTGTACCGGGATATGCAATGAATCAAGAGTGACATGTATGAAAAATTATGAAGGTGGCTTTGCCACAAATACGATGTCAACTACATGATCATGCAAAAAGAAATATGACAATGATGATGTGTGTCATATAAACGGAAGCGTGGAAAGTTGCATGGCAATATATCTCGGAATGGCTATGGAAATGACATAATAGGTAGGTATGGTGGCTGTTTTGAGGAAGGTATATGGTGGGTGTATGGTACCGGCGAAAGTTGCACGGCACAAGAGAGGCTAGCAATGGTGGAAGGGTGAGAGTGTGTAGAATCCATGGACTCAACATTAGTCATAAAGAACTCATATACTTATTGCAAAAATCTACAAGCCGTTGAAAACAAAGTACTACGGGCACGCTCCTAGGGGGATAGATTGGTAGGCAAAGACCATCGCTCGTCCCCGACCGCCACTTATAAGGAAGACAATCAGTAAATAAAATTGTGCTCCAACTTCATCACAAAGCGGTTCACCATACACGCATGCTACAGGAATCACAAACTTCAACACAAGTATTCTTTAAATTCATAATTACCCAATTAGCATTACTCTAATATTACCACCTCTATATCTCAAAACAATTATCAAGCACCGAATTGATCATAGCATCCAATTCACTTCCTATGATAGTTTTTATTATACCCAACTTGGATTCCCATCATTCTAGGACCAATTTTATAACCATAGCAAATACCATGCGGTTCCAAGAGACTCCCAAAATAATATAAGTGAAGCATGAGAGATCAACAATTTCTACAAAATTAAGCCACCGCCGTGCTCTAAAATATATAAGTGAAGCACTAGAGCAAAGATTATCTAGCTCAAAAGATATAAGTGAAGCACATAGAGTATTCTAATAAATTCCAATCAAGTGGTTTTCTCCCAAAAGATGTGTACAGCAAGGATGATTTTGGTAATCTAAAAAGCAAAGACTAATATCATACAAGACGCTCCAAGAAAAACACATATCATGTGGCAAATAAAAATATAGCTCCAAGTAAAGTTACCGATAGACGAAGACGAAAGAGGGGATGCCTTCCGGGGCATCCCCAAGCTTAGGCTTTCGGTTATCCTTTAATACCTTGGGGTGCCATGGGAATCCCCAAGCTTAGGCTCTTGCCACTCCTTATTCCATAGTCCATCAAATCTTTACCCAAAACTTACTTCACAACACAAAACTCAACAGGAAATCGCATAAGCTCCGTCAGTGCAAGAAAGAAAACCCACCACATAAGGTACTGTAATGAACTCACTATTTATTTATATTGGTGTTAAACCTACTGTATTCCAACTTCTCTATTGTTCATACCCACCGATACTAGCCATAGATGCATCAGAATAAGCAAACAACACACGAAAAACAGAATCTGTCAAAAACAGAATAGTCTGTAGCAATCTGTAACTCTCGAATAATTCTGGAATCTAAAAATCCTAGAAAAATAGGAAGTCCTGGGAAATTTGTCTATTGATCTACAGAAAAAAGAATCAACACAAAAGCACGTTTTTGTGATTTACTAAAATTATTTTCGTGTGCGCAAAAGTTTCTATTTTTTAGCAGAATCAAATTAACTATCACTATAGGTTATCCTATAGTTCTAATTGGCACAAACACTAATTAAAACATAAAAACACATCTAAAAGAAGCTAGATGAAATATTTATTACTAAACAGAAGCAAAAGCAAGAAACAAAAATAAAATTGGGTTGCCTCCCAACTAGCGCTATTGTTTAACTCCCCAAGCTAGGCATAAAAGCAAGAATAGATCTAAGTAGTGACATCTTTGGCACTCAATTCATAAGTAGATCGCATGATAGATTCATAAGGTAATTTAAAATTCTTTCTTGTAAAGTGTTACATGCCTTTCCTTAATGCAAATTGGAATCTAATATTCCCTTCCTTCATATCAATAATTTCACCAATCGTTCTATGGAAAGGTCTACCAAGAATAATAGGACATGAAAGATTGCAATCTATATCAAGAACGATAGAATCTACGGGCACATAATTCCTACTTGCAACAATAAGAACATCATTGATCCTTCCCATAGGTTTCTTAATGGTGGAATCCGCAAGGTGTAAATTTAAAGAGCAATCATCAAGATCATGGAAACCTAGAATATCACATAAAGTTTTCGGAATCGTGGACACACTAGCACCCAAATCACACAAAGCATAACACTTGTGATCTTTAATTTTAATCTTTATAGTAGGTTCCCACTCATCATAAAGTTTTCTAGGTATAGAAACTTCCAAGTTAAGTTTTTGTTCATAAGATTGCATCAAGGCATCAACAATATGTTTGGTAAAAGCTTTATTTTGACTATAAGCATGAGGAGAATTCAACACGGATTGCAACAAGGAAATACAATCCATTAAAGAACAATTATCATAATTAAATTCCTTGAAATCCATAATAGTGGTTTCAATGCTATTTAAAGTCTTGACCTCTCCAATCCCACTTTTACCAAATTTAGCATCAAGATCTAAAAACTCCGAATCATTGGGACGCCTTTTAACTAAAGTTGACTCATCTCCGGTCCCATCATTATTAAGATTCATATTGCAAAACAAGGATATAATGGGGGACACATCAATTACTTTTATATCTTCATCATTATTTTCATGGAAACTAGAAGAACACGCTTTTACAAAGCAATCTTTCTTAGCACGCAACCTGGCGGTTCTTTCTTTGCACTCATCAATGGAAATTCTCATGGCTTTGAGAGACTCATTGATATCATGCTTAGTAGAAGTAGATCTAAGTTTCAAAGAATCAACATCAAGCGAAAGTCTATCAACGTTCCTAGCCAATTCATCAACTTTAAGCAATTTTTCTTTAAGCAAAGCATTAAAATTCTTTTGAGAGATCATAAATTCTTTAACACTATTCTCAAAATGAGAGGGCATATTATTAAAATTACCATAAGAATTATTGTAGGAATTTCCATAATTATTAGAGGAATTACTAGGAAACGGTCTTGGATTAAAGTTTCCTCTATGAGCATTGTTACCAAAATTATTCCTACCACAAAATTCACATCCAAAGGTTCATTATTATTCTCAATCAAAGTAGGCAAAGGAATATCATTGGGATCAATAGGATCACTCTTAGTAGCAAAACAATTTCATAAGTTCATCCATCTTTCCACTCAAAACATTAATTTCTTCTATAGCATGCTCTTTTTTACTGGTAGATCTTTCGGTGTGCCGTTGAGAATAATTAGCCATAATGTTATCAAGGAGTTTAGTAGCTTCTCCTAAGGTGATTTCCATAAAAGTGCCTCCCGCGGCCGAATCTAAAAGATTTCTGGAAGCAAAATTCAATCCGGCATAAATTTTTTGTATGATCATCAATAAAGTCAAACCATGAGTAGGGCAATTGCGAATCATCAATTTCATTCTTTCCCAAGATTGGGCAACATGCTCATGATCAAGTTGTTTAAAATTCATAATATCATTCCTAAGAGAGATGATCTTAGCGGGAGGAAAGTACTTAAAGATAAAAGCATCTTTGCACTTATTCCATGAATCAATACTATTCTTAGGCAAAGATGAAACCAAACTTTAGCACGATCTCTAAGTGAAAACGGAAATAACTTCAGTTTAACAATATCATTATCCATATATTTCTTCTTTTGCATCTCACACAAATCAACAAAGTTGTTTAGATGGGTAGTGGCATCTTCACTAGGAAGGCCGGAGAATTGATCTTTCATAACAAGATTCAGCAAAGCAGCATTGATTTCACAAGACTCAACATAATTAAGAGGAGCAATCGGAGTGCTAAGGAAATCATTATTATTGGTATTGAAAAAATCACACAATTTGGTATTATCTTGCGCCATCGTGACAATCAATCCAACACACAAGCAAACAAAAAGGCAAGCAAAAGAGACAGAGGAGATTGGGAAGGAGAGGGCGAATAAAGCGGCAAGGGTGAAGTAGGGAGAGAAAAACGAGAGGCAAATGGCAAATAATGTAGTGAGAGGGAGATGAATTTGTGATGGGTACTTGGTATGTCTTGACTTTAGCGAAGACCTCCCCGACAACAGTGTCAGAAATCCTTCTTGCTACGTCTTGAGCTTGCGTTGGTTTTACTTAAAGAGGAAAGGGTGATGCAGCAAAGTAGCGTAAGTATTTCCCTCAGTTTTTGAGAACCAAGGTATCAATCCAGTAGGAGGCTCCTCAAAAGTCCCACGCGCCTACACAAACAAACAAGAACCTCGCAACCAACGTAATAAAGGGGTTGTCAATCCCTTCACGGCCACTTGCCAAAAAGTGAGATCTGATAGAGATAATATGATAAGATAATTTTTTTTGGTATTTTTATGATATAGATTGGAAAGTAAAAGATGCAAATAAAAGTAGATGGTAAACTTATTTGATAAAAGATAGACCCGGGGGCCATAGGTTTCACTAGTGTCTTCTCTCAAGATAGTATAAGTATTACGGTGGGTGAACAGATTACTGTCGAGCAATTGATAGAAAAGCGCATAATTATGAGATTATCTAGGCATGATCATGTATATAGGGATCACGTACGTGACAAGTAAACCGAAACGATTCTGCATCTACTACAATTACTCCACAATCGACCGACTCCTGCCTGCAACTAGAGTATTAAGTTCATGAAGAACAGACTAATGCATTAAGAAAGATGACACGATGTAGAGGGATAAACTCATGCAATATGATATAAACCCCATCTTTTTATCCTCGATGGAAAAAATACAACCCGTGCCTTGCTTCCCCTGCTGTCACTGGTAAAGGACACCGCAAGATTGAACCCAAAGCTAAGCACTTCTCCCATTGCAAGAAAGATCAATCTAGTAGGCCAAACCAAACTTATAATTCGAAGAGACTTGCAAAGATAACTTAATCACACATAAAAGAATTCAGAGGAGATTCAAATATTTCTCATAGATAAACTTGATCATAAACCCACAATTCATCGGATCTCGACAAATATACCGCAAAAAGAGTTACATCGAATAGATCTCCAAGAAGATCGAGGAGAACTTTGTATTGAGATTCAAAGAGAGAGAAGAAGCCATCTAGCTAATAACTATGGACCCGAAGGTCTGTGGTAAACTACTCACAACTCATCGGAATGGCCTTGGAGATGATGTAGAGGCCCTCCTGGTCGATTCCCCCTCCGGTGGAGCACCGGCGAAGGCTCCAAGATGGGATCTCGCGGATACAGAAGGTTGCGGCGGTGGCATTAGGTTTTCGTGGTGCTCCTCGATGTTTTCAGGGTACGCGGGCATATATAGGAGGAAGAAGTAGGTCGGTGGATTCTCAAGGGGCCCACGAGGGTGGGGGCGTGCCCACCCCTAGGGGGCATGCTGGGCACCCTCGTGGACGCCTCGGTTGTTGCTTGACTTCCACTCCAAGCCCTGTAGATTGCGTTTGTTCCAAAAAGATCGCTCCCGAAGGATTCATTCCATTTGGACTCCATTTGATATTCCTTTCATTCGAAACACTGAAATAGGCAAAAAAACAGCAATTCGGGTTGGGCCTCCGGTTAGTAGGTTAGTCCCAAACATGATATAAAAGTGTAAAATAAAGCCCATAAACATCCAAAACGGGTAATATAATAGCATGGAATAATAAAAAATTATAGATACATTGGAGATGTATCAATTCCTATCAAGTTTTCTATGTCTAGGGTTTCCTTGTTCCTTAGATTAGTTTGGCCCTCCTCTTCTCTAGGTAGTACTCACATGCATAGTTTCTCTGGGTTCCCTACCGCACTCACTCCCAAATCCCGATCTGGAAGTGGCTTCCATTGGGAGACCCCAAGTCCATGGAGTATTTGACCTCCGTGTGCACGGGGCCCCGTGTCCACGGTCGTGTACCGTGCGCACGAGACCCCCGTGCCCACGGGGTCTAAACTCCCGTGCGCATGGGGTATCCAGGGGCTTTTCACCTGCATTTCTACCTTTTCCTATGGCATCTATCATGCACTTGTACTCATTTGTGTTTCGTGCCTTGTGTTGTTGGGTTCTTGTGTGTGTTTCAGTCTCCGCTGACAAGAGGGCCGAGCTTCATCGCAAGCTCCCAAAACGAGGATCCAAGGAATTCACAGTTGCTCGTCGCCAGCCGTTAGAAGGCATGGGGTAGGGGTCTGGGTCTGCGTAGGGCCGTGTTCATCTTGCTACCTCCAAGCAGCCTGTTGTTGAGGTCTCTAATGAGTCTGATGAAGAGTATGACTCACAAGATGATGCTCACTATGTCAACCCCAATGATGTTGATGAGATAGAAGAAGAGGATGACCGTGTTGATCGGGATAAGGAGGAGTCTAGTCCCGAGGAAGCCATTCCGGGCGAGCGTGACCTCCGGAATATGCCTCTTGCCAAGTGGACCAAGCTAGAGCTTTGGGCTGAGAGACAGAGCCATCCTTATGTGTAAGTGCATCTAGTGCCCCTTAGTGAATTTGGTGTATTGAAGACTTATAGGTTAAGAGACTGATGCGTTTGTGAGTGTACACAGGTCTATAAGTCTATGAGGAGTTTGATATTTATAGAGAAAGTCGACCCCTAAAAATGAAGTTCTTTAACTGAAGACTTTGAAAGTGAAGAAATTGGTGTGACCTTGAAGACTTGGCAATCATTTGAGGAACATGAAGCGTGAAGAATTTATTTTCGTAGTTTCATTTTCTCTTTCTTGAGTCATAGGAAACACCGTACTGTTAAAGGGGGTCGAGGAAATACTAAGGAAAAATTTCCATGTGATGCTCAACTCAAAATCCTACACCTACCAATCCCTTTGAGTGAAGCCATTGGAAATCTCATACAGTTCAGTCAATTTCTTTAGTGACAAAGACGAAGTTCTTATGGTCTCTGAGGAATTTGTTCTGGCTGAGGAGTTAGGAATTCGCCAATGCGGATTGCCTACACAGTGAGGAACATGCTAGCCCTAAGGAATTTGAGTCAAATTTCCGACCGTTGCTGTGCTATGGGCCAGCCGTCCCAAAATATCTACCCACCTAACGGTCATATCATTGAATGGCATTTATGTCTTATCATGTCAGGCTGCTCCCTAGGCTATAAATAGCCGCCCCCTACAACCACTAGCTGGTTGGCTGCTCCAAGAGAAACTAACACTTGTCATTTGAGAGCATCCCATCCTCCGAGGACTTTGAGCGAAAATCATCAAGTGAGGAAAACCCAAACCCAAACACCTTCAAACCCAAAGTGATTGAGCATCACTGAAGAGATTGATCCCGTGTGGATCCGATGCTTGTTACCTTTGAAGACTGTGCTTCTTCCAGACGGTTAGGCATCATGGTCTCGAGCATCCAAGAGGAATTGTGGATCGCTGAGTGACCGATTCTGTGAAGGTTTGGAAGTCACTTGAAGACTTACCACGAGTGATTGTGCGAGGTCTGTGTGACCTTAGCTCAAGGAGAATATGGTGAGGACTGTGTGTCCCGGACTGTGTGTCCTCAGGTTTAAATACCTAGCCGCTCCAACCAGACGTACAACTGAGACAACAGTTGGAACTGGTCTACCAAATCATTGTCTTCACCAAGCTAACTGGTTCTATTTCCTCAACTCTTTCATTTCCTTATTTCAGTTTTTGTGTGCTTGTTCATATCTGTTTGGAGACTTTGACTGAAGACTTTCTCAATCTCCTTAGTTCAATTTCTTCAATCTATCCGTCTTCATCCTGTGTTATCCTGTGCTTATGCTTTTTGTACTCTGTGCTTGTCTTCATTTCATCATGATGACTATGCTTGTGTTCTGTTATGTTTACTTTGAGTACTTATTCTGCTGCAAGTAGTACTTCGCTAAGGAATTTCCTCACCATCAAATTCCTCAGTGAAGAATTCATAAAAATCGCCTATTCACCCCCCTCTAGTCGATATAACGCACTTTCAATTGGTATCGTAGCAAGGCAATCCCTCGTTCTGTGTGATTTTGGTTTAACCGCCTGGAGTTTTAGTTATGTCGACCACAGGTATGATCAAGGTCTCTGCTGGGTGTCCTACCTTTGATGGAACAGACTACCCCTATTGGAAGAATAAGATGCGAATGCATCTTGAGGCAATTGATAACAATCTCTGGTATGTTGTGGAAAATGGCGTTCCCTCAGTCACACCTTCTCTGAACGCTACTAATGTGAAGAGATTCAAGCAACTCGATTCTCAAGCGAAGAATATCATATGTGGCCATCTGAGCAAAGGGCAGTATGGAAGAGTGAGTGCTTTGGAAACTGCTAAGCTTATCTGGGACAGGCTGTCCAAAGTGAATGAAGGAGTCTCAACTCAACGTGACTCTCGTGTTAACATTCTTCGAAATCTCTTCAATTGCCTGAAAAGACTTGACAATGAAAATGTCCAGCAAACCTTTGATCGCCTCACTGACATTTCAAATGAGCTTCAAGAACTTGGTGCCACCGACATCACCGACCATGAGGTGGTGAAGAAATTGTTGAGATCGCTTGATTCTTCATTTGATACTCTGGCACCGATGATACAAGAACGTGCTGATTACAAGTCACTTGATCCCGCTGATATCCTCTAGAGGCTAAACACTCATGAGTTTCAGCTTGCTGAGAAAAGAGATCTCTATGGTTCAAGCTATGGCAGATAACATGCTCTGAAGGCCAAGGCAGTCTCTGAGTCTGAAGATGAAGACTCTGCTAGCAGCCTTGGTGATCCTGAAGAACTGATCCAGGAACTAGCACTGCTCGTGAAGAAATTTCAGAAGTTCTCAAGACGTGGTCGCTTTGGAAAATCCTCAAGGAGCAATGATTCCTCATCCAATGACTACAAGAAGAGGCTATGCCACAAATGCAAGAAACCTGGTCACTACATTCAAGATTGTTCTCAGTGGGATAAGGAATCAAAGAAGAAGAAATACAAGGATTACAGTTCCGATGACGCAAAGAAGAAGAAGAAATCTTGAAAGTCTTCATGATCAAAATCCTTGAAGTCTTCATCTCACAAGAAGAGCATCTCCAAGAAGGCTCGGGCATTCATTGGCAAGGAAATGGACTCTGAGGAACATGAGGATGAGGAAGCATCTAAGGAGTTCGAGTCTGGTGTGGCGAGCCTAGCTCTCGCTACTGCATTTGTTAGCAAATCTATCTTCAACTCTGAAGAAAATGGCATCACCAACAAGGCTGATGAAGGCAATGATGACTACGCTCCCACTTATTGCTTCATGGAAAAGGGTGCCAAGGTAACTAAATACGCCTCCTCTGAATCTAGTGAGGATGAATCTGATCAAAACCTCAAGCCTAGCTACTCTAGACTTGCTAAGATTGCTGTGAAACAACAAAAGGCTTTTGAAAAGGTTCAAAACATGCTAGATAAAAGTGATGATATGTTGGGTGAAGAAATGGATCGCACTAAAACCTTGACTGAAAATCTTCAGAGACTTCAGTCCAAGTTTGGCAACCTTCAAGGTTATCATAACACTCTCTTATCTGATCACGAGAAGCTTTCTTATGAATTTCTTCAAAGAAAGCAAGATCTTGAGAAGCTAAGAGTATGTTATGAAGATCTTCAGAAGGATCGCGATTCATTACTTGCTCAACAAATCAGTGCTACTCAGGAAGAATTTTTTCCTCCATGTTTGAAGTGCATTGAACGTGAATTTGTTAATTCTTCACCTGAATGTTGAAATGCTTCTAATGCTACAAATTCTTCAGTTGTCTCTGCTGTCACTAATTCCTCATCTGAGGACATTGCTAGTATAACTGATGATACAGGGATGAAGGAATTGTACATGACAGGCATGTACAAAAGCCTCAAAGGGCATTAGACTCTTTGTGATGTGCTTAAAAAGCAGATCCTCAACAGGAACCCTAGGAAAGTGGGTATTGCCTTTGAGAGGAAACTCAATGCTGATGGAACATATTGGAAGCCTGAGCAGTACCCCAAAACCTCATGGGTTGCTGGAAAGGGACCTCCAGTTGATCCATCCAATTTATCTGGCTTTTCATGTGAATCTCCTCATTCGTCTGATGAGTCATTCGACTCCAACTATAAACTATTCAAAAATCAGAATGGTGAAGTATTTTCTAGATATGTTGGCACTAACTGCAGGAATGGTTCCCCTATGAAGAAAATCTGGGTTCCCAAAAGTTGCCTTGAAAGTTTTCAGGTGAATGTACTCATGACACCACCTGTAAAGAATAGGAACTCCAGATCAAATTCTTCATATGGACCAAATTCTTCATATGGATCCAAGTCCTCATACGGACCAAATTCCTCACGTGGATCAAATTCCTCAAAAGGATCAAAATCCTCATATGATAATCATCGTGCTAACCCCTCTGTTTCGCAGGGTAGAGCTAAGGGCTATGAATATGAGCATTATTCTTCTAATCATTATGTTCATAAGTCCTTGAAGAATTTCTCTGCTTATTCATATGCTTATCCTAACCCCTCTTATGTGAAACGAAGTGGATTGGCTTCTATGCCACCTTTCTCATATGGTGCTCGCAGAGTGATGAACTCTATGCCACCCATTCAGGTGTGGGTGGTGAAGAAAAGGAACTAATCTCTTATGCAGGGTCAGGTCTCCAGACGTGCTCAAAACGTTTGAAGAATTTGCTGGAGACCTGAACATTTCCTGAAAGGACGCAGGATAATCATGAAGAAATGAACCTTCATTTCTCACGTCCTCATAATGTTCTATCTGTTCTATTGCTTGATGAAATTGATCGGATTATATTGATGTCATATTCTTCACTGATGAAGTATATGAGTTCATAAGTTGCACTAATTCATCTGCAGGATGATCAACCCAAAGCCAATGAGTGGGTCCTCGATAATGGATGTACGAATCACATGACTGGTGACAAGAATCTATTGATGGATGCTCCTTTATCACGATCGCATCTGAAGCATATCATCTTCGCTGACAAAGGCAAAAGTTAGGTATTGGGTCTAGGTAAGGTTGTGATCTCAAAGGATCGACACATGGACAAAGTCATGCTTGTCGAGTCCTTAGGATACAACCTCATGTCTGTCTCAATGCTTTGTGATCTTGATATGGTTGTTGTCTTTGGCAAATATCGTTGTGTTGTGATCATGGAAGCTGACAATTCCAAAGTCTTTGAAGGCTTTAGGAGAGGAGACTTGTACATTGTTGATTTCTCTACAGGACCACAACCCGCCGTATGCCTACTTACAAAAGCTTCAGAAGGCTGGCTATGGCATCGACGACTTGGTCATGCTGGCATGAGAAATCTGCACACGCTTGCGAAGAAGAAGCATGTCATTGGCATTGAGAATGTCAAATTTCTCAAGGATCACTTATGCGGAGCCTGTGAAGCTGGAAAGATGACAAAGGCCAAGCATCTAGCAAAGACTATCATGACTACCACTTGACCATTTGAATTGCTTCACATGGATCTCTTTGGTCCTAATCACTATTCTGCAGTTACAAATGATGCATCTCTATATGGCTTTGTTATTGTTGATGATTATTCTCATTACACATGGGTGCACATTGTCACTTACAAACATGAGGTGCAGGAAGTCATCAAATGATTTTCCTCCAGGGCTTCAACCAACTTTGGTGTGAAGATCAAGCACATCAGAAGTGACAATGGGACCGAGTTCAAGAATTCCGGTCTTGATGACTATCTTCACGAACTTGGTATTACTCATGAGTTATCTGCTCCTTATACTCCTCAGCAGAATGGCATCATGGAGCGCAAGAACAGAACTCTTGTTGAGATGGCCCACACTATGCTTGATGAATACAAGATGCCTCGTCGTTAATGGATTGAGGCAATTGATATTGTGTGCCACATCATCAATAGAGTATATCTTCACAAATTCTTCAAGAAGACTGCTTATGAACTCCTCACTGACAAGAAACCCAATGTGAGTTACTTCAAAGTCTTCGGTGCTAAATGTTGGATTAGAGATCCTCATCACAATTCCAAATTTGCACCGAAAGCACATGAGGGTTTTATGCTTGGTTAGGAAAGGACTCGCACACCTACAGAGTCTTCAACAACGTTCTGCACAAGGTTGTTGAAACTATAGATGTGTGGTTCAATGAAACTAATGGCTCGCAAAGAGAGCACCTACCTTCTGTGTTAGATGAACCAGCACCTAAGGAATCTATCAAGTTCAAGGCTACTAAGGATGTCATTCCTACCGAAGAATCTGCTGAAGAATTCACTCCCGAACGTGAAGAACGTCGAGCTGGCGCACCTGAAGAAAATGGTGCTGAGGAAAATGCTCCGGAAGGAAATGCGGATCAAATTCCTCAAAGACAACCCGCTCATCCTTGCATTGCAAACGAAGTGCAAGTCGAGAAGATCATCGATGACATTGATGCACCAGGTCCTGTCACATGCTCCAAAGCTTCACATTTGTCTAACATTTGTGGGCACTTTGCTTTTGTCTCTATCACAGACCCCACTAAGGTAGATGAAGCATTTCTGGAGCCTAAGTGGATTCAAGCTATGCAAGAAGCATTACATCAGTTCGAGATCAACAACGTCTGGGAACTGGTCAAACGTCCAGATCCTTGCAAGCACAACATCATTGGCACAAAGTGGATCTACCGCAACAAGCAAGATGAAAATGGCCTTGTAACGAGGAATAAGGCATGGCTTGTAGCTCAAGGCTACACACAGGTTGAAGGAATTGATTTCGATGAAACTTTTGCACCTATTGCTCGACTTGAGGCTATTCGCATATTACCTGCTTATGCTAACCATCATGATATTATCTTACAACAAATGGATGTGAAAGTGCATTCCTAATGGTAAGCTTGAGGAAGAAGTATATGTTTCTCAACCCCCAGGTTTTGAAGATCCAAAGCATCCTGACAAAGTCTTCAGACTCAATAAGGCCATGTATGGCCTCAAGCAGGCCCCTCGGGCATGGTATGATACTTGGAAGGAATTCCTCATGAAGAAAGGCTTCAAACCCGGTTCACTCGACCCAACTCATTTCACTAAATCTTATGATGGTGAATTGTTTGTGTGCCAAATTTATGTTGATGATATCATTTTTGGCTGTACTAACCAAAGTTACAGTGATGAATTTGCCTATATGATTAGTGAGGAATATCAAATGTCTATGATGGGAGAATTGAAATTCTTTTTAGGTCTTCAAATTCGTCAACAGCGCAATGGCATATTCATATCTCAGGAGAAATACCTCAAAGATGTATTGAGGAAATTCGGCATGCAAGATTGCAAAGGGGTCAAAATTCCAATGCCCACAAATGGCCATCTATGCACTGATGAAAACGGTAAAGACTTCGATCAAAAGGTATACCGCTCCATGATTGGCTCTTTATTGTAACTATGTGCATCTAGGCCAGATATTATGCTTAGTGTTTGCATGTGTGCCCGATTTCAAGCTACACCGAAGGAATCACACCATAAGGCTGTGAAGCATATTCTTCGATATCTAGCTCACACACCAACACTTGGATTATGGTATCCCAAGGGCTCTTCCTTTGATCTCATTGGATATTCAGACTCTGAATATGCTGGTGATCGTGTGGACCACAAGTCAACGTCAGGCACATGCCATTTCCTCGAACGATCTTTGGTCCATTGGTCCTCAAAGAAACAGAACTGCGTATCACTCTCCACTGCAGAAGCTGAGTACATTGCTGCTGGATCGTGTTGTGCTCAATTACTATGGATGAAGCAAACCCTCAAGGACTATGGCATCAACGTGAAGAATGTGCCTCTCTACTACGACAATGAGAGCGCTATCAAGATTGCTCATAACCCAGTTCAGCACTCGAAGACAAAGCACATCCAGATTCGTCATCATTTTCTTCGTGATCATGTGTTGAAGGGCAACATCTCCATCGACCACGCAAGCACTAAAGACCAGCTGGCCGATATCTTCACTAAGCCCTTGGATGAGAAGAGATTTAGCAAGTTGCGGTGTAAGCTAAAATCCTAGAATCTTCGAATGTTCTCTGAAAATGACACACATCCTAATTCTTATGCAAAATTGATGACTTAGATGTGCAACACATAAAGTAACATTTTTATTCAATCATTGAAGACTAACCCTCTAAGTGTGAAGAAATTAATGAAGAAATTGATTCTCAAAGCCCTACGACAATTGTACGCGGTGTCTGAAATCAGCTTTATTATACGGTGGGTTACGCCACCAACCAAAGTTGAAAATCTTCAATTTGAGTTTTTTCTTCATTTTTGAAATTCCTCAGTTTTTTCAAATTCTTCAACTTTACATTGTCTTCACTCTTTTCCTCGTTATTCTTCATCCGAGCACAAAAAAATAGCATCTGACGCGAACACGAACGAACAGAGAAAGCTCGTCCACCAAATCCATCGATTTGCAAGCACTCTAGTATATTTTCCTGTAAATTAGAAAGAATAAAGCTAAAATGAGATGCAGACACAAACTGAATCATCCCACGACACCCGATTCCACATAGAAAACGCGGGCGGAACACCGGAAAATGAAGCAGTTCTCCTGTGAAGCATTGTAGTGCCCAATGTAGAGGAGATGCAGTGCACTTGCGTCCAGCATGCAGTGCCGAAGTGGTGTGCAGAATAGTTATTCTTCTAATATTAGCAGAATAGACCGTATATATATATATATATATATATATATATATATATATATATATATATATATACTGCACGCTCAACAGAAGCGCACTGCATCATTTTGACGATGAGCACTGCAATAGAGACTAGTGAACTTCTCTTCGGGAAAAACTGCACGCGTTATTTTTTCGGTACAGTTTTCACTCTAATTTTTTAACCATTTATCGGAATGAGGCGTGTAATATACCATCGAAAAACTATGGATTAGGCACAACTTCGACATGTTGAACACTTTTCGAGATTCCACACGGTTTAACAGCAGTTTTGAAAATAGTGCGGCCGATGACGAGTGGCAGCGAGCGTTTTTTTGCGTTTTTTTCTAAACTGCTTGTCGGAATGAAGCAAATTATACGCCGCTCGATAGATATCGTCGATGCGCATCTTTTTCATATATAAATCTTTCTCTAATTCATTATGGTTTAAGAGCAGTTTCAAATTTAATAAATCGCGGAACTCTATTTTCCAAGTTTTTTAAAATTTTCGGTACTGTTTTCCCTCCAGTTTTTGAACCATTTGTCGAAACGAGGCGTGTGATATGACGTTGGAAAGCTACGAACGAGGCGCAACTTTCATATGTTGAAATATTTTTGAGATTCCTTACGGTTTTAAGTTAATTTTGAAAATCGTGCGGCGGACGACGAGTGGCAGCGGCCGTTTTTCGCGAAATTTTTGCAAACCGCTGGTCAGAATGATTCAAAAGATATTGACAAGACGCAACTTTTTCATGTAGAACACTCGCTCTAATTCGTTATGGTTTAAGAGGAATTTCAAATTTACCGAAATGCGGACACTCTGTTTTTCGCGACACCCAAATCGACGTGGGTACTTCATCCGACTGAAAACCGCACTGCATCGGACGAAAATCTGCACTGCACTAGACATGTAAGAGAACTGCATGGTTTCCTATTTGTGGGACGTATATTTTTGAAGACGAGGAAGAAAACCGCACTGCGTTTAGACTGAAAACCGCACTCCATCAGATGAACTAGCGGACTGCATGATTTCTTTTTGGTGGGACATAAATTTTTTAAGACAAGGAAGAAAATCACACTGCTTGTAAACTGAAAACCGCAATGCATCGACCAGTTAAGTGAACTTCATAATTTCTTTCATCATTTTATAATTTTTTTTGTTTTCTTTGACTTTTTTTCTAATAAGTGGACCGTAGAGACTGACTGAGTGAACTACATCTGATAAGAAGCGAACTTCTTCGAGATGTTTAAGTTTTCGTTGAATTTTTTTTAGTCTCATCTGGACTACATGGTCAATGTTTAGTGAGCTGCATGAAAGGGGAAAATGGGCTGCATTAAAAATTACATTGCATCAAAAGAATGTTACCTCCCACCAACATTACTTTTGATTTTTTAAAGAACAAGTGAACAGCATAAAAACACAAAGTATTGCATGATTGAGCCAACCAAACTGCACACACACTTTCTGTTTTATGCCACTGCCTATGGTCGCTGATGATGTCCATGGGCACAATACATCCATCAATTGTTTTACACAACCACACACACATACATACACACAAAATCAGCACTAGCACCTGACAGAGCTGCAATAGAGGATCAGCAAAACTGTATTTGGGGACCAACCGAGTGGCACAAAATCAAGAACCTGCAAAACTTGCAAGAAACCTACCAAAATTGTCATAATTCCGACGATGCTTTCCTCACACTACAGAAGTGCACTGCATGGCGACTTGATGATGGCTGCCTGCACTTGTTGTGTGGACTACTCCAGGAGACCTTGCGCTGCTCATCCCGGAGAGGAGGAATGGGGGAGTCACCAACGACGGGGACGAAGTGAGCTGCAGTTCAACAATTTTTTTTACCATGTGTGAAGAAATGAGCTACAGTTGTACATGCACACTAACGAACTACACGTGCATACATACTTAACTACACAACAAAGACCGGTGAACCTCGTCTCCAACTTTGGTGTAGATATTTCCCGACAGGCATGCAGGAATGCCAGGGAGGAGGTGATTGCACGCACGCCACGTTGGGACTGCATGCAAGCCATATTGCACTACACCTCCAGGGGTCCGATCACACTCGTTTTTGCTCTGAATTGTAGTGTGCCTCTTGCACATATTCAGCATTTATCACCGGTCCAACTGCAATTTGAGGACAAGCAATTTTTGTTATAATGAACTGTAATCCTCATGCACCACCAAATTTTGGGTTTGCCGGTCTGCAAGAACCTTGCAGCAAAAAAAGGAGTCGCAAGCTGTGCAGCACCAAACTGCACCACTGAATCCGCTCGACGGGGACTGCAGAATCCAAAATCTGCAAAAAAAAGAGCAAAAAAAACTTTTTATGAAATGCACACGGGCAGCTACTACTCTTCTAGTGCATTGTCGCCGTCGTTGACCAAACCACGCCATAGTTGGAAATACTGCACTTTCAGGGGCGTTTCTACTGCATTGAGATTTTATTAAACTACATTAGAGAATTTTTTTAATACGAACGAGCTGCACAGGCTGGAAATATGGACTGCGGGGCGACCACTGGCGGCGTGGACTCTACCAATAGTTTGACGGCGGCGCAGCAGGCGGCGGACTGCAGCGTGGTGAGGTCAGCACTGCACGCAGCAGATGAGGCACAATGGCATTGACCTAGGCAGCCTTCATCTTCATGCTGGCCATCCTAGTTTTGTTGATGCAGACAAGAGACGGGGAGTGCCGATCTCACCTTGACCCGTTGATCCCCTCTCGGACATTGCCGTGCAGTACAGAAGATGAGAGGCGAGGACTGCCTGGAGAGGAGGAAGTTGGGTACCTGCAGGGCGACAACCCCGAGCGCCATGGACTCCCACGTCCACCACCCAGATCTAGGACGGCGGTGTGGAGAGGGATGGCCGCGATATGGATCCCCGGGGCGTATCCGATAGGGGGAGCCAGCGATGGATCCGGCGATGGATCGAGGACTACAGTGCCGGCAATGGATCAAGGATACAGCAGGGGGAGACGGTGATGGATCGAGGACGGCGGTGTGGATAGGGATGGCCGCGATATGGATCCCCCTGGGCGTATCCATGAGATGCCTGAAGAATAGCATCGCCGGCGGTGGCAAGCCCCAGGGCAGGCGGATCTGGCGCGGGTAGGGTCGGTGGCACTTAGAGGCAGCTGTGGATGCGCCGGTGCCAGCAAAGTAGGCGGGGGTAGGTGCGGCGAGAAGGCTAGGGGGACGTGGTCTGTTGCAGTGGGTCACGACACAGGAAGGTCGGGGCATGGTGCATCAGTCGGGGGCAGCGCGTCTAGTAGGTGGGCTCTGGTTGGTTACGGGACGGCGGTGGGGTGGCTCCTGCGAGGCTCCGACACGCTGGTGGTGGTGCCGCATGGTGGGAGGTGGTGGCCCTTCGGTGGGCGGCGCAGTGGGAGGTAGTAGTTGCCGGGGTCGCGCGCGGCAGGTCGGGGCGGCGGGAGAAGAAGGTGTGAGAGGTGGGCGGCGGGGGAAGAAGGTGAGGGAGGTTGGCGGCTGGGTAGTGGGTAGTTGTGTTTTGTCGAGGGAGACCGTGGGTGTTATCAGAATAAGCACAGGTGTTAGCAGAATAAGGTCTTAGAGGGTATTATCATAATAGACCCACCCTATATATATATATATATATATATATATAATATAGGGCTATTCTGCTAATATTAGCAGAATAACTATTCTGCACACCGCTTCCGCACTGCACGCTGGACGCAAGTGCACTGCATCTCCTCTATGTTGGGCACTGCAATGCTTCACGGGAGAACTGCTTCATTTTCCGGTGTTCCGCCCGTGTTTTCTATGTGGAATCGGGTGTCGCGGGATGATTCAGTTTGTGTCTCCATCTCATTTTAGCTTTATTCTTTCTAATTTACAGGAAAATATACTAGAGTGCTTGCAAATCGATGGTTTTGGCGGACGAGCTTTCTCTGTTCGTTCGTGTTCGCGTCAGATGTGATTTTTTTTGTGCTCGGATGTTGTTATTTAGTAGGAATTATTTGATTACGTTCGTTTTAATCGGTCCGTTCACTCTATAATTTGTTAATTTTTATGAGTTAGTTTTCAATTTCTTGTTATTTTGATTGTGCGAGCGGGTGAGCTTCGTCCGCTCCTCTGTTCTTGTTGATTTTTTTGATTTTTCCCGTCCACGCGTGTTTGAATATTATAATTACTGTTGTTGTAGGTTTGAATTCATTGTATTGCGGGTATAATTATCATTTTTTGATTCGCGTTTTTTAAATGAAAGCTGATGTTGTTCGTCAAGTTGCCATATCTTCCATGTAATTTTTTGCGGGTGTATTTTTCGATAATTTAGTGGCTGTACAATTTTTAGGTGAGTTATGGAAGTGCGAGTGAAATTGACACCTCTATCAGTCTATCACATGTCTGTAGTTTTACTGCTTTAATTTTATTTGTTGTAGTCGTGGCATACGTTGTAGTGCACTGCATTGGTAGTGTACTTCGTTGTAGCTGCATTATAGTGGTTATTGCTGCTTATGAGATTTCTCCTTTTCTGAAACTACATTCTGTGTTCTAGATGACTACATAATATGCATTTTTGTACTGCATTAGCAGTGTTGTTAATGTTCTATTCTGCTATTAGAATGGATGGTCCATGATACGCTTGTGTTAGCTGAATAGTTATTATAAGAATTTTTTTGAACTGCATACTATGAGAATTGTTTTTGAACATCATATGGTAACTGCAAAGTTTCGACCATTTGCATTCCCTTGTTATGTTCAGAGGGCTGCCTTTTGTTATTATTAGTACCACACTATGTGTTCGAGAGAACTGCATTACTGCCAACATCAACTTTGTCTAAAAAGGATGATAAAATGACGCAGTTGAGGTTGCATACTTTAAATAGGCATCGTTCAAATTGTCTGATGGACATAATTTTAAAAGCATACAACATAAGCATAGCACTAGAAATATTGGTTGCTTCATATTAGACAACCTAGAGTGCAAATATTGTAAACTTGATGGAGACTTCTTCTTTGTAGAAAAAGACCATGGCCACTTCTCCGGCCTCAAAGCCATTCTGGGAGACAAAATCTTTCCAACCAGTAGTTTTGTTGATGCAGTCTTCAGAGTCGATGTGGTAGTCAGCTTGCATGTCTCCATAGCCATTCTTGTGTTTTGTCTCCAAAGTAAGCTTCCCTGAACTCGGAGCATGAAATTTTAGTGTGGATGGCAGTTTCTGCATATTGGAATGGGTGGAAAAAGAATTTATAAGTAAACAACAAATGCTTTTGTTTTATACTTAGTATGATTTGTTTATGTTTACTTAAATAGTTACATACATATGACTGTATTTTGTAAAGTAGTTGTAATGTATGAACAAACTTATATACGCAATTGCCTCCTAGTTTTACTGGGATATATATTATACTGCAACATGCATGCACTGCAATGTCAGTAACAGTGTACTTCTCCAGCATGTTAAGATAACTGCAACGCTTATCTACTGACCCTTTGTTTTTGTTCATGCGTTGGGATTCTGATTTAGCTAGTGTCGATACATGGTGTGGTACTGAAGAAAGATAGGTGGAAGCATCTAGTCTTAATAGCTAACAAATCTGAACAACAATACAAATTCTGTTTTATATTTTTGTTGATATTACTGAACAAATTGATTGAACTATATATTCAGATGTGTATTTGCAGTCTAGATTATGTCCAAAATTGTGAGGGGAAAAACATACCCAACTTTCCTGTAGATCTGTAGTTGTGAGGCGATGAAGAAATGGCGCACGAAACCCCCTATTGGGTATCATCAGGTAACCGAGCATGCTGTGCCAGTCGGTGTTGGTGAGCTCTAGACCTTCTGCGGAGACGCATGTGTCCGCTATCGGCGCCATCCTTGCCAAGCACCCGCACTTACAGTCCATGGCGGGTTCAGTGGAATTCCAGAGAAGAGCTGTGGATGGGATGAACCCTAGATCTACGTTTTGAGGAAAATGAGGAAGGGGGGAGTAGTTGTGTTAGTCTGTAGTACGAATGGATAAGTTTTTATGCAACCAATCGAGCAATGGAAGTAATAAATGGTGTGGTTGGCGTTAGGTGGTGGATTGGGTCTGATTCAGTGAACACGAATGCATTTAAGAAGCAACGGGACTGCTTAGTTGAAAAAAGCAGACTGCGTTGTCATATCACGACAAACTACGAACGCGTGGTTGGGCTTGTGTTTGTGTATGGTATGTAGCATTTTTATTTTATTTTCAGTGGCCTCTTTGTTTTTGTTGGCCCTGTGTTCTGGTAGTGAAGACGCAATTGGGCCCAAGTCGGCCTGTGAGCACGGATGGTTCGCGGTGCGCTGTGTGCGGTATAATGTTTAGTCCCACCTCGCCCGCGGAAGGCGCGCCCGACATGTTTATAAGCGGTGGCGAGGCCTGTGTGTCGAACTCCTCTTGTTACTTATTTGGGCGCTTGAACACGGCGGTCGCAGCTGTATGCTCTCTGACCTGTGGCCCCATGTGTGGTCGTCCCCATGCACTGTGACTCAGAACGACTCGCCTTCTGTGGGCGCAGATCTATTACGAGACTGGCTGGGGCCGGTAGCACCTGGGTGGTCAATTTTTTTTCTGTTTAGGTGTTTTTTTCAATGTCGGGGGTGTGCACTGCATTTATCAGGGTTTTGTACTGCATGTGTACGCATTGCGTACTGCATGAACAGTTGCGATTTTTTTGTTTCCGTATTTTTGCTATTATGTAATCTTTTTTCCCAATGTATGGGAGTGCACTGCTTAGTAAATCATACGCGTAATGCGTTGATTATGGTTCTGTACTGCACGTTCATATATTTGTGTACTTTCTGGTTTTGCTCTTATGTATTCTTTTTTCAAATTTAGGTTTGTGCATCGCTTTGTTGGGTATATTAAGAGTTCATTCGACAGATTTCGTACTGCATTCGTACACAACTTGCACTGCATGCGTCCTGTTTGCACACTGCAACTCATTTTTCATTTTTTGCACTACTCGAATCTAATGATACATTAGCAGACAACAGAAAACAAATTATCACAGATATTCTGTACGACAATTACATCACCAGCAAACTAAGTTGAACAGAAAGCAAACTAACATAATCAGAGTTCATCATTACGAAGCGATTCTGCATGACAAGCTGTGACGCCCAGATAATCAAGCTAGAGTAATCCCACTTTAATGTTGCCACCTCACTATGGTTACAGTTGTTAATCTCGCGTTAGTCCAAAACTGATTCAAATTCAAATCCAAAAGCAAGTGAGCAATAAAAGTTTTCAAATATTAAAACTAAAATGTTCGGAGTGAACCAAATATTGTATAGGTAATTATGTGGAGAAGCCACATCTTTATAAAATGTTTAAATAGTATAAGATGAATAAAACAACAGCAAAAGCAATTATTTAAATACCTCTTGTAATAAATAAAATGTCAAACTAAGTTATTTGAGGGCTAGACTTCTTGTGACTATGGACTAAGTTGAAATACTAATTTACATACTAAGCGTATATTTTACTAAAACTAAAATAATAGGAAACAAAACTAAAACAGAAAAGGTAAAGTAAATAAAAAGTAAAAACAAAACAAAACAAAATAGAAGAAAGAGAACCCCCCCCCCCCACTGGGCCAGCCGGCCCATTTGCTTGCCAGGCCGGCCCAAACCGGCCCAGCCGGCCACTCTCCCCCCACTCCCCTTATCCACCCCCAAGGCCCGAACCACCACCGACACTCCCCACTCCTCCCCGAAAATAACTCCTCCCCCCTCTGCCCGGATTTGGATCGGGATCGAGGAGGAGGCCATCGACGCCGTCGCTCGTCGCCGCCAGGAGAACACGCAGCCTCACCGGAGCCCCACCTCGCCGGCCTGCCCCTCTCCGTCGCGTCGTCCCCGACGTCCCCCTCGACCCCCGCTGCCCTTGCCCTACAATCCCCCTGTGAGGCCCCTGGCCCCTTCTCTCCCCCCCGTCCCTGTAATTCAGGCGCATGCACCGACGGACCCACGTCAGCTCCTCCCTCGCCTGGCCTGTGCGCCCCTCCTCCGGCCCGTCTCTGCTCCTGCGTCCCGCCGTGGCCAACGCCCACGCGCGCCCAGGCCGCGCACCCCCGTCGACCAAGCCCTGCCTAGCCCCCCACCGCACGCACCGGCCGCGTCCCGTGCCATCGTGCATGAGCTCGCACTGGTCGCGCCCCGCGCTCCCCACTCCTGCTCGCCGCGGTGCCTCGCACCAGGCTGCACCGCACCGGCCTCTGCTACTGCGCGCCGGTGCCCCGCGAGGCCACAGCATCGCCTAGTGCCCCCGGCTCCGCCTCCGGCCGTCGCCCACGGAAGTCGCCCGCACATCGGCTCACTGCGCTCGGCACCTTGGCCTCGCCCTACCTCGCTCCGATGTCGCCCGGTGCTCCTCCCGGCCCTTCCGCTACGGCCACTGGCGATCGGCCTTGCCGCAGCCGCGGCCCCCTCGCTGGCCGCCAGTGCCTCACCGCTCCCGCACCCAACTCCGGCGCCCCGCCGTGCCTCGGCGGTCATCGCCCGCTTACCCGGGTTCGCCCTATCGGGCGCGCCCGCGCCCGCTACCGCCCGAACCGCTATGGCCCCTCTGGGCCACAGACATGCGGGGCCCAGCCCCAGAACGATATAAAAAAAAGATAAATATTAAATAAAATATTAATTAATTATGTTTAATTAACCTAATTAACTATTGATTAGTAAATTAAATAATACTTAGATTAGTTAAACCCTAATTAGTATAAATAGAGTGTGACATGCGGGCCCACACGTCAGTTTGACCAGTCAACAATTCTGTTGACTGCTGACATCATGCTGATGTCATGATGACGTGAGCAAACACAATTCTGGATAATGTTAGATTAAATTAATTAGATAAATTCTAAAAATGATTTTGAAACTTTAGAAAATCATATAAAATAAACCGTAGCTCGGATAAAAAAACTTTGTACATGAAAGTTGCTCAGAACGACGAGACGAATCCGGATAAGCAGTCCGTTCGCCTGCCACATATCCCTAGCATAGCAAACCTGCAACATTTCACCTCCGGTTCATCTGTCCGAAAACGCGAAACACCGGGAATACTTTCCTGGATGTTTCCCCCTTTCGTCGGTATCTCCTCCTACAGCGTTAGGTCACACCTAACACCGCTCATTTTCATGTCTTGCTTCGTCATGCTTATGTTTGCATTATATTTATTGTTTCTTCCCCCTCTTCTCTCTGGTAGACTACGAAACCGACGCTGCTGCTACCCCGTTCGACTACGGAGTTGACGACCCCCTCCTTCTTGCCAGAGCAACTAGGCAAGACCCCCCCCCTTGATCACCAGATATCACCTATTCTTCTCTATACTACTTGCATTAGAGTAGTGTAGCATGTTACTATTCGGTTACTCCTATTCTGTTGCATAGCCTGTCATTGTTGCTACAGTCATTGATACCTTACCCGCAATCCTAAATGCTTAGTATAGGATGCTAGTTTATCATCATTGGCCCTACATTCTTGTCAGTCTGCCTTGCTATACTATTGGGTCGTGATCACTCGGGAGGTGATCACGGGTATATACTATACATATATACATACTATAGATGGTGACTAAAGTCGGGTCGGCTCGAGGAGTCCCCGCGAGTGATTCACGGATTGGGGGCTGAAAGGACCTTTGTCCCGACGGCCCTCTGTGTGGATCTTTGTGGCGGAGCGACAGGGCAGGTTGAGACCACCTAGGAGACAAGTGGGCCTGGCCCTGGTCGGCGTTCGCGATTGCTTCATAATAACAAGCTTAACGAGATCTTGGTATTTGATCTGTGTCTGGCCACTGGCCTATACACACTAACCAACTACACGGGAAAGATATGGGCACTCGACGTCGTGGTATCAGCCGAAGCCTTCGTGGCGTCAGCGACTGAGCGGCGCGCGCCAGATTGGACCGCTTAACGTGACTTCCTTTGTAATGGAGGTTGCTAGGTCTGCTTTCGGCCGCCCTCGCAACGTGCAGGTGTGCAATGGGCGATGGGCCCAGACCCCTGCGCGTATAGGATTTAGACCGGCGTGCTGACCTCTCTGTTGTGCCTAGGTGGGGCTGCGACGTGTTGATCTTCCGAGGCCGGGCATGACCCAGGAAAGTGTGCCCGGCCAAATGGGATCGAGCGTGTTGGGTTATGTGGTGCACCCCTGCAGGGAAGTTTATCTATTCGAATAGCCGTGTCCCTCGGTAAAAGGACGACCCGGAGTTGTACCTTGAACTTATGACAACTAGAACCGGATACTTAATAAAACACACCCAGACAAGTTCCACAGACAACCCGGTGATTGCTTTTCCACAGGGCGACGAGGGGAGGATCGCTGGTAGGATTATGCTATGCGATGCTACTTGGAGGACTTCAATCTACTCTCTTCTACATGCTGCAAGACGGAGGCTGTCAGAAGCGTAGTCTTTGTTAGGACTAGCTATCCCCCACTTATTCTGGCATTCTGCAGTTCAGTCCACTCATATTGCCTCCTTACACATATACCCATGCATATGTAGTGCAGCTCCTTGCTTGCGAGTACTTTGGATGAGTACTCACGGTTGCTTTGCTCCCTCTTTTCCCCCGTTTTACTCTTCTTCTCAGATGCCGCAACAAGACATTGGAGCCCAGGATCCAGACGCCACCGTGGACGACGACTACTACTCTGGAGGTGCCTACTACTACGTGCAGGCCGCTGACGACAACCAGGAGTAGTTAGGAGGAACCCAGGTAGGAGGCCTGCGCCTCTTTCGATCTGTATCCCAGTTTGTGCTAGCCATCTTATGGCAACTTGTTTACTTATGTCTGTACTCAGATATTGTTGCTTCTGCTGACTCGTCTATGATCGAGCACTTGTATTCGAGCACTCGAGGCCCCTGGCTTGTATTATGATGCTTGTATGACTTATTTATGTTTTAGAGTTGTCTTGTGATATCTTCCCGTGAGTCCCTGATCTTGATCGTACACGTTCGCGTGCATGATTAGTGTATGATTGAATCGGGGGCGTCACACAAGCAAACTAGGTTCAGCACAAAAGCAAACTAACAATACATAAGCAAACAACACAAAGCAAATTTGATGATAATTCTAAAAGAACATTGGCATTGTTGGCTCCTGGCCGGCACCATCTTCTTCTTCACCAGTCAGGCTCTCCTCATCCCCAGCTGCTCCTGGCGCACTTCTTTTGGGGCTCCTCCTTCTCCAGCTTTGCACGACGAAGGCCGTCCTGGGTGAGGGTGATGCGGTTCCATATCTCGTACGCTGCATAGGCGGCCTTTGCCGCGTACTCGATGTGCCTCCTGGACAGAGGAAGGGTGGCCCAACACTGGTGCTCATCGTCGGTGATCTTCTTCTTCATGTTGTTGTAGTAGTCTTAGATGAGCACGCCGGAGACGTCTCCGAGGGAGTCCAACGGCTTTGTTGCCTCGGGCACCCTCCACTCCTTCTGTATGTCGATGAAGTTGGCGACCTCCAGTTTGACGCGCTCCAGCCTGGTTTTGTCGCCGTCGATGGGAAGCCTGCAAAGGTGTACCTGGGGGCGGCGAGGAAGTTGTCAAAGACGGTGCACCTTTCAATGTTGCTCATTTGGAAGAGCAGCACCGGGTGATTCTTGCCGATGGAGATCTAGCAGAGGGCGGGTTTTTGCATCGCTTCAGGGTCGTTATCGTACTTGAGATCAATTCCCACGATCTTTTGCCGCTGAAGGCTAAGGTGGCGCTCGTACTGCGCGAGGGTGATCGCCATCTGCTTCTTGTCGTTGGTGTGGATGACGTGCAACTTGGTGTTGCCGTGCGCCTCCACGGCGTTGTTGCCCTTGTACTCGTAGGTGAACGTCATCGCCGGTGGCAGGGCTTGGTCATTTTGCGTTGATATGGGGAGATTTGGTAGGAGCGCAATGGATACTTGTGTTGTTGTGGATGAGAAGGCCTTTGGCGGGGGTCTGAATTTAAGGGGAGGGCGCGGGGTGGGATGGCCTCGTCGGATGAACTGCACGGTTGCACTGATGATGCGGTTGTGCAGATCGTGGGTTGGTTTTGCATCTGTGATCATGGGCTTGTGGCGATGGAATGTCTCCGATTGGGTGGTTGTATGCGAACGTGGGTTTTTTAAGGTGGGTTTGTTTTATTTTTGATCAGCACATTTTTTTAACCACCACTTTTTTCTATGCGAGCGGGCATTTTGTCATGTTTTATACATGCATACTGCGTGACAACATAACTGCATTGCTTACACTTCCGCACTGCGTTGCGTACAAATCAGAACTACAATAGTGTATTACTTCATCGTTTTTTGCGTGTCTTTGCTATGTGCTTCGGTGATTTGCATTGCACAATGGAATGCACTGCATACTTATACCGCCCCGTACTACATCTTGTTTTTGCTTGTACTTACTGCAGTCCCTGGTACGGGAGGGGTAGGGAAAGGGGGGGCACCCCCCCACTTTTTTTTGAACCTATTGTTTTTTCTTAGTTGGTTTTGTTGGGCCTGTGTTCGGGTAGTTCAGAGACGCATGTACGTGGTCAATTTTTGTGTGGCTGGGGCCGATATCATTTGGGTGATCAGTTTTTATTCTTTGTATGCTTTTTAATGTCGTGGAGTGCACTGCTTTTTGGTAAATCATCGGTGCACTGCATTGATCATGGTTATGTATTAGATGTGAACTTCATTCCTTACGGCATGTATAGTTCTCATTTTTGTTCCCGTGTTTTTACTTTTTTTATAATCTTTTTTTTCGAATGTATCGGACTGCACTACTTAGCAAATTACAACTGTACAGCATTGGTTATGATACTGTATTGCACGTTTGTGTACTTCCGCACTGCGTTTACTTTTTCCGTGTTCGCGTTTTTCTTCATCCCGTAAAGAAATGCATAATGGCGTACTGCATCCCGTAAAGAAATGCACTGCATTTTTCCAGTAGTCCGTACTGCATTTGTTTTTTTGCCTGTGGTTACTGCACTATACGGGAGGTTTAAAGGGAGAGCGGGGGGGGGGGCACATTTTTTTGTGTGGCACTTATTTGAAGGTAGACTTTTTTTCCGGATGTGTTTCCTTAACATGCGTTTTGTTTTTTATTTTAACTTTTTTCACGAACTGTATGTATTTTAATTGTTGTTTTACCGTTTGAACTTCATGATTCTTCACAGAGAACTGCATCATGTGCGTTTTTTTGTTTTTAGTAATATGTGCGTTTTGATGTAGACTCGCTTATTTTGTCTGGGCTGTTTTTTGGCCGGCCTGTTTTTTGTGACCCTTTTTGCGACACGCGGGCCTCCTACGTATCGCTTCCAGGCTATTCCACCGCTTCGCTGTCAAAGATAGAGACCGAGAACAATACCCTCTCCTCTCTTGTAGTTTCTCCCGAGGCATCTCTCCCTCGAGCAAAACCGCCGTCGCGCGCAGCAACCGCCATCGCCCGGAGAACTGCCGCCCTCAAGAGGTCTTTATTCCTGCATTCCGCATCGCTGTCCGCTCCGTGACCCCTTGCCACTGCGCTCCCGCAGCCCTTTCCTGTCTGTTCCCGTCACTGCCCACCCTTCCCGCCGCCGTTGCCGCACACTTTTCTTCGGTACGTTCCGCTTGGCTCGGTGTTGATTGTCCCCTTGTCTTGTTTTTGTGATTCTTGTAGTTGCTGTAGCTCTTTTTGTTTGTGTAATTTTTTCGTAGGCAGTCGATTTTATCTTGTTTTGAAGTCGATAGTTGTGTGTAGCAATGTGGATCTAGGGTTTTGTGAGATTTTCGCCGATTTTGTTGCTTATGTCTGTCACTTTGTCCTTTGTGTTGCAGGGAAACGCTATGTCTTCACCGAGCAGGCCGGGAGAAGGAGTTCAGGGTTTGTGGAGTGCTTATTCCTTAGGCTTTGTTTATTTTGTTTGATGTTTATCTAGTTTCCTAATTCATCCTGCATATTGGGTTATGCTCTGTTAGTTGTCAGCGTTCGTTTGCATTATTTTGTCATGTGATGTTTTTGTAATTTCTTTTTTCTTGTTTTTTTTGAATCCAGCAGGTGATTACAGTGCTCATAATGATACATCAATTGTCTCTCCTTGGCCTGGTGGTAAGGATCATGGTGACGAGGGAGGACATCAAGTGAATTCGTCGATTGAATCGTCTCCTATAAGTGTGGCCCCTCCTTCTGGTATGTGATTAATTTGTTTATTTTTGTGTATGCTTTGTTTTATCTATTTCGACATTTTTGTTGTGAACAACCGTGAATTTAGTATATGCAGCACTACACTTATTTTTTGTATGTGAACTCCACTGTATGTATGTGTGAACTGCATTGTTGTTTTATTCAAGTTTTTTGTACAATGCATTATTTTTTATTTTGAGTTTATGGTTGGACCACTGCATTTATATGTCTAACTGTACTGCATTTGTTCTTTTTGTGCAATTTTTAACGAGCATAGTCAAACTTTATTTTGACGCAGTGTCTGTTTTCCATGCTGGGGCGCCTGGGTTTGAGGAGGTTACTCAATTGATTGACCATTATTTTGCAGAGGGTAATGTTGGTGTGAGCTTTGATCAGAGACGTCCTATCTTGTCTGAAACACAGTCACAGTCTTTTGATCGTAGAGAGGAAGTTACACAGGATTGGATGGTCCCGGAATAGCTTCGTCAATATGAGTTGAAGCAAAGCAAGAAGAAGTTGAGGTTTGAAATTGAGTCAAAACAGTTTGCTGAGAAGGAGAAGCAGAGGAGATCTGGAGATGGTAGCAAGGGTGGTAAATTTGGCAAGGTGAAGAAGAGGTTGAGTACTGTTGCTAAGGAAGGTGGTACACCTCGGCGGAGTCCACGTGTTGCTGGAATGAAGAAGAATCTTGGCAAGAGAACCGCTAAAGCTGGTGGAAGTGATGATCCTCAGCGCAAACGACTACATGTCACTGAAGGTCCCAATTCTGATGACGACGACTTTTTGCTTGCTGATTATGTGAAGGGTGTTCATCCTTCTAGACGCAAAGACTGTGGTTCATCTAAGAGTGTACCCAAGCGTGCCCATGATGATGTCGACGAAGATGTTGGTGGTGATTCTGGCGAGGAGGTGGATGCTGGTCCAAAGGTTTGTTGAAGTGCACTGCATTTGTTTCCTTCATTTGTTATTCTTTCTGTATTTTCTATGTCTCTTTTTTATGCCTAATCTTCTAATGTGGACTGCATTTCCCTTTACACAGAGGAACAAGTCTAGTAAGAGCAATGCAACTGAAGATGATGATGAGGGAGATGATTCTCGATTGAACAAGACCGTGCGTTTGTCGCTTCCCACTGTTTGCAAGGCTGCTTCTTTTTGAAAGAGGCGCATTGCAGCCGTGTTAGGGATGATGGATTTGGTGTTGTCTTTGATCTGACAGTAAAGAAAAATGTGTCGCGCATTCTTATGTGCTATCTGATGGGAGTGATTGACCCTGCCACCATGTTAATGGACTTTGGGAATGGCAGGGTTCTTTGGATCAATCGTGATGCAGTTCATCACATTTTTTATTTACCTATGGGACATCACACTGCCCCCATGCCTGCTTCCAGCGGTCATGATGAATCGTTGACTACCCTCAAGGATGAGCTTGGCTTTAACCGTTCAAAAAGTATAGGTGTCAAGGACTTGCTTGAGAAGTTGAAGGTGTTGGTGGAGGAAGATGATTATGTGAGTGTTGACCTTGCTGGAAGGTGTTCTTCCTGATACTTTACCAGAATTTGCTGTGCCCGGGGCCTGCAGTTCATTTGGGTAGAGTTGCTGCGATGGTAGAGAACATGGATTGTGCGGCTATGACTCAGATGGACTTTTGTCAGCTTGTTGTTGATGAGTTGCAGGCAGCTGTGGTTAGTTGGCAATCAGAAGGCCGCAAGCAGAATTGTGCAGAGGGTTGTGCCATTATCCCCCTGATTATGTATCTTGACTGCTTGAAGCTTCACAAATTTTCAGTCATGCACACGTTGACGCCACGCGCGTCATACCTGATGACCAAGGACCAGATGAAGTTGTACAATGAGGATGTGCTTGTGAAGGGAAATATTTACTTGGAAAGTTACAAATTTGGGAAGCTGTCAGTTAGTGCACCTGATTTTTTTAATATCAGATTTTAAAAACAAATGTGCAGCCATTATAAATGTGAACTTTTCTAGTACTCACATGTGTACTTCTCTTTGCGTGTTGTCTTTTTTTGCGGTGGAAGGCGTCAGGTGATATTGTGTACAATCGTTCTGTTGCGGTTGTACACGGCAGCTCTGATGTGGGGCCTAGCACTCATGCTAGGTTTTATGAGCCTATCTGTAGTCAACTTCCTGCTTGTGATGATGAGGTGCCGCATACTCGTGGTTTCATGCCTCGACAGATGTTTGATAATTCAAGCTCTTATAAACGGACATTTATTGGCGGCAAAAAACATGAGGAGATTGATGAGCTTCTTCTGAAGGTTTTGAAGCTGACTGAAGATTTGCCAACCTCTGGTGACAGGTTGAGGACAGTTGCTGATTTTTTCCCTGTTGGCCATGGCCCACGAGATGAAGATATTGTTGCTGCTCACAATTTTGATTGTGGTGTGATTGAAAGCCTGAAGATTGCAGTGACAAATGTTCGCTCTTTGTATGCTCAATTGAGACATTCACAAGAAGAAAAATGCGGTCGGTATGAGAAGGATGCTGGGCATATTGTGGACGAAATGATCCGTCAGGACGATGGCATTGGCCCTGATTGTTGGGGATATAACTATTTGTGCAAGCCACCCAGGAGGGGCCGGGTTACGCAAAGAGGACACACCGGAGAGAAGCTCAAGACAAGGCATGAAGATGACGGTTCATAAGAAGCTTAAAGCCCACCGGTGACTTAAGGTCCGTTGTAGTAACCCGTTGTAGTAATATTACTTGTATCATAAGGTAGACTTAACTAGTCACCGATACGAACATTGTTTATGAGCCGACTGGGACTCTGTAAGCCGCGGGGCGTCGACCCGTGTATATAAGGGGATGACCCGCTGGTGGCTTAGGGCAAGAAACAACTCATCGAGAGCCAGGCATAGCGTATCTCGCTCCCTGGTCATCGAAACATCAATACCAACCCAACTAGACATAGGCCTTACCTTCACCATAAGGGGTCGAACTAGTATAAACCCTCTCGTGTCCTTTGTCCCGATTAACCCCTTCAAGCTTCCTAGTTGCGATGGCTCCAAAACTAAGTCCTTTCACGAGGACATTTGACGTGACAATTCCATGACAGTTGGCGCCCACCGTGGGGCCAGCGCACGGTGGATTTGAGTTCTTGAAGGGAAACTTCGAAGGGCTCAAGGGATACGTAATGGGCCGGATGACCAAGAGTCGTCGCGGCAAGATCTACATCGACGATGAAGGATGGGGCCCCAACGCCGGCTCAACTGAGTACGGGTACCGGGTCCCCTTCGGAGGGATCCACGTCTTCATCTGCCGGATTGGTGAGCCGGGGCCTGAGCCGGACAACTGCACCGACCTCGTTGAGACAGCTCAGTGTGCGAAACCCGCCCGAGTTCAACCCGGCATGAAGCGCGTCTTTGTGGGCTGCGTCCACGGAGAAGAGTTTCCTGAAGGTCCTGAAGATGGAGGTGAGATGGCCGTCCCCTCTGACAGTGATTCGTCCACCGGGTCAATAGATTCTTTGTATCAAGTTCAAGATGGTGCGCTCGGGGGCTGTTCCGATGGCCTTGGTATTCCGGACCTCTACGAGTCGCCAAATTGGGCAGGAGTCTTTATGGCTGGGACTCAACCCGGCAAAACTCTACAGCCACGGACGCAATCACTTTCGGGTTAGGAGCAGCCGGGGTAGGAGGCCCTATGCGCCCGTCGGCTCAAATACTGATAGACCTCCTGGACAAGCTTACGACCCTGTAAAGCGCCACAGCCATCCTTGCAAACAAAGATGAGCATGACGCGGAGGTAGCACAGGTACGTGAGGAGATAGCTCAGTCCAAGGAAGCCTTAGCAGCTGAGGACACTAGGCTAGCTATGGAGCGGGCGGCTCTCGACGCCCAGGCACAGCGGTTGCACTCAGAGGCTTATCAGCTCACAATGAGTTTAAACGCGTCCAATGAAGTAATGAGGAGGAGACACCAGAAGACCCAATCCCAGTTACCTCTGAATTATGATCCTAGGGTTCTCTTTGTCACACCCGGAGCCGGGCCAAGTAACCCGCCCAATGCGAATCAATTCATGACACCCGGAGCGGGAGGACCGGCTCAGCGTCAGGAGATGCCACCTCCTCACATGAGCATGGCACCGCCGTGTTATGTGCCAATACCGGAGGGTCACTTTTCCAACCCCATGGAGAATTTAATCGCAGCATCAGCGCATTTGGTGGCTCTTCCAGTGGATGGTGATGATCCAACAGCGGTGGAGACCCGGAGGATCAGGGAACTTGTCCAGACGGCTCTGGCTCAGCAAGAGACCTATTCTTACAGCCGGGATAGAATTCATTCAACCCCTCCACCTTGGTTAGTGCCGCCTTGTCAGAACCGGAGTCAGAGTTACAACAGACACATAGGATCTGAAGTTTTGTCATACGACGTCCAACGACGTGACCAACTTGGAGGCTATAACCCGGTGCAAGATCGAGTACGTCGGGAGAAAGAGCGAGCAGAATATCCAACGCCTTCTACTGAGATGGGAATAGCTACCAGAGCCGGTGGCTTTTCTTGTTTGGTACCGGCTTTGCGCAATGTGCGCCTGCCCAAAGATTTCAAGGGACCTCGAAAGGTGCAGAATTACACGGCCGACTTACAGCCTGAAGCATGCATCGAGAGTTATGAGATGGCCATGGAACTGTTGGAGGTCGGTGACGCGGCAATGGCTAAATACTTCACCATGATGTTAGATGGAACGACCCGGTCTTGGCTAAAAGGTTTACCACCTAATTCCATTGGTTCGTGGGAGGAGTTAAAGGCCCGTTTCATCCGGAACTTCAAAGACACCTGTAAGCAATCTATGACGGTCGTGGACTTGACAAATTGTAAGCAGGGGGAAGGTGAATCTACCACCCATTGGGTATGCCGGGTCAAGGAGATAATTCATTCATCTGATAAGATGGATGCCGGCTCTGCAACCCTTATATTGGAAAAGAATTGCAGCTTCAAGCTGCTAAGGCAGAAATTAGGGCGTCTTAAACGTGACTGCAAGGATATGGGTACGCTAATGGCGGCTCTGGTCAAATATGCCGATTCTGACAGTGCTAAGGATCCCGAGTCTGACAGTGAAAAGACAGGGAAGGACAATGGAAAGGGCCAACGGCACAACCCGGAGAATCAAAATAGCAATAAGCGTAAGGCAGATGATAAACCGGAACTTGTGGCTAACGTTAATACACAAGGTAACAATCAGAGGCATAAGGGTAAGTGGCCTCGATCTGGCGGGTTATACACCTTTCTTCATAGCCTATGGAGTCTAGGCGGCTTTTCTAAGTGATATCAGGCCATGGGATATAACCCATCTTCGGCTTTACAATACTTGAGCCACCGGCTCTTATGATATATATGTTTTTTGGACAATGTATATATTACATAAAGTAATAAAGCAGGACCTCTGTCCTTTTTTCACCCTCAAAAAAGTGTATATGTCTTTTTGACAGGTGGTGGAAACAACCAATAGGGACCGGATCATATCTAAATCCGGCTTCACCTTTGGTCCGGCTTATGATCATATCTGAATCTAGCCATGGTCACTTGGGGGCTTCCTGTTCAAACATAGGTCGTATCCGAACCAAAGAGAACATAGCTATCGATACCCACTTGATCGGCATACTAGCCAAGCCTACTTGGGGGCTTCCTGATCATATTTGAATCACAGCTTAACCCCTTTAGTTCTGACGTGGGTCGTATACGAATCAGCGTCATTAAACAAATCCTATGGTCTCTTGGGGGCTTCCTGTTCAAACATAGGTCGTATTTGAACCAAAGAGAACATAGCTGTCGATACCCACTTGATTGGCATCGCCATGCCACTGGGGGCTATATGATCGTATCCGAATCTTTGGAACGTTTTACTGATTGGCATACCCCTTTGGAACGTACCCACTCGATACCCACTTGATTGGCATACCCCTTTGGAACGTTTTACTGATCGTATCCGAATCAGAGGCCTGGAAAGTATTTTTGATCATTCTGATACCTTGTGGAAAGCATTTTAAGGTGTTTTTTGTCTTGCCGGATTAAAATTCGTCGCCCCGGGTTATTTAAGTACCGGGTGAACATTATATGAGCAGGGAAGGTCATTCAAGGATTGCAGAATAAGGCAAGCAAAATTTAACACGCCAAGGAAGAGCTAGAAATATACAGCCATGGAGGCTTACGAAAAACTTTAAGTGATAAAAGCATGCACGAAGGCATGATGAGCATTAAGAAGTTATTTCTACCCTATTACATGACTCCCCTAGTCTGAATAGGTGAAGCATTGTATTTTGGCCAAACACCCGGTGATTCACTCCTTCGGCGGGCTTGAAGGCTCCGGGTTACCCTTCTCCGCTTCTCCGTCGGCTGTTGTTTCCTGGAAAGTTGATGAAGCCCAATCAATGCTGCTCAAAACTTCAAATTCAGCTTCATCATCTATTAAAATGGTCGGGTCCACTTCAGGGGCAAAAGTATGCTTACGAATTGGAGGGATCAGGCTGATTTGATCATATGGAGCGTTTGGGATTTTCCGGTTGTTGCTGTCATAAGCTGACGCATACTTGCTGAGGTCAGTATCGTTTCCAATAAGGGTGGCCACCGGACGTATGGCCTTAACACAGGCGTGGAAGTCATGATCATCAAAGGCATTGCCGTCTTCCTTTAGACTCGTATATCCAAGAGCAAGATCTACCGAGTCTAGTTCTGGGAGCCATGCTTTTGCCCGGCTCAATGCAGCTACGGCCCCGGCTCTTGAAGATGAACGCCTTAAGTCTTGGATCCGCTGAGGAAGAAAGGCAAGGCTCTTCAAAACATCTTGCAAAAGGCGGGGGTATGGAGTTGATAAAGCTACAACGGTCAGGGCACGTTGTGTCCCGGAGTATAGCTGTTCCACTAACGTATAAACTGCTTTAAGCTTGATCAGCGTGTTCTGCTTCAGATTCACACTCCTGGAGCCTGTATGTGCACAAGCATAACGGTAAGCCGGAAGTACTTATTACAATAGTCATTGTATGGTTGCCATGTTAAAACTATGTCACAATAACTTACCAAAGATGGCTGAGACCATTTGGGATATTTGTTGTTTTAAGTTTGACAGCTCAGTTGTTTTTTCTGCAAGAGATGATTCGGCTGTTTCAGCCCGAGTCACCAGGGAAGCCTTTTAATCAACCCAAATTTTTCTTTCCAACTCAAAATTCTTCTTTAGTTTCTCATTTTCAGAGACACTAAATTCAAATTTGGAGTTAGTTTTTTGCGTTTCAGGCCCTTGAGTTTCCAGACGACTCTTCAGGGCAGCGAGCTCTAATTCAAATTGACTTATGGCAGCCTGCATTGACACTGGGTTATGGTAAGGATTCTAATAAGGTAAACATTCAAGTCCCAAGCACTTTACAAGTAAAGATACTTGGCACTTGGGGGCTAATGTATGCTGAAAGAAATTTTATCTTTATCCTGCCGGGTCACACATATTAAGTCTCAAGCACCTTACAAGTAAGGATACTTGACACTTGGGGACTAATGTGTATTGCAAATTTAAAGACCTTATGTTATACCGGGTTAAATAAATTCTTTTTAAGCCGGATCAGTTAACAAGTAAACGCAGATTTCTAAGTCTACAACTTATTTGTTCATAAGCAGTAGACTTGGGGGCTGGTACAGTATATATAAGGCTCAGATAAAAGTATAAGTTTATACCTCAGATTTATGTTGTATTTGTTTCACCATGTCAATTTCCAGGTCACGGCTATTATGCACTTGATTCAGATAGCCTAAGACTATATCACCAATGCTTAGGTGAGTATAATCCGCAATGTCCTGCTTGGCTTTTCGGCGTTGGGCAAACTCTTCCTTGGCAGTACATTTGGCAAGGACTGTAGGCCGCCCTGGTTCAACAAATTGGGACTTCACAATCTCAACTTCTGGGTCATTTCTCTTCACCGGGCTAGGAGTCTCCGGGTCACTTGTGTGGAGAATGTCTTTGGTAGGTGGATCGGAGGTTGGCACTGGAATATCAGAAGCCGAGTCAGGCGGCGGCTGATGGGTAGCGTTGTCTAGAGCAGACACATTAATCACCGGTTCAGCCACGACCAGTTCTTCGGACAACTTATTCTTCTTTGCCCGCTTGCTGGGCTTCACTTGCATACTATTAACAAAAGCATAAGTATGAATACGCAAGCACGGGTAAGGTAAAAGTGCATAAGTTTACATTACCCAGGAGCAGTTTTGGAAGTCGGCATATTTGACTACATGGATTCACCAGAAAAAGGAGAGGTATCCTAATAATTGGAGTCAGATGAATTGAGAGGTTGACGAATTAAGCCTGCTAAAGGTAAGACAGAGCGTAAATCGGAGATAACCTCAGTCCGACATTTCCTGGTTACATCAGGTAAGCCAGAGGAGAGTTCTGCATCCTTGTTGTTCCGGGTCTGCCTCCGGTTCTCAAGCTGTTGTTGCTTCAAAATAAATTGAGGATCTTGATAAGCAAGTGCATGTGAAAATCTTACTTTCCGGGTCACCCTTCGGGTCTTTCGCTTTGGCAAAGGCTCTGAGTCGGAGGAGATTATAGTTACCTCTTCATTAGTTGCTCGACTGTTCCCCATATCCTCCTGAAAGGATAAAATGTCAGACATGTGATAACAAGGGACTTAAGAAAATTTCAAGATTACCACTTCCTCATCCGAAGAGCTATCCTCCAATATGAGTAAGTCGGAGGCGCTGGGTTTCTTTTTCTTCGAGGTTCCTACCTTGGCGGCTTTCCTTTCAGCTTTCTTGGTCGTTCTGGCTTGTTTGGCAGCTTCATGGTCATATTTGGCTTTCCAAAAGTCATCACCGGCCTGTGGAAAAAGTTAAAGAATCATGAGTATCAAGAAAGGTATCATATATCCGTAAACATTTGTTATGATTGATAACTTACCGCAGGGGCCGGGTTATTCTTGCAAAATGGAAGTAACCGAAGGCGTTGCTCATCACAGTGCCCTCCTTCAGCAGTGACTGGGTTGTAACATCCACCACATCATCTGGTAAGTCGTCAGGGCTATGGTGTTGCGGATCAGTCTTTTCTCCAGTATAAGTACACATTAAGCCGGGACGGCGGCTTAATGGAAGTATTCGCCAAGCAACCCAGACTCGGACCAGATCGGTGCCGTTTAACCCATTTCCCAAGAGAGCTTTAATCTTCCTGATGGTAGGGTTGAGAGGCACGCATTCAAGTGTTCTCAGCTTGTCGGGTAACTGATGGTTAGATTCAAGGCGAAGGGCGCGAAAGCCGGGCAGAGGCTTTTCATCAGTCGGAGAAGTGTCCTGACAGTAGAACCACGTCTAGTTCCAAAATTTGGGGTGACTCGGTAGCTCAGCATATGGGAAAAGACAGTCTCTCCGTCGCTGGATTGATATGCCGCCAAGTTCAAGGCTGGGCCCGTTGGCACGTTCATTTTGCCGGTTCATATAAAAAAGTTCCCTGAACAAAAGCAGGCTTGGCTCCTCTCCCAGGTACACCTCGCAGAAGACTTGAAAATTGGAAATATTTGACACGGAATTGGGACCGATGTCTTGAGGTCTAAGGTCAAAGAAATTTAAAACCTCTCTAAAGAATTTTGAGCTGGGAGGAGCAAATCCACGGCTCATATGGTCTGTAAAAATGATTACTTCCCCTGCTTTGGGGTGAGGCTTTTCTTCAGACGGGTCAGGGGCACGGTACGGTATGACGTCCTTTTTTGGCAGATGCCCAGAATTTACAAACTCAGCTAGTTTAATATTGGTCACTATGGATGGAACCCAATTGCAAGTTACAGGGGCCTTGGTAGCCTTAGCAGCCATCACAGCAATTGGCCTATGGAAAACAAGAAGATCCGGTTCAATTTTAACCCGGGAGGAAAATCTTGATTAAAAGTGGCGACTTAATGAGGGGCCTAATGATATAAGGATTACTGTGCAACAATATTTAAGCCGCTACAATTCAAAAAATTCCGGGTCATGAAGAGCAGTCAAGGTTCTATATCATTTATTTAAGCCGGATACCTCGACAGTTGTATTTCAAGACATTTACCAGAGGAGATTTTCCGGGTGATGAAGAGAAGTTTCACAGCTAACCGTTATTATTTTAGGATCAAAATATTGTTTTCAAAAGGAAATTTTCTAGACCTAAAACGAGGCAAAGAAGTTCATGCACTCGAAGAGGGTTCCTGAACAAGGAAAAGGGGATCTATTTTTATGCAAGATCAACACAAACAAACACCGCAGCAGTTCTATGTGGTTTTCACGGTCCAACAGGGCATTGGAAGGAACTAGCGAGGGTTTGGTGTCGGCCAGTGATGAACACCGACGAACTCGATAAGCACCCAATGCAGATCTGAGAAAGGGAATGAAAGGAACTCACAGATGCGGATGAGCTTCGGAGGTTCACCGTCGATCTCTGGTCAAGGTCAGGTTGATGCAGCGGCCTGAGTCGATGAAGACGAGAGAGTCGATGGTGACAGCGGCGGAGCTCGAGTGGCAGAGAGGAGAGGAAGAAGACGACTGGGGAAAATACCTAGGTCGTCATATTTATAAGGGGAAAACCGACCAAGAGGGCGCAAGAAACGACGAGATAACATTGATTATCCAGCGGCTTTGGCACCTCGATTCTCGGGATGGTCAGTAAAGACAAAGATCCGTTGAAGATGTGACGTTATAGAAAATGAAGCTTTAATGAAGATGACGTCACAGAGATTTAACCCGAGGTTAGGTGATGACATCATGGCGGGTTAAAATCCTTCGCGCGAGATAAAAGGCTGCAGGGCGGTTCATAAGGTATTTTAAGATTGACATGAACCGGTTCAAATCAATCTGTGGCGTAATGTTGGGGATATAACTATTTGTGTAAGCCGCCCAGGAGGGCCCGGGTTACGCAAAGAGGACTCACCGGAGAGAAGCCCAAGACAAGGCATGAAGATGATGGTTCATAAGAAGCTTAAAGCCCACCGGCGACTTAAGGCCCGTTGTAGTAACCCGCTGTAATAATATTACTTGTATCATAAGGTAGACTTAACTAGTCACCGAGCCGGACATTGTTTATGAGCCGGCCGAGACTCTGTAAGCCGCACGGCGTTGACCCGTGTATATAAGGGGACGACCCACTGGCGGCTTAGGGCAAGAAACAACTCATCGAGAGCCAGGCATAGCGTATCTCGCTCCCTGGTCATTGAAACATCAATACCAACCCAACTAGACGTAGGCCTTACCTTCACCGTAAGGGGCCGAACTAGTATAAACCCTCTCGTGTCCTTTGTCCCGATTAACCCCTTCAAGCTTCCTCGTTGCGATGGCTCCACAACTAAGTCCTTTCACGAGGACATCTGATGTGATAATTCCACGACACTGATAATGTATGTTCTAGGTTTTTTGTGGCTTTGAACCTCTTTTTTTGTGTATTATGTTGACTACTCCTCAATATTTTTTTTGTTATAGGCTGGAGTGGAATCTTCTGGTGTCGATGGAACTAGAGACGATGGAGTTGGTCAGGTACAAATACTACTGCCATGTCGGTTCTGCCATGCTTCCTTTTTTTCTTTGAACTTGCATTTGTTTGCTTCCCATATTTTTTTGTGTACTTCTCTGTTGTGAAGTGTGTACTGCTTGTGCATAGTTGAAGTTTTTTCTTTTTCGGTCGGTACCATCTTATTTCTCGTTTTTGGTTTGTTCTATGCCCGTAGACTGGTGTTGATGCTCGTGATGTGCACAAAGAGACCTACGATGGCTCTGGGAAGGATGAGGTCTTAGCTGATGCAGCGTCCCCTCTGGATGTTGTAGCTGATAAGGTATAGTTGTATTACTTGTTCCGTTAGTGGGTTGTAATCTAAGTTTTTGTTGTCTGTTATAAACTTGATTTACGCTGTTATGTTCATCCATATGCATTTTCATTTGCGTATGTTAGCTGCAATAATTTTACATGTGTGATCTTCACTGTTTGACAGAATTGAACTGCAGTTCTTTTGGCATGCGCGATCCATACTGATTTACATACGTGAGCTTCAGTATTTAACATAACTGAACTGCAACGTTTGTCAAAGTGAACTGCAGTTCTTTTTTTATGTATATGTGGGTTTCCGTTGTAGTTGTGTTTGACACACGTGTGTTGGTGTTGTTTTGCATATGTGGACTGTAGTTGTTATGTGTATGTTGCCAGCAATCTTTTGACATAAGTGTGTTGTGTGTTGTTGTGTTAGTTATCCCCATGCTTATTTTTGTGTTACTGTGTGTTTTTTAAACTTTCCACAGGTTGGAGAAGAAAACGTGGAAGTCCACGTTGATCTGAATCAGGGCAGTTGTGCTTTGATGACCGTGGCAGTGTTGATGCTTCTGTATCGGTTGCCGTTGAATGTGCAGATCCTTCTGTAGCTCAAGGATCCCATGATGCTGTTTCCACCAGTCGGCATGAAGATTCTGATGTTGGCATTGAAAAGCCACTGGAGAATGTTGCCCCTGCTACTAGTGTTGTTGCTTCCCCTGTCTGTCTGGTGTCCAATGATGTTCCAGAAGTATCGATAGTGGAGCCTCATGTAGTTGAAATATCTAAGGACGCTGCTGTTGACCAGATTGTTGTAAATCGAGAGAATGTTGATGTTGCTGCAGAAGGAAAGTCCAGTTAGGTTGTGGTGGATTCGTCGCAACCTATGCAAGAAAATATTTTGCTCAGTTCTGAAGAACAACAGCTTGAAGACTCTAACACTGAAGGCAAGAGATTTTTTTAATAGTGCAGTTTGATATTTTTCTCATTCATGTTGTTTAATTACTATGGTATATGTATTAGATGTTTAATGATAAGTGAAACTTTGATCTTTTGTCTATAATTTTCAAAATAGCTAGCAGAATTCCCTTATCTTAATATTTAAACTTCATTGTTTGGATAAGTGAACTTCATCTTTTTTTATTACAGATGATGAACTTCCTGTTGTGACACCGTCGAGCATTGATCCAGCTCTTCTGAAAAGATACAATTAGTTGTACGCTGTTGTTACAAGGGCTCGGAAGGACAAGAAGAAGTATGGTTTTTTAGAAATTGTTTTGTTCACATGTATTATCTAATTTTTGTATTTACCCCTTTTTATTTGTTGTTATTTTTTTAGTATCTTATGTTTGAGTTTTTCATGAAAAATTCAGGGACGTGATTGCTTTTAAAACTGAGATGGGTGATATTAGCATTGGCGAAGTTGGTCAATCCTTTTGGGATAAAGGGATGCTCACTACAAGGCTTGTAGATCTTGGGGTTTCTTTGCTGGTAGATAAGTTTAAGGGATCTCCGACAATGGTTGTCCCGTACCATATTTGTGTAAGAACGCAGAAATTTTTGTTTTATTTTTTGATTATCTTTTCTGACTTCGTGCGACGACCTGTTTTGCTTATTTGATTTTTGCTTTTGTTTCGGCAGGTAAATATTTGGAATGGTGGTACTGTAGACAGGAGTGTTAAAATGATGTCCTCTTCAAAAGCCAAGGAGCATGTTGATAAAAAGGATATGGTGAGAGACGTTTTTATGTGTATTTTGCCTGTTTTGTTTTTATAGCGTTCAGTTTTTTCTTCTTATGATAATTTTATTTATTTTTCCATGCTTCCAACAGGTCCTTTTTGTAAATTTTGATCCGCCAGATACGAGGGATGGTGTTGGTCATTATTGTGTAGTTGCGTTAAATTTGAAAGAAAGGCGGTTTGTATTTCTTGACTCGCTCAACAAACCTGGCAGCCCTGATGCGGTCAGGGTTTTTAGGAGGATGGTTAAAAATATCAAGCGTGCATGGAAAGAAGGTAGCTTGAGTTCTGATGAGCCGCTAAATCCTCCCACACTTGATGGATTTGTGTTGAAACATGTCATTGTCCCATTGCAGCCAAATGGGTGTGTTCTTTATAGCCCTTCTATGTCATACCATTCAAGTTTTTTTTTTCACTTCGTTTTTGTGAAACTGATGTTTTTTATCCTTTTTATTGCAGGCATGATTGTGCATTCTATATGTTTCAATTCTTGCAGACATGGGATGGTGTTCGAGTTGCTAAGTTTGGGGTGGAGCACATTGGCTACATCAGAAAGGCCATGCTCTATAGCGGGCTAACATCAGGAAGTTTTTCCTTGATTTAACATCATTTCTAATTTTTGCAGATAAAGGTTGTTTTATTGAACTTCTTTATCCTTGCTTTATTTTATTTTTGTCTGCTGCTTGGTTCTGCTTCTTTATGGGCAAGTGGGTTGCATTTTTTATATGTGGGCTACATTGTTGTATACAAGTGTGGGATGCATTGATGTAGAGAAGTGGGCTGCATTTTTCTTTATATGTGGGGCTGCATTGCTGTATACAAGTGTGGGCTGCATTGATGTAGAGAAGTGGGCTGCATTTTTCTTTATATGTGGGGCTGCATTGCTGTATACAAGTGTGGGCTACATTGATGTAGAGAAGTGGACTGCATTGTTCTTTATATGTGGGTTGCATTGCTGTATACAAGTGTCGGCTGCAATGATGCAGAGAAGTGGGCTGCGTTGTTCTTTATATGTGTGCTGCATTGATGTAGAGAAGTGTGCTGCATTGCTGTAGAGAAGTGGGCTGCATTGCTGTATACAAGTGTGGGCTGCATTGCTGTAGAGAAGTGGGCTGCATTGATGTATACAAGAGTGGGCTGCATTCTACTTTTTCTATATACATGTTTTTTGGTTTTTGTGTTTTGTACTGAGTGCTTCCATGTTTTTTCTGCATGTTTTTAGGTTTTGATTGGGGGCTTCATGAAGGTTGTACGTCACTGTTTGAGTCCCAGGGTTCTGATGTTGTTATGGAGGATTGTGTCATCGAAATCTCTCCAGATAATTCTGGTTTGAACACAAATGTGGCGTCTGGACCTGATGGTGGAAGTGTCTCTCGACCTAGCTCTCCACACGATGTATATGATGTTGATGATGATGATTTTGTTACACCATGTGCACGTGTCACTAGGACTAGGAGTGCAGAAATTAATCGTCCTCCTTTGGATGAGGTTGAAGTATTTTCGAACAAGAGGGCAGGTGAGAGGGCTGTTAAGTTGAGATGCTCTATTGAGAAATTGAAACCTCCGAGGTTCAGATATATTGATGAGGCGATTAAAATAAAGGATCTTGTTCTGAGCAAAGATTTTGTAACCAAATACCGCGAGGTTTATGTGATGTGTGTGCCCTTTGATGCTTTCTGTGTGTTTTGATTTTAATTCTAATTTTATTGATCCCATTTGTGTATGTTTACTGCAGGAACGCGTTCTTTATGGTGCATGGTCCTTTCGATGATGTCGATACTTACAATATCGACTATATCTATGATACATTTGGCAAAGGAGCTTTAATGGATTCGTATATCATGGATTTTGTCATCAAGTACTGGAAGCAAGACTCTGAATTGGGTTTAGCTTATCAATCCGGTGAACGTGTGCTACTTTCACCTTTATTTATCACGGTAAAAATTTGCTGTCATTATTTCCTACTGCACTGGCTTTTTCATGTCCATGCCTGCTTGCATTGTTTATTCTTTTTTTCATGTCCTTTTTTTGTTCTTTTTTGTGTGCAGTATGTTCTTCAAATGGAAACCTCTATGGCGAGAGGTAATGACGGAAATCCCGTGTTGCCAGTTGTGCATAGCTCGTTTGTTTTAGAATATGCAGTTAAGCAGTTCAAATTTTTTGTGAGCGACGGCGCAAACCTGTTGGATGCAAAACTGGTAAGTTCATTGTTTTTTGTCATTTATTTTTCCTGGTTTGTTACATTTCTTTTTATAGTTATTTTTGGAACAGTGGTCCTGGTGGTACGTGTTGAAAGAACTTTTCATTTCATTTTTTATGCGAACAGATTAGGATGCCGCGATTCAAGGATGGTCATTATTCTTTATACACAATGAACCAGCATCGCCAGACCCTTGATATCCATGACAGTAGGAAGTACACTGGCCATCCTGATGTCACGACAAGGTGGCGCAGGACTGACTACCACGCAGATTGCACTGAAGTGGTATGTTATTTTTTCTTTGCCAAGCGTAAAGCTTTTTTTGTGTTTCTCCTACTGCATTTATTATAAACTACAATTGTTTATGTAGTGCACTTCAACATATGCACGACAGAACTGCATTTTTCTCATGTGCACTTAAAAGAGGGATTGTTTAGACGTTTGAGAACAACTTTTTTTTGTATGTTTGAATATCAACTTTTGATCCGTGATGTGTGTTATTCTTACCTTTTGCTTTTTTTTGGCAGATGGGGAGGATGAATCAGCTTCTGAAGGCGATTTATGGTGAAAAAATGTATAAATCGAGGAACCACCCTGACTGGGTTAAATTGGCAGAGAAGCCATCTTACCCAGTCGTGCCAGCGCAGGGAGCAAATGAGTGCGGAATCTATGTTCTGAGGATGACACAGTTGTATGACGGCCAACGTCTAGTTGAGAAAATTTTGAAATCCGACGTAACAGCTTCTCTGTTTTCTTTTCACTTTTTTGTTCTTTATGACAACCTTTTTTTAATCACTTGTCTGCATTTGTTTTCTTTTTTTCAGCCTGCTGCTGAAGATTGGAAGGCGGAGTACATGTTCCAGCTGCTGTTCAATCCTTTGAATATGTTGTGTTATGAAGACATGCCGCCTGAGTTACGTGAACTGATTGCGGACCTCGGGCTCACTTCCCTGTCGCAATCGCAGATGCAGTGGCAGACGCAGTAACAGTCATTTGGGGCACTGTTTTCTACTGGGTGCAAAAGGCTGTGCATGGACAATAGCTAGGGTTTGATGTTGTGTTTGTGTGTGCTGACTAAGGTAGATAATGTATAAAAAAGACTCTTTTTTTTGTCGTTGTGTTTCTTCTTGTTCTTTTATGCAGCAGTGCATGTGGATAAATTTGTATATGTATGTGTATTTTATATCAATAACTCATACAATATATATAAGTGTATAATTTTATTTTTTGTTGACGACCACGGTCTATGTGAACTGGCATTTTGTCACGCTTATATGTATGATATGTGTTCGATAAACTGTATCGCATTTGATGCCGAACTTCTTTGTCCAATGTAAGAGCACTGCATTTTTTTATCTTTCAAGCAAAGTGCTGCACGTGTGTGCATGCCGAAGCTGCATTGCTATATGATACCGAACTGCTTTTTTTTGCCAAACCAAAAAACGCATGGCTTTTTGCCTGTAGTTGTGTTTTGTAGTTGGTTTTTTTATTGTTTGTACGTTAAGGTACATGGGGGGGTTGCCCCCCCCAATTTTTTTAGTTGTCTTTATATTTTTGTATTGTTCTTGTACGCACAGCGTGCGTTAGCGCGAGGCCGAGCAGGGGGGTCGTGACCCCCCTCCACATCCCCCTGCGAGGCCGAGCCTGGAACGAGCCGGAGCAGGCAGCGATGCGGCTTGCCGCGGCGCCACATGCGTAGGCGAGTCCGTCATACCCCATCGCCCCCTGTCTATCTTAGGGTGTGGCTCCAGGGGTTTTGCGCGCGTCCCCTTTGATGGAAAAACAGAATGTCCGCACTGCGCCTGTCAACCAAGCGCACTGCATGCGTTAGCGCGAGGCCGAGCAGGGGGTGGGGAGGGGGGTCGTGACCCCCCTCCACATCCCCCTACGAGGCCGAGCCTGGAACGAGCCGGAGCAGGCGGCGACGCGGCTTGCCGCGGCGCCGCATGCGTAGGCGAGTCCGTCATACCCCGTCGCCCCCCTGTCTATCTTAGGGGTGTGGCTCCGGGGGTTTTGCGCGCGTCCCCTTTGATGGAAAAACAGAATGTCCGCACCGCGCCTGTCAACCAAGCGCACTGCATGCGTTAGCACGAGGCCGAGCAGGGGGTGGGGATGGGGGGTCGTGACCCCCCCTCCACATCCCCTTGCGAGGCCGAGCCTGGAACGAGCCACAGCAGGCGGCGACGCGGCTTGCCGCGGTGCCGCATGCATAGGCGAGTCCGTCATACCCCGTCGCCCCCTGTCTATCTTAGGGGTGTGGCTCCGGGGGATTTGCGCGCGTCCCCTTTGATGGAAAAACAGAATGTCCGCACTGTGCCTGTCAACCAAGCGCACTGCATACGTTAGCGCGAGGCCGAGCAGGGGGTGGGGAGGGGGGTCGTGACCCCCCCTCCACATCCCCCTGCGAGGCCGAGCCTGGAACAAGCCGGAGCAGGCGGCGACGCGGCTTGCCGCGCCACCGCATGCGTAGGCGAGTCCTTCATACCCCATCGCCCCCAGGGGTGTGGCTCCGGGGGTTTTGCGCGCGTCCCCTTTGATGGAAAAACAGAATGTCCGCACTGCGCGTGTCAACGAAGCGCACTGCATGCGTTAGCGTGAGGCTGAGCAGGGGGTGGGGAGGAGGGGTCGTGACCCCCCCTCCACATCCCCCTGCGAGACCGAGCCTGGAACGAGCCGGAGCAGGCGGCGACGCGGCTTGCCGCGGCGCCGCATGCGTAGGCGAGTCCGTCATACCCCGTCGCCCCCTGTCTATCTTAGGGGTGTGGCTCCGAGGGTTTTGCGCGCGTCCCCTTTGATGGAAAAACAGAATGTCCACACTGCCCCTGTCAACCAAGCGCACTGCATGCGTTAGCGCGAGGCCGGGCAGGGGGTGGGGAGGAGGGGTCGTGACCCCCCCTCAACATCCCCCTGCGGGACCGAGCCTGGAACGAGCCGGAGCAGGCGGCGACGCGGCTTGCCGCGGCGCCGCATGCGTAGGCGAGTCCGTCATACCCCGTCGCCCCCTGTCTATCTTAGGGGTGTGGCTCCGGGGGTTTTGCGCGCGTCCCCTTTGATGGAAAAACAGAATGTCCACACTGCCCCTATCAACCAAGCGCACTGCATGCGTTAGCGCGAGGCTGAGCAGGGGGTGGGGAGGGGGGGTCATGACCCCCCTCCACATCCCCCTGCGAGGCCGAGCCTGGAACGAGCCGGAGCAGGCGGCGACGCGGCTTGCCGCGGCACCGCATGCGTAGGCGAGTCCATCATACCCCGTCGCCCCCATGTCTATCTTAGGGGTGTGGCTCCGGGGGTTTTGCGCGCATCCCCTTTGATCGAAAAACAGAATGTCCGCACTGCGCCTGTCAACCAAGCGCACTGCATGCGTTAGGGCGAGGCCGAGCAGGGGATGGGGAGGGGGGGTCGTGACCCCCCCTCCACATTCCCCTGCGAGGTCGAGCCTGGAACGAGCCGGAGCAGGCGATGACGCGGCTTGCCACGACGCCGTATGCGTAGGCGAGTCCGTCATACCCCGTCGCCCCCTGTCTATCTTAGGGGTGTGACTCCGGGGGTTTTGCGCACGTCCCCTTTGATGGAAAAACAGAATGTCCGCACTGCGCCTGTCAACCAAGCGCACTGCATGTGTTAGCGCGAGGCCGGGCAGGGGGTGGGAAGGGGGGGTCGTGACCCCCCTCCACATCCCCCTGTGAGGCCGAGCCTGGAACAAGCTGGAGCAGGCGGCGATGCGGGTTGCCGCGGCGCCGCATGCGTAGGAGAGTCCGTCATACCCCGTCGCCCTCTTGTCTATCTTAGCGGTGTGGCTTCGGGGGTTTTGCGCATGTCCCCTTTGATGGGAAAACAGAATGTCCGCATTGCGCCTGTCAACCAAGCGCACTGCGTGCGTTAGCGCGAGGCCGAGCAGGGGGTGGCCCCCCTCCACATCCCCCTGCGAGGCCGAGCCTGGAACGAGCCGGAGCAGGCGGCGATGCGGCTTGCCGCGGTGCCGCATGCCTAGGCGAGTCCGTCATACCCCGTCGCCCCCTGTCTATCTTAGGGGTGTGGCTCCGGGGGTTTTGCGCGCGTCCCTTTTGATGGAAAAACAAAAATGATGTCATTTGTACTGCTTGCACCAACGTTGAGTACTGGTTGATGGCGGTGTTGCTGGTTCTTGTCTCTGCACCTTTGTGTTTGTAGCCCCTGGCGTGCTGGTTGATGGCTGCTTTCGTTTTTCAACGCTGTGAACTGCATCCTTCTTTGTTCCGCGCTTACTGGTTGATGGCTGCTTTGGTTTTTCAGCGATGTGTACTGCATCCTTCTTTGATCCCCGCGTGCTGGTTGATGGCTGCTTTGGTTTTCTAGTGCTGTGACTGCATCCTTCTTTGCTCCCCGCGTGCTGGTTGTTGGTTGCTTTCGTTTTCTAGTGTTGAGAACTGCATCCTTCTTTGATCCCCGCGTGCTGGTTGATGGTGTTTTTCGTTTTCCAGTGCTGTGAACTGCACCCTTCTTCGCTCCTACCTTGTTTTTTGAAAGTGGTGTTGTTCTCGGTTTTTTCTGTACAGCAGCATTTCCTTATGGTGGTCTTGTTGATATTGTTTCTTCATGTTCTTCGTCCTCTTCACTCTCTTCAGTCTCTTCACTCTCTTCTTCCTCTTCATCATCTTCATCATTTGTTTCTTCATAAGCCATTGTTTCTTCAGTTTCATCACGTTCTTCGTCCTCTTCACTCTCTTCTTCTTCCTCCTCTTCTCCATCTGCTTCTTCATAAGCCATTTCTTCTTCAGTTGTGTCATCATCTTCTTCTTTGATCTCATCTTCTTCGTCTTCCTCATTTTCTGATCTTTTTCTTTTTCTTTTGAGGCAGGTCCTTGAATTGTGTCTCTTCCTCTTTTTATAGATGATACAACGTCTCGGTTTCATCCATTTCTTAGTGTTGTGAGTGGAATTTCTGTTTTGTTGTGCATCTCCATGTCCTCGTTTTTCTTGTTCATTTCTTTTTGTACACGCGCTGGAATTATGGCCGCTGATTTCATTACATGTTCTGCAAATTCTTACTCCCAGTGGGTGACCATCACTGTCCAGCTCAGGCTGTGGCTTACTATTTTTGTCATCATTTTTCTCCTTGCATGCCACCTTTTTCTAGGTTGTGTCTCCCTCTTTCTTTCTTCCTCTTGTGTTTGAAACAGGAGGTGGAAGAATTGTTTCCTTTTTGATAGCACCAGTTCCGATGTGTTCAGTATTTTCTACTTGCTCGGCATTATTGTGATGCTGGTATTTCTCTGCTTGCTTTAGTTTTGCTGCTTCTTCTTCTTCTTTGTTGAGCACGTCAACTTCCTCTATCAGTGCCCTCATACCAGACAACGCTCTGTGGAACCCAACGTCGGACCTTGTCGCTCTGTTTGCAAGGTCCATTGCTGTTTCTATCAGCAATTTTCTACGGCAAAAAAGCGAGGTTCCATCTAGTGCTGTTTGTTCGTAGTCTCTTTTGTCAAACGTTGCATCTGATCTTGCGTTACAGGTGTATCTTTTTATGATGTACACCTCAAGAATGTTGAGTACTCTCAAATGAGAAAGCATGCATAAGACATGGACGCAAAAGAGGCCTGCAGACAAACACATGATTTTTTTTGTTCTGTAAGTGAACTGCATGAAATTAGTAAACATATTTTTTTTCGTTATTTGTTCATTTTTTAAAGAAATGAACTTCATTTGGTTTTGTGAATTACTCATGCATGTGTACTTTTATAGTTCACTAAGTGAGCTTTCGTGCATGACTATGAGAATCAAGATTTTTTTTGCTAGGAGCCTCACCTGTGTGTGTCCAGAGTTTGTACTCACATTCGTAGACACCTTTCTCTTCATCGGAGACCACTTGGAAATTATGCCTTGCCCAGTCAAATGCATCCGATCTGTTGTAGTGGTGTACGAGATACTTTGTCGGGTTCTCAGGGCACCGTTCTGCTCTGAATGCAGTGCTACGGTAGAGTGTTTCTTTGAAATCTGCAAACACTGCCCTTGTATACACTTTTGATAGCTGAACTTCGAAGCCAAACTTTGTTGTTGTTTTTACCTCTGACTGCATGATCACAAATGCATTGTTATGAACCAGGGAAATGAAAAATTGTTTGTTTTTGTAGTCTTATTTTTTAGTAGTTTTTGATTGACATTTTGTTTACCTCATTTTCTACTGTCTCTGCGTGCTCGACGGCCTTCCTGGTCTGAATGCACTTGTCCACCTGCTGAGCAAACAGATGGAGATCATGCTTCTCCCTGACAAAAATTTTCTTTAGTATGCGGTTCATGCTCTCGCTTCTCTGTGTGGAAGTCATCCGAGCATAGAAAATTTCCTTGTAGTAAGCTGAGATCCACTCGTGCCTGTCATCCCACAGCGAATTCATCACTTCGTCGTCTTGCAAGTTGTACCTCTGAATGAGGTTCTTCCATGATCGTTCAAATTCTGATGGCATTAGTGGGTGGTTCAGCACTGCATTGAGTTTTTCCTTGAGCTTCTCGTGCGCCTTATACATCAAGGCGAGGTGGTCCTTGTACTTCTTCATGATATGCCACCGACATAGCTTATGCAGAGTTTGTGGGAGGATAGTTTTTAATGCTGCCTTCATCGAAGAACACTGGTCTGAGAAGAGACAAACAGTGTTTTTTTATTATGTTGTTTGCGTGTGTGCAAGATAGATGGAAGAAATATAAGTGCACAAAATAAAACGTAAGTATGCAGGTGTTTTTTATTTTTTGTACCTGTGAGCATGCAGATTGGCGGCTTGTTGTTCATACACCTCAGAAAGGTTTTGAAAACCCACTCAAATGATGGTATTGTTTCATCTCGCACGAGTGCAACAGCAAATATGGTGCTCTGTAGATGATGGTTCACCCCCACAAACACTCCCAGCGGCATGTGGAATTTGTTAGTTTTATACGTCGTGTCAAATGTAACGCAGTCTCCAAAATCTTCATACGATCCTCTGCAACTTGCGTTTGCCCAAAAGAAGTTTCTTACACGGTTATCTGCATCAACGTCATTATCATAGAAGAAATCTGGGTTTATCTTTTGCATTTTCTCGAAGAAATCCAGAAGTTTCTTGACATCATCTTCAGACTCTTCTCTGGCAAACTTCTGTTTCCTACATTTTCAGAGACAATGCAAACTTATCTCATCAAACAGAGAATAATTACAGATAGAATGCTCAAGAGATATGCTCTGTTACGTGCTTACTTGTTTACCCAGTCGCGGCTAGTATGTCCCATGTACTGCAGACCTCCGGACATACGCGACAGCGTCGACATCATCTGAGCATGTGTGTGGTTGTCCAGTTGCATGTCTTTCACTAACTGGTCTATCAAGGGATCGTCTTTTTTGTGCGATCGCATGTGCAAAAGCATCCCGGGGCTTTCCAGCATCTTGTGATTGTGGTTGAGTTGAACCATTTCTATCACAAATTTTTCATCCTTCCTTTTTTTTACTCTAATCTTTGCATTGCAGCCAATCCTTTTTGATGTCTTCTGACGTACCTGGTGATAATCTGACACAGCCTGCTTGTGCACCCCTTCTCTTGAGTAGACAATGTAGGCATTTGTCCTGTGTTTTGCCCTCTTGCGTATACCAAACCCTGCACATCTTGCATAATTGCTGTAAAAGTCACATGCCTTGTCATACGTGGTGAACTTCATTCCAGCAGCAGGTACGAGGTTCAGCGGCATGTTTTTATCCTGCATTAATTGCAATGCTCTATGAGATAATTTGTTTTGTTCTGTTTTTTAAATACGAGGAGTGCATACGAGTTTAATAAAGCATTTGCAATGTTCCTAGCCAAACCACACAAGAAATATCAGTGTGCACTGCAATGTTATCTAAATGGACTGCAACTATTTTTTTTAGACCATAAACTTACATATGTGTAGAGTCGTTCGCCCGATGGTGTTTGCAGCTCGCCGGGTTGTATTGGACATGGGGGGGTTATAGCAGATCTGTGCAGTTGAGGATCTCATGGCGGTAACAGTGAGGAGGATTTGTACCTGTTGTTTACTTTTGACCGAGGCACCGTTGGTGGTCGCAGCGTCGAAGTTGATGCAACAGGTCTGGTTGGAGCTCTGTTTTTTGGTGCAGCAGGTGGACGCTGAGCTCTGTTTTGGGGTGCGGCAGGTGGACGTGGTGGTAATCTAGTGTTGTGACGATGTCTGGGTGGATTGGTTTTAAAATTTTGGAGCAGTGGCACATCATCATAGACATAATCATCATCTGCTTCAACATCGTGTTCAACTGCGTCATCATTGTCTGTTCGGACTTGCTGTCCAAACATAGTGAACTCGTGCTTATACTCTGGGTTGAGAACTGTTATCGGCTCATCTTCATCGTCATCGTCTTCATCATTGCGTTGGTGAGTGCCTTCCCATACGAATGTGACATCATCGTCATCTTCAACTACATCTTCTTCCTGGGAAAAATCTTCTTGTGGAGAGTACTGCATCCTGTTTGTCGTCGTGAAGAATCCACGAGGAATCTCAGGTGTAACCCAGCCAGTATCTCTTTCAGAAGAATATCCACTCTTCTGAAAGTTGTTGTTCTCAGTGCTGTCAATTATGCGCGGCATTTTGTATCCGCTGAACGTCATCTCCTGCACACAAAATGACCGAGCTGCATTGTCAGGTTAAATGAACTGAATCATGCGAACTACAATGTGTTTAAAATTGTACTGCCGAAGCATTGCAGGGTGACTGCATCACCCCGCAAGGTGAACTGAAGCAACCGCACTGCATCGTTATCCGTAATGAACCTACACAAGCATACTACATTTTCCCCCACAACGAACTGAAGCAACCACACTGCATAGGGTTTGTGCTCCATAATCGCGCGTTGTACTGCTTGTACTGCTTTGTCTATGATAACTACACGGAGATGGTTGAGGAAGTGTACTGCTTACCTCGTGATGTAGTGATTTCTTGCGTTTACAGGAGGAAGTTCCCTTCTCGTCCGCCTGCACAACTTTCGCATTCGCCCGTGCAGTCCACTTGCCCTTCAGAAGTTCATGGGCGGTCTGGACATTGCTCAAGGTGAACGGGGAAGGAGGATTTGCTCTGAAGGTCGATGCAGACTTATTCCAAGAAGCTACCGTGGATGAAGCAACCTTGCGCACACTCCTCCTTGCTCGAATTGGTTTGATGTCGAGGCAGTACCAATCCACATCTGATGAAGTACAGCTAATTGCAGGCCCGGAGGAGTTCGGTGGCGGCGCTACCGAGCTGCTACCGTGGAAGAATGACGATAGGCTGGTGTTGCTCGGTGCCTGCCGCGGAAGTAGGCCGAGAGGGGACGGGCGGCGTCGCTGCCTGGCCGCCGCCGCGGAAGAAGGCCGGGAGGGGAGGGGCGGCGTCGCTGCCGGCCACTGCCGCGGAAGAAGGCCGGGAGGCGACGAGCGGCGTTGCTGCCTGGTCGACACCGCGGAAGAAGGCCGGGAGGGGAGGGGCGGCGTCGCTGCCGGCCGCTGCCGCCGAAGAAGGCCGGGAGGGGCGGGGCGGCGGCTCGCCCAGGCCGCCGCCACGGGAGAAAGCAGGGAGGGGAGGGGCGTCATCGCTCCCAGGCCGCCGCCGCGGAAGAAGGCCGGGAGGGGAGGGGCGGCGGCTCGCCCAGGCCGCTGTCGCGGTAGAAGGCCGGGAGGGGAGGGGCGGCGGCTCGCTCAGGCCGCTGCCGTGGTAGAAGGCCAGGAGGAGAGGGGCGGCGGCGTGATCTGTTAGTGGTGTGCAGAATAAGGTTTGGGTGTGCAGAATAAGGTCTTAAGGGGTGTTATCATAATAGACCCACCCTATATATATATATATATATATATATATATATATATATATATATATGAGTTTATGTCCTCTACAGCATTCACTTATTGCTAATTCTTCAAGTTGATTTCTTCTGCTAAGTGAATGTGATCGGACTCTTCCCCCTCCATGCTAAACTCAACCCAGTCTGTTCACAAATCCTACATGTGCGTTCTATTTGAAACTCGTTCAAAATATTCACTATGTCCTTGTCAGCTGAAGAAATTGCGAACAGAACTTTTAACTTATCTTATGTAAATTTGTGGCTTTGCCGCTCAAACAGTTTTGCATCCCACGATAATATTTTTCTATTCACCCACGATCTCACACGATCGCCACCTCTCAGTACGTGGGGGACACATGTCAAGCGAATGAGAAGGGCCAGGGGCACGTTCATCCGATTTCTTCGCGCGTACAGTTTTTCACTCCGACTATAAAAACCCTCTCCTCTTCCTCACTTCGTTTTTACTCCGCTCGTTCTCACTTCCGCTCGAGCTCCTCAAACCCTAGCACCACTGCTACTTCATCGTTGCCGGTGAGGAAGAGCTTCACTGCCTCGACCTCGTCGTCTTCGTACTCGCGCCGGTTACGGATTTCTTCACTTCGCCACCGCCATAGCTGTCTTCTTGTGTCGAGTTAGGGCGTGGAAGATCTGAACTGACGAACTTCACATCTACACTTCCCAGTTCATCGTGTTCTTCATCAAGGGTAATTAAAAGTTACTTTTACTACCCTCTTTGCTTCAAATGTTTTCTTGAAAATCTTCAAAGGTGTTTATTCTTCAAATCTTCACACACTAAACACCTCACATGTCATCTGCTCTTGATTCGTTTCTCTAAGCAATGATTTTCTTCAAGATTCCTCAATTGTGTGGATTTTCAACCTATACAACTCTGGAACCTAAGACAAAGAACGCTTAGTGAAACTCCTCAAGACTCATCTAGTCAAATTCCTCAAACTTATTCTTTTTGAAAAACCTTCTGAGAACGCATATGACCTCTCCAAATTCCTCGCAACTAGACTCTGTTCATAGGTACTCATGTCCGTTGCTGAATCGCTAGGTTCTCATAAACTTAACTCATTTGCAGCGTTCCTCGAAGAAAAGTTGCATACCTCTTCAGAAACTTCAGTTGTTCATATTCCTAAGCTGAAGAAAATGGCTGATGGAAGGAAGCCACAGAAGGGTGGAAAGAGGCCCGAGGTCAATACTGCTTTTGAAATCCCTGATGACATTTATGCTGGGTACTGCACACCCCCTGAGGAGGATATAAATCATCGCAAGGTGCGCGTTCGAAAGATTGAGAGGAGATGGGCACGGGAATGGAGGGAGTACAGATATGTTACTCCCAAGTATATGAAGAAATTCGCTCTCAACCCTCCATGCCCAAGACCTCCGTTGGCACCTGGCCAATTGGCAGATCCCACTAGCCTCAAGCGCGGTGAGGATTATCTTGATGAATGGCCAAAGCGCCAGGCCAAACTGGCCAAACAAGCAAAGGAAGCAGTGAGGAAATTTAATGAAGACTCTGCTGCTGCTGCTACCACTGCTGAGGCCTCTGCAAGCAAGCCAAAGAAGGCAATGCCTAAGAAGCCTGCGCACAAGCCAAGTGCTTCTCCTGCAATGCCCTCATGGCCAAGTTCCTTAGCAATGCCCTCACGGCCAGATTCTTCAATGCCCTCACGACCAGATTCTTCAAATCCCTCACGGCCAATTCCTCAAACTGCTCCTCCTCCTTCAAAGTCATCAGCTCCTCCGACAAAGTCCTCAGCTGCTCCCACTAAATCCTCTGCACCTACGCATCTCGCCACGTGCCAAAGGACTACATGCATCTCAATTGCCTCAGGAGCTTCTGCGAGTTCCTCAGCTGCACCAAATTCCTCAACTGGCCCCTCTTTGCTGAAGAAAAAGGCCACCGCTGGATGAGGCTCTCGAGCAAGTCCTCACAAGAAGCAGGTCACTTTTCAAGTGTCGTCTGATGATGAGGCTAATAATGAAGAACTTGCCGAAATCATCAGAGACAAGCAGGCCAGGGCCGCTAGAGCCAAAGGCAGCATTGTGCCACTGTTATTGGATCCGTTGATCCTAGATTTCGTTGATCTATGGCACAAGGACCAAAACATGCCTTTGCTGGAGATGAACCTCACTCCTGGTCAAAGTCATGTTTTGACTGCCTCCATTGAAGAAGAGAAGTGGAAATTTGAAGAAGGAAGAAGAGTGAAGAAAGCGCAGTACAAGAAGCAGCACTACCTAAAGGACAATGTCCTCACTCTTACCCCTGAACAACTCATTCCCTTGCAAGCTGAGATCAAGCAACTGAGTGATGAATTTGATCGCTACTATGCTAACTGGCTTGGAGACAAAGTCAGATTTGTTAAGATTACTGATAAACTCACTTCAAATGTTGCAGCCCCAACGCAACAAGTAATCCTCAGGCTGAAGCATCTGCTTAGCCTACTGAAGAACATGCCAGCACCGCTGATGACAATCAGGCTGCTGAAGAAAATGAAAGTACCAGGGCTGATGACTGCATTCCAGCCAGTGGAGAAATTGCAGGGCATCCACTAGTGGTGCGCCTGAATAAAATGAAGAAGTCAGGGCAACTATATCAATTGTGCCTGAAGAAAATGAACCACATTCCTCTGCCGCTCATGCGCCTACACCAACTCCGATCCTTCCATCTGCATCTGATGTGAAGAAGATCAAGTCTGCAGAGCATGCAGCTATGAAGAAAAGGAATGGATCAACTTCATCAGGTTCTTCAGCTCCGAAGAAGATGAAGCCTCTGACAAGCTCAATTGACAACCCAATTGATGTCGTTCCTGTCTCATTCATGCCATCAAAGGACCTTGTTCCTTTTCGTGAAGATTATGTGATTCCAAGCGAATCCGATGAAGAGAATCCTTCTGCTACTTTGTCAGAGCAGTTGGATGAAGAAATTGAAGTGGATGATATCCCTTCAACACCAGTTGTGTCCTCGCCTATGCCTTAGTTTACTGCTGAAGATTCCGGTGTTGTAGAAATGGAAGATGAGGATGTGGACATTGGATGTACCACACCTGTGTTGAATGATGACTTTTGGGAAAGTGAGCACCCCAGCTCTCCAATGTTCACTCCACCTCAAGCAATTCCTCAGTCCCCTGCTGCTAATGAAGTACAAATGGGATCTGAAGAACCTCATGCAACCCCATCTATCCATGAAGAAATTCCAGCCACTAGTGCTGATGAAAATGTAAATGAAGAATTGAAGACCTAGGCTACAACTGCTGAAGAGCCTGAAATTCCTAAGTCTGTGGATCCTGAGACTGGGATTCCTGAGGTGGTGATGCAATTGACTGATACTCCTCAGCCCAAGCCAAAGGATCCATTCTCAAAGAAGCAGAAATTCAAGGGTGGTGACTTCTTCGGCGAGCATGTTTTCTTCAGTGAATTCAATCCCTATGACTCCACTCGTCTTAGAAGGAAGCGCTTTTGGACTGCCAGCCAGGCCAACTTCTATTCTTCACTGCTTTTCAACAAAGACAAAGTCTTCGACCACGAGCATATTCCTCACATGGACATGGAATCATTGCCTTGCTTCTCTCAAGTCCTCAGTGTGCTTCATGATGCAGGACTGCTCAATTTTTGCTCTGACATTGTTGATTGGAATGAAGAGCTTATTCTTCAGTTCTATGCAACGCTGCACATCACAGGTCATGCTGATGATATCAACACTTGGGTGTTGGACTGGATGACCAAAAACACTCATTATAAGGCACCAGCCTCTGAATTGCTTCATGCCCTGCCAATCAGTCCTCCACGTGAAGGTGCTCGTTGTTTGTACCAAGAGCCTGAACTCACTGCTCATTACATGCAAGTGCTAATGAAGCCTCTGAAGCCTGGTCAAGCCCCAAGGACCAAATTCCTCGTGAAGGAATTGTTGTATGTGCCAAGAACAGTCTATCGCATTCTAACGAAGACTTTGAGTCCTATCAAAGGCCACGACTCATCTGATGAGGAAATTGTTGGCATCATGAAGAATCTGCTATTCAACATCATGCATGGTATCCCTGTCCATTATCATGATTTCTTCATGAGGACTCTTGCAAATGTTGCAATTTCTCCGTTTGAGCTGAAGCCTTATGCCCCTTGCATTATGAGATTCCTCAAAACAAGGTCTTCACTCAACTACAAAGCTGATTTTCAGAATCACCTCAGCTACTTGCCCCCGATTGAAATCCTCAAGCGGACATATTCCTCAACTGATGAGAAGGGCAAGGCACCAACTGTTATTGATGAAGGCATTCGTCCATTGGATGGTCAGTTTCGCAAAGCTGCATCTTATTCCACCAATGATGACTTTGCCACTCATGATTCTGCTGCCAATGCATCCAAGCCAAATCCTCAAGCCACTGCTCCTCGTGTGATGACTGACCGTGAGCTGCTTCTTAGTCTTCACCAGAAGGTGGATCGAAACCACAAATGGGTTAAGCGTCAGTTTGATTCTATTCTTCACAACATGACTGCTACACATAATGCAGTGAAGAAAAACCATTACTACCTCCATGAAGTCTTCGATTGCACCTGGCTATTCTGTCACATCTCTATGGTGAAGAAGAGGTGAAGCAATGGGTTTCAAGGAAAATTTTAACTGGTCTGCTCCCCCACCAAAGAAATACAAGAAGGTCAAGGCTCGTTCCTTGGTGGCCAGTTCATTTTCTTCATCGTGCGACCCGGACGAGTATGAAGACTTGGACGACACTGCGGCAGGCCCTACAGCGACACACGACCCCAACAACGCTGGCGCTCCTCCATTATCATGATATTCTTCAGGGGCGTTAGTCCTCATTTTCAACCCTTTTGGTCATTCGATGACAAAGGGGGAGAAATTTGAGTTAGTCTTCAAGCGGGTCTATCTTTTATGGGCGTTTTTTTGCTAAGTTACAACTCTCGTTCTTTTGATGACTTTGTTGGATCGAGTTGTAAACTTAAACTCTATGGTGTCCTGATACTTTTGCTAAGTTCTTCTGCATGCTTATTCCTCATTAATGTCTATGCACGCATGCTCAATTACATCAGTCGCCATATTTCATCATGCATTTCCAATTCTTCATATTATATGTCAAATGCGTGTATGAATTACAAGATATAGGGGACATCTCCATGATTATACTCTTCAAGTGTGCATTGCTTCAAAAGAAAATTCCTCACTATGCACATCTTCAGGGGGAGTTCTTCTATATCTTGTAATCAAATTCCTCAATATCAGTATTTACACTTCATATGTTTATCCCCGTTGAAAACTTAACCTATATTGTCATCTATCACCAAAAAGGGGGAGATTGTAAGTGCATCTAGTGCCCTTAGTGATTTTGGTGTATTAAAGACTTATAGGTTAAGAGAATGATGCATTTGTGAGTGTACACAGGTCTATAAGTCTATGAGGAGTTTGATATTTACAGAGAAAGTCAACCCCTAAAAATGAAGTTCTTCAACCGAAGACTTTGTATTTCTGAAGACTTTCTGAAGACTTTTCTTTTCGTAGTTTCATTTTCTCTTTCTTGAGTCATAGGAAACACCGTACTGTTAAAGGGGGGTCGAGGAAATACTAAGAAAAATTTCCATGTGATGCTCGACTCAAAATCCTACACCTACCAATCCCTTTGAGTGAAGCCATTGGAAATCTCATACAGTTCAGTCAATTTCTTCAGTGACAGAGACGAAGTTCTTCTGGTCTCTGAGGAATTTGTTCTAACTGAGGAGTTAGGAATTCGCCAGTGCGGATTGCCTACACAGTGAGGAACATGATAGCCCTGAGGAATTTGAGAATCAAATTTCCGACCGTTGCTGTGCTATGCGCCAGCCGTCCCAAAATATCTACCCACCTAACTGTCATATCATTGAAGGGCATTTATGTCTTATAATGTCAGGCTCCTTCCTAGGCTATAAATAGCCGCCCCCTACAACCACTAGCTAGTTGGCTGCTCCAAGAGAAACTGACACTTGTCTTTTGAGAGCATCCCATCCTCCGAGGACTTTGAGCGAAAATCATCAAGTGAGGAAAACGCAAACCCAAACACCTTCAAACCCAAAATGATTGAGCATCACTGAAGAGATTGATCCTACGTGGATCCGACGCTTGTTACCTTTGAAGACTGGGCTTCTTCCAGACGGTTAGGCGTCATGGTCTAGAGCATCCAAGAGGAATTGTGGATCACCGAGTGACCGAGTCTGTGAAGGTTTGGAAGTCACCTGAAGACTTACCACGAGTGATTGGGCGAGGTCTGTGTGACCTTAGCCCAAGGGGAATATGGTGAGGACTGTGTGTCCGGGACTGTGTGTCCTCAGGTTTAAATACCTAGCCGCTCCAACCAAACATACAACTGAGACAACAGTTGGAACTGGTCTACCAAATCATTGTCTTCACCAAGCTAACTGGTTCTATTTCCTCAACTCTTTCATTTCCTCATTTCAGTTGTTGTGTGCTTGTTCATATCTGTTTGGAGACTTTGACTGAAGACTTTCTCAATCACCTCAGTTCAATTTCTTCAGTCTGTGCATCTTCATCCTGTGTTATCTTGTGCTTATGCTTTCTGTACTCTGTGCTTGTCTTCATTTCATCATGATGACTATGCTTGTGTTCTGTTATGTTTACTTTTGAGTACTTATTCCGCTGCAAGTAGTACTTCGCCAAGGAATGTCAGGACCCCGACTCAATGCCACATCGATCTAGCATGTAACACCTCATATCACTTTGCGGCCTCACGCACGGTATTCCCACGGGTGTCGCCTTACCTTAGCCCGGGACAGTTTGCGCCTTTTGGCACATGTATATGACGGTGTCGCTAGCATCCATATGATAAGGAGCCCGGGCTGACATGGCTAGTCGTAAACCCAAAGTGGCACAGACTTACAGGGACAGGCATCCATGACCCAGCATCGAACGTGTCGGCCATCAGCGAGTGAATCCAGGCTGTAGCACTGGGCTAGCAGGACTCCGGTGAACCGGGCTGTAGCGGGCTAACAGGACTCCGGTATTCATCGCGTGACATTTCCCCGAAGGGACAGACACAGGAACGAAGAAGGACACATGCCGGCCAGCCTAAGTGTTCCGGAGCAGTAGCAAGCTACCATGGCTCAGTGGAAACACTAGGAGACATTTCCCGGTAAGAGAGGCTACTAAGGATAAACAACTAGATGGTCAGATCCCACACATACCAAGCATTTCAATAACATACACACAATATGCTCGATATGTGCAAATACAACATGGCATCACAACATGACTCTACGACTCAAGTAATTTATTCAATAGGCTCCGAGGAGCGAGATATTACAATCATGGGTCTCATGACCCAACAATCAGAGCATACAAGTCAAAACACAAGCGGAAGCTATCATGTCTGAGTACAGACATCTATAAATGAAAAAGGCTGAGAAGCCTGACTATCTACCAGATCCTGCCGAGGGCACAAGATCGTAGCTGAGGTAACAAGCTAAACGTCGAAGTCCACGCGAAACTACTAGCGAGACCGAAGTCTCTCTGCAAAAACATAAATAGGCAAACGTGAGTACAAATGTACCCAGCAAGACTTACATCAGAACTAACTACATATGCATCATTATCAACAAAGGGGATGGTGGGGTTTAACTGCAGCAAGCCAGCTTTGACTCGGTGGCTATCCTAAACTACGACTGCAAGCGACTCTTTGAGGTGGCGCACACGAGTCCACATATTCCCCATATCAATACACCACTATGGATCCGCTCCCGTCTCCCTACGAGAGCGCCATCCATAGCACTCATGCTTATCTTGCGTATTTTAGAGTATCCACTTTCACTTGTCTATGAACTGATATAAGCAACCCAAAAGTCCTTTTCCGCGGACACGGCTATTCGAATAGATGATGTTAACCCTGCAGGGGTGTACTTCTTCATACATGTTTCCACCACTTAGCGTCTGCACACGACATGTGCTCGGCAGACTTCAAGCGAAAGCCGACGTGGGTGTAGATCACGACCTACCTAAACACTCAAGTCTCTAGTCCAGGTTTATCGCCTATTCGGGTTCCATCCATGAGGAGATCCGGCCGGAGTTTCGCTCACAGCCCCAAACGATGTGAACAGGGTTCCCGAGACACCAAACGGGCATCCGATACTCCGTGCCACATACCTCCCGCATCACAGCCCACCCCTACGGTCAGCGCTGTCCACGGCCTCCAGTAAGCTACAAACACCAGAAACTACTTGCAACTCCTGGACAGAGGACGAGGGTGAATAAGAAGTCGAGCGGGGTCATATTTCAGGGCCCAATGTATGGTAGTAGCTGAATCATGGATCACAAACACAGAACTCAGTTCCTAAGGACGGCTTCAATGAGACAACGCACCATGTACTCCTACATGGCCTCTCACCGACACCTTTCACCAAATCGTGTTCACACACTTAGCTCACACACAGTAGGACATGTTCACACACCTCTGATTCATACCCGATGAATCAGACCTGACTCAACTCTAAGCAGTAGCAGGCATGACAAACAAGCATGAATGAGTAGGCACAACAGGGCTCAAACAACTCCTACTCATGCTAGTGGGTTTCATCTTTACTGTGGCAATGACAGGTCATGCAAAGGATAAAGGGGTTCAGCTACCGCAGCAAGTAACAGTTGAATCGTTGTTGTCCTAATGCATTAAAAGAGAGCAGGAGCGAGAGAGTAGGATTGTATCGGAATGAACAAGGGGGTTTTGCTTGACTGGCACTTCTGAAGATAACATTGAGTCTTCATCAGTGTCAACGATCACATCATCGGTATCACGTCTATCGAAAGGGAACAGATACCGGCAACAAGGAAGAAATACAATCAATGCAATGCACAATATGATGCATGCTCATGACATGGAAATATGAATGTGTTTTGAGCTAATGCATCTAGCAACAAGTTAGATGGAGTTGGTTTGAACCCTAGGTTCAATTTCAAACCCCACATGTGATTATTTAAATGCCAATTAATTGATTTGTGCTAAACAGCAGCTATAAGTTGTTCTAACATGCATGAAAATGGTACATATAGATTCCTTGAATTTTTCTGATAATTTTTCATATATAATTTATTTAATTTGGAGTTACGGTTAATTTTCTATGAATTTTGGAAGTTGTAGGCATTTTTCTGGAATTTCAGAATTAAATTAAATCCAGAAAGCATTACTGCGTCATCATGACGTTGGCATGACGTCAGCAAGTCAACATGGGCCGGCTTGGGTCAAACCTGACGTGTGGGGTCCACACGTCAGTGACACAGGGGCTAATCCCGCGTTGACCCGGGCTTTGACCCACTACGGGGCCCACTGTCAGTGGCTGTGGGGGGGTGTTTAGTGTGGTCATTAGTGCTAATTAGGCGTGCCACGTCGGCAGTCGCCGGAGTGTCGCCGGCGACGACCACGGCCGACAGCGGAGGTGCACCGTGCGCTCGCTACGGAGCACCATTTGACATGCGGTTTGCTCCTACGGGTTCCTGGGAGGAAGGCGCATCTAAAGAGGTAAGCGACAACAGCTGGGGTGGCCGGAGCTGCCGGCGGCGAGCTCTTTTGCGGCTGCCGGAGTTCGGCTATCGACGGGAACCAAGCCACAGAGCACGGGAGGAGCAGCAGTTGGGTGATTTGAGCTCCTTCGGATGCGCTGAGCGCGTTGGCGGGCTCATAAGCAAGCGGCGACGGCTGTGGCCGCGACGGCGCCATGGCCGGCGGCGAGGGATTCTCGGCCAAGGTGGTGGGGCTAGCTAGAGAGGGAGGTGGGGCACGGGGAGAGGGGGAATCGGGTCGAGGCCTCACCGTGGAGCTGCAGGGAGGGTTAGTGGGCTCGGGGGCGCGCCGGAGTGGCCGAATCGACGGAGAAGATCCTCGGTGGCCGGCGAGGGGGAAAACGTCGGGGGCGGCGTTCGCGTGAGACGACGAGGAGGACGAGGGAGGACCGGCGGAGCTTCCTGGGGCGTCGATGAGGCTAGGGGTGGCCGGTGGCCATGGGTACGGCGACGATGGCGGCGAGCTCCGCTCGGTGGTGTGCGCGGGAGGGAAGCAGAGGAGGGAACGGGGTCCAGGGGAAGAGAGGGGAGGTCGAGGGGGTCGAGGCGTCTCCGTGGCGTCGCGAGGGAGTCGGGGAGGCTGCCACGGCGAAGCAGGAGGTGGCCGGAGCTCTTCGGGCGCGCGCCACGCCTCGCCTCTGCCTACTGGCAGAGGAAGAAGAGGACAAGGGGGGAGGTGGGCTGGGCCGGCTGGGGGGCTGGGCCAGGTAGGCTGCGGTAAGTGGCCCAGGTAGGTTTTCTACTCTTTTTTATTTTTTTTCTGTTCTGTTTGTTTTATTTAATTTATTTTGCCACTGTTTTGAATTAAAATAATAATTCAAACAATGCCAAAGCTCCTCTGAATATTTTATATTGCTAGATGGACTTTTCCAAAAGCTTATAAAATATTTCAGGGGGTATTTGAAATTATATTCTAATTATATGAATATAATTCAAATTCAAATAGCTAATGAATTAAATCCAAAGTCCCAAAAATAAATCCTTAAAAATGTTCAATATTTTGGTTGGGACCAGAACCCTTACCAAAAATTATCAAACATTTAAGAGGAGCACTTTGGAGCAATGAATGAGATTTCTAGGGTTTTTGCCCCTCTTTTATTTAAGTTTTTGAGGCTTCCAAAATTCCCTCAATTCAAATTTCAGAATTTAAACATGATGCACACATGAAGCTAGCCTAGAGTATTACCAGAAGCTAGGGATGTGACAACTCACCCCCACTAAACAAGAATCTCGTCTCGAGATTCAAGCGTAGGGTAAGGTGAAGGGGAAACGCAACTAGTATAATCTTCACGATCCAGGTTGCACTTCATAGGAACGTTGACTCGATCACCATCATTGTCTTGAAGTCTTGCTCTGAGAACTCCAACTATCATGACAACGAGAGGAAAGGAAAAACCCTAAAAGAATCGTTCTTCTCGGAGGTCGAACAACTCAGGAGTAACTCTCGGGATGAGACATAGCAACATCTCTTGAGCTGAGAGATAAAGCACATATCTGAAGAAATGGAGTGAGACAGATGACGAGGGTTCACTAGGTAGACAACAACTTCACGCTTAAGGTGGTAATCGGTTGTCAACGTAGCGAGGAGTTGAATTGCCATGATACCATAACGATGCACCTTAGGGAAGGTGACTCGTAGATATATCCCCTTAAGTGGCAAAAAGAATTACCTTTGATTCAAAGATCATTGAAACTCTTTATACCAGCCTAAGGCAATCACAAGCGATCATTTGGAGGGGGTCGGTAGAATGGCATACTCGGACTTGGATGATGTGGATTACCTTGTTGAAGACAACATAATGGATGAATTTTCTTATCACCGGAAATGGAGGAGGCCCATGGTAGAATGACACATTGGCGGTGCAAGCTGGGAACAAAATGCAAATGCTGGGAATGATTCTGGTAACTGGGGAAGAACCCAACATTAGAGAGTGAATTCACTGTGGAAGTGGTTATAGCATAACCGACGAGACTAGGAGCAATCCCGGTTAGTGCCGGCGATAATACCTAGCGCTTGTGCGTGCTCTCAGGAACTTGAGCATTTCCACATTCATCAAGGTTTTACCAACATCCGTGTCAAGGATCCTGGCAACACAACATACTACCATGATGAATGGTGATGGAGGATGCAGATGCAAAGGAAGATAACACCTTCTCAGATTTCACCCTAGCGAGGCCAAGGAAATAAAATCTGGATGATCGACCGAGAGACATTTAGCACTCCGCTTCTAATGTTCTCCTTGATGTGCTAGTGTAACCCATTCATAGATATGGTTTGATATCTAGAACATCAAGTAAAAAGGTCGGACTTCGGAACACAGAAATCCATAGGGCAACTAGGGAGTAATCCTACGAAATCCCTATGGGGAGGTGGCCAACTTCCTCAATCAAGATATTATAATAATAGGTCTACCAGATGGGTGTGTTGGCCACGACATCCACCTTGCCGGTTATTGGAAGACCAATATTATAATTCTTGGGAAATGTTCCAACCATCACATCTGCCTGAGATTCAGATCTGGTTGGTGTCAGGATATCCAAGACTCATCAAGTCTAGAAAGAAAAATGAAAGTTTGCAACACAAATCGACGAGATGACGTTGCGAGATTCTCGGGGAATGAACTACGATAGTAAGCTCCAAAACATGAGCTGGTTCTGCTACAAACATGTCAACACGTTGTCCCAGACAAGCATGGCCATGTAGTAGTCTTATAATTAAACACTACCGAGTTCAGGTGGGGAACCATAATCGAGGATATCGAAGTCTTTACGCAAGTCCATGGATTAGATCCCAAGAATAGACTTCTTTTCCTTGAACAAGTCAATCAGTGGCTTAGTGTGCTAGGGACACATATAGAATGAAGGTTGCAAGCCTCCAGACTACAGAATACTTCGCACGTGTGCATGACTGATTTGGGACGATTCCAAAGGAAACAAAACAATCTTCCTCAAATTCACGGCGGCAACTTTCACCAAATGCACGTGTATAAGAGGAAATCATTCCTGTCATTAACAAGTACTTCATGAGCTAGCATGAAGAAAATGCTTTCAAAAGTTTCCAACACTAGGTTGATGTTCAACATGATTCATGGGGGAAGACAAAATGCTACTGATGGGCTCAACAACAACTCATCGGAATTTCCATATCACTGGACTTCCACCATCATGTGAACACGGTGATAGTATTGGTGAGACCAAAGATGTAATGGTGTATTCTCGAGGGATCAACCACGAGTAAGACAACATTACGAGCATCGTTGGTACTGATTTGATTTGACAATAGCCCACACTCAAATCAAAGGATTGATAAGACAATAGGTCCAGCAACTGATCACAGGGACCGATCGATGAAGATATCATCTTTCTTCAACACACACTACACAAGAATATCCCTTTGGAACGAACTAAGTCAGGCAAGCTTTTATCTTCCAACTCTCCAAGTTGTTGTCTAGCTTAACCGACTAGCTCAGGGATATCTAACACCGATTCTTGGAGAAAGGGTGGTTTCCAGGATAAACCAACTTGATCACGAGCTTAACATAACAGTCAGGTGACAACCTGGTAATACTTCCGAGAAGATATTCGGAAAATCACGAACCACCGGTATGTTACTAAACTTGAGAACAATCTTGCCTTTGAGGGCAAGACGATATGATCAATAGAGCAAGGATTTGAAATAATCCTAACTCATCGATCGAGGAGTGAACCAGGAGAATGGACTAGGTAGCACGATCAATCTTAGAATGATGATTCAATAACCAACACACTAAGAATGAAATTATTGTCCTTTAACTACCCAGCAACGAGGTTGCTAGGCGTATTGATTTCACACATCATAATTCACTTGTCGGTATTCCGGTTGCATCAACACGAAGACCGAGGAATGACTAATGATGGCAAGAAGTATCACTGTACCAAGACTTCATAGGATGGTGTGCAATTCCTATAACAATCCCGATATAAAGATGGTAATACTCCAAGGTAGAACAGAACAAAAGCTGGATTAGTAATTTGATCTGCGGAGCACAACTTTTTTTTGACCCAATCCTGGATATGGATGAGATTCCGGAGTTTGTTTCTCCTATTCATTCTGAAATAGAATGGCTTGGCGGACCACAAGGGTAATAGGCATCGACGAACGAATGCACGCATACTCTTGACTATCAATTGATAGGCGAGGGTCGGAAACAACTAAGATGGGACAACTCAAAAGAACATATGATTTTCTGAGTTGTGGATGCATGGATTAGCATGTCGAACGAAGTTCAACATATTTCTTCCGGATAACCCATGCAGAAAGGTAGAACTGGCAGAGCCACAATATATAATGGAGAACTCATCAAGAATAATCTTGTTGTGATATTTCAGTTCAACGAGGAACTTCTGCCATAAGTAGTTCATGGTATTTGGAAGAAGAAGATACCACGGACTTCAAGGACTATCGCAAAGGTTACTAATATCCTAAAGGCACTAGCAATTACTATCAACATGAAGTAGGTAGAGTGAATCTCGGGTTCAGAACCCAGAAATAGAATACCTATTACTAAGTAGCATCACGGGATGCTTTCGAGAATGATGGCCAGAATCATCACACTAGGACACAAATCATGGCTAGACCACTAGATGATCCCCTGAGACACCTAGGGTCATAATAATAATTCCGACATAAATGTCAAGGCAATAGAATACCTCAACTCAACAATTAGTGTGATTGAGCTGGCATAAAGGAACATCGAAACCAGAGGGAAAGGATTTTGCAAATGCATCAGACTATTTAGAAACCTGGGATGACTCGGACAGCATAACGGCTGTAAATGCTCAGAAAAGATTTGAGACATTCACAAAAGGGTGGCATAGCCACTCAGAAGCACGATATCAAGGTCTCGAGATCAATAATTAACATACAGAGGTAGAAACTGAACTGAGGCTTAATTCCAAGAATTCTATAGGTCTACGGATTAGTAACGCGTGATCCTGATAGAAAGAAGAGATAGCCTAGTTCTTAATCCCCGTAGAAGAGAAGATGATGACTCAGATCAGAAGGCATAAGGTATAAGGAGTAAAAAGAGCCTTACGTTCCATCCCACAATCAATTCCCTTATATAACTAAAGAATTTCTAGACTCAACTTCGACCATTTGGCTTGGTAATCCTACAGGCAGTCAAGCTCTGATACCAACGCTGTCAGGACCCCGACTCAATGCCACATCGATCTAGCATGTAACACCTCATATCACTTTGCGGCCTCACGCACGGTATTCCCACGGGTGTCGCCTTACCTTAGCCCGGGACCGTTTGCGCCTTTTGGCACACGTATATGACGGTGTCGCTAGCATCCATATGATAAGGAGCCCGGGCTGACATGGCTAGTCGTAAACCCAAAGTGGCACAGACTTACAGGGACAGGCATCCATGACCCAGCATCGAACGTGTCGGCCATCAGCGAGTGAATCCAGGCTGTAGCACTGGGCTAGCAGGACTCTGGTGAACCGGGCTGTAGCGGGCTAACAGGACTCCGGTATTCATCGCGTGACATTTCCCCGAAGGGACAGACACAGGAACGAAGAAGGACACATGCCGGCCAGCCTAAGTGTTTCGGAGCAGTAGCAAGCTACCATGGCTCAGTGGAAACACTAGGAGACATTTCTCGGTAAGAGAGGCTACTAAGGATAAACAACTAGATGGTCAGATCCCACACATACCAAGCATTTCAATAACATACACACAATATGCTCGATATGTGCAAATACAACATGGCATCACAACATGACTCTACGACTCAAGTAATTTATTCAATAGGCTCCGAGGAGCGAGATATTACAATCAAGGGTCTCATGACCCAACAATCAGAGCATACAAGTCAAAACACAAGCGGAAGCTATCATGTCTGAGTACAGACATCTATAAATGAAAAAGGCTGAGAAGCCTGACTATCTACCAGATCCTGCCGAGGGCACAAGATCGTAGCTGAGGTAACAAGCTAAACGTCGAAGTCCACGCGAAACTACTAGCGAGACCGAAGTCTCTCTGCAAAAACATAAATAGGCAAACGTGAGTACAAATGTACCCAGCAAGACTTACATCAGAACTAACTACATATGCATCATTATCAACAAAGGGGATGGTGGGGTTGAACTGCAGCAAGCCAGCTTTGACTCGGTGGCTATCCTAAACTACGACTGCAAGCGACTCTTTGAGGTGGCGCACACGAGTCCACATATTCCCCATATCAATACACCACTATGGATCCGCTCCCGTCTCCCTACGAGAGCGCCATCCATAGCACTCACGCTTATCTTGCGTATTTTAGAGTATCCACTTTCACTTGTCTATGAACTGATATAAGCAACCCAGAAGTCCTTTTCCGCGGACACGGCTATTCGAATAGATGATGTTAACCCTGCAGGGGTGTACTTCTTCATACATGTTTCCACCACTTAGCGTCTGCACACGACATGTGCTCGGCAGACTTCAAGCGAAAGCCGACGTGGGTGTAGACCACGACCTACCTAAACACTCAAGTCTATAGTCCAGGTTTATCGCCTATTCGGGTTCCATCCATGAGGAGATCCGGCCGGAGTTTCGCTCACAGCCCCAAACGATGTGAACAGGGTTCCCGAGACACCAAACGGGCATCCGGTACTCCGTGCCACGTACCTACCGCATCACAGCCCACCCCTACGGTCAGCGCTGTCCACGGCCTCCAGTAAGCTACAAACACCAGAAACTACTTGCAACTCCTGGATAGAGGACGAGGGTGAATAAGAAGTCGAGCGGGGTCATATTTCAGGGCCCAATGTATGGTAGTAGCTGAATCATGGATCACAAACACAGAACTCAGTTCCTAAGGACGGCTTCAATGAGACAACCCACCATGTACTCCTACATGGCCTCTCACCGACACCTTTTACCAAATCGTGTTCACACACTTAGCTCACACACAGTAGGACATGTTCACACACCTCTGATTCATACCCGATGAATCAGACCTGACTCAACTCTAAGCAGTAGCAGGCATGACAAACAAGCATGAATGAGTAGGCACAACAGGGCTCAAACAACTCCTACTCATGCTAGTGGGTTTCATCTATTTACTGTGGCAATGACAGGTCATGCAAAGGATAAAGGGGTTCAGCTACCGCAGCAAGTAACAGTTGAATCGTTGTTGTCCTAATGCATTAAAAGAGAGCAGGAGCGAGAGAGTAGGATTGTATCGGAATGAACAAGGGGGTTTTGCTTGCCTGGCACTTCTGAAGATAACATTGAGTCTTCATCAGTGTCAACGATCACATCATCGGTATCACGTCTATCGAAAGGGAACAGATACCGGCAACAAGGAAGAAATACAATCAATGCAATGCACAATATGATGCATGCTCATGACATGGAAATATGAATGTGTTTTGAGCTAATGCATCTAGCAACAAGTTAGATGGAGTTGGTTTGAACCCTAGGTTCAATTTCAAACCCCACATGTGATTATTTAAATGCCAATTAATTGATTGTGCTAAACAGCAGCTATAAGTTGTTCTAACATGCATGAAAATGGTACATATGGATTCCTTGAATTTTTCTGATAATTTTTCATATATAATTTATTTAATTTGGAGTTACGGTTAATTTTCTATGAATTTTGGAAGTTTTAGGCATTTTTCTGGAATTTCAGAATTAAATTAAATCCAGAAAGCATTACTGCATCAGCATGACGTTGGCATGACGTCAGCAAGTCAACAGGGGCCGGCTCGGGTCAAACCTGACGTGTGGGGTCCACACGTCAGTGACACAGGGGCTAATCCCGCGTTGACCCGGGCTTTGACCCACTACGGGGCCCACTGTCAGTGGCTGTGGGGGGGTGTTTAGTGTGGTCATTAGTGCTAATTAGGCGTGCCACGTCGGCAGTCGCCGGAGTGTCGCCGGCGACGACCACGGCCGACAGCGGAGGTGCACCGTGCGCTCGCTACGGAGCACCATTTGACATGCGGTTTGCTCCTACGGGTTCCTGGGAGGAAGGTGCATCTAAAGAGGTAAGCGACAGCAGCTGGGGTGGCCGGAGCTGCCGGCGGCGAGCTCTTTTGCGGCTGCTGGAGTTCGGCTATCGACGGGAACCAAGCCACAGAGCACGGGAGGAGCAGCAGTTGGGTGATTTGAGCTCCTTCGGATGCGCTGAGCGCGTTGGCGGGCTCATAAGCAAGCGGCGACGGCTGTGGCCGCGACGGCGCCATGGCCGGCGGCGAGGGATTCTCGGGCAAGGTGGTGGGGCTAGCTAGAGAGGGAGGTGGGGCACGGGGAGAGGGGGAATCGGGTCGAGGGATCACCGCGGAGCTGCAGGGAGGGTTAGTGGGCTCGGGGGCGCGCCGGAGTGGCCGAATCGACGGAGAAGATCCTCGGCGGCCGGCGAGGGGGAAAACGTCGGGGGCGGCGTTTCGGGGCTCTTCTAGTCGCGTGAGAATACGAGGAGGACGAGGGAGGACCGGCGGAGCTTCCTGGGGCGTCGATGAGGCTAGGGGTGGCCGGTGGCCATGGGTACGGCGACGATGGCGGCGAGCTCCGCTCGGTGGTGTGCGCGGGAGGGAAGCAGAGGAGGGAACGGGGTCCAGGGGAAGAGAGGGGAGGTCGAGGGGGTCGAGGCGTCTCCGTGGCGTCGCGAGGGAGTCGGGGAGGCTGCCACGGCGAAGCAGGAGGTGGACGGAGCTCTTCGGGCGCGCGCCACGCCTCGCCTCTGCCTACTGGCAGAGGAAGAAGAGGACAAGGGGGGAGGTGGGCTGGGCCAGCTGGGGGGCTGGGCCAGGTAGGCTGCAGTAAGTGGCCCAGGTAGGTTTTCTACTCTTTTTTATTTTTTTTCTGTTCTGTTTGTTTTATTTAATTTATTTTGCCACTGTTTTGAATTAAAATAATAATTCAAACAATGCCAAAGCTCCTCTGAATATTTTATATTGCTAGATGGACTTTTCCAAAAGCTTATAAAATATTTCAGGGGGTATTTGAAATTATATTCTAATTATATGAATATAATTCAAATTCAAATAGCTAATGAATTAAATCCAAAGTCCCAAAAATAAATCCTTAAAAATGTTCAATATTTTGGTTGGGACCAGAACCCTTACCAAAAATTATCAAACATTTAAGAGGAGCACTTTGGAGCAATGAATGAGATTTCTAGGGTTTTGCCCCTCTTTTATTTAAGTTTTTGAGGCTTCCAAAATTCCCTCAATTCAAATTTCAGAATTTAAACATGATGCACACATGAAGCTAGCCTAGAGTATTACCAGAAGCTAGGGATGTGACAAGGAATTTCCTCACCAGCAAATTCCTCAGTGAAGAATTCGTAAAAATCGCCTATTCACCCCCCCCCCCCTCAGTCTGTGCAAATTCCTCGACGAGTTGCCCGCCGGTCTCTGGAGTCTGCGCACAACACCAAACCGGCCGACCGGGTTCACCCGGTTCTTCCTCGTCTACGGATCCGAAGCCGTCATCCCGACCGACGTCGAGTTCGACTCGCCGCGCGTCACGATGTACACCGAAGCAGAAGCAAGAGAAGCATGTGAAGACGGTGTCGACCTGATTGAAGAGGCGGGCCTTTTGGCACTTAGCCGCTCGGCTATCACTACAACAAAAACACCACGTAAGGTCGCTTTTTCTAGGACGCTATTTTATTCGTCTCTAAGCATATGGACACTAGCGACCTAAAGACGCTTCTTAAGACGTTTATGGAGCGTCACAATCCTTTTTCCTTAGAATTAGCGTCTAAGAAAATAAGTATTTAATTTTAATTAACTTAGAGACGATTTGTGAGACGTTTTAGTGTGCGACTCTAGTCTTATCCTAGACTTGAGAAATCTTTACCCCGCAAAAAAAAGTAAAAGACTTGTTTTTTTTGAATTATTAAGTTATTAAAAGAGAAAAAGAAGGCGCTGGGGATGGGATTCGAACGCTCTACCTCCTAGCGAGCTGGCCGCTGTGCTAATCACCAATACTCGCATGGTCTTGGGTTAGATTTGCAGCGCGAACCATAAAGAAAGAAAACAAAGAGGAAAAACTTAAAAGGAAGTTCCCAGAAATTCCCATGAAACAGTCTTTGTGACGGGTCGAACAAAGTACCTATTGCTAGTAAAGAACGACGCTAGCCACAAAAAGAACATCTCTAGCAGACCCCGCAACCGAACGGGCCGCAAAATTGGTTTACAGGCTTCCGTAAACAAATTTTGCGGGACGACAAGCGCGAAGACATAACCGACCCCGCATAGTTCACCGGAATTCAACATGATTTTGAAAACTAGTAAGTTCGCGCCATAACTAAACATAGTCATACATAGCAGGAGTTCGCAGGAGTTCCACAAATACAACCTAATTAAACATAGTTTAACTAGAAATTAAAGTAGTTAATACTACGCGGGGGTCTACTTCTAGTTAAACATCACTGGGGTTCTATTCGTCGAAGTTGCCCTCGTCGTCCTCGTCGCTGGAGATGACTTCGGCAGGCAGTGGCTGGCCTCCGTGCATCATGTTGTAGATCAGCGAACGGTAGAGTCGGGTTTGAAGCTGGTACTCCTCCCATGCCGCCAGCAATTGCGCAACGCATCTCCAGCAGCGGTGGCGGCGCTTGCCTCAAAGAATGCCCGCTCGGTCGTGTGCTGCCGCTGGATCGCTGGGTTGAAGAGCCGGCCGCAGCGCCGGAAGGTCGTCCACGCACGCAAACTCGCTCTGGTGCTGCGGGGCTTGGCACCACGCGTGCATGCTGCCTCTCTCTACTTGTCTGACACGGCAGGGCGGAGGCCGGACCCACTTGCCATGTCGCCTTCCGGCGCTTGCGGGTAACGAAGCCACCGCGTGCGACGTCTCCACCGTGATACTCGAAGCCTCCACGACGAACGAGACCATCACCGCTGCCACGCCCTGCATTCGCGGTCGACATCGCCGGAGAGATCCGGTGGCCGGAGGCGCAGGAAATGATAGCCGGAGGGGAGATGATTTCTCTTCAGAGGGAGGAGGTTCCAAATATATAGCTGAAAACGGGGGCAGTTTATGGGCCTCCGCTAAAAAAAATTACGGGCCGAGCCATTTTTTTCGAGATCTGATCGAGCCATTTTTTGGCCCGTCCTGTATAACGCAGTTCACTGGAGTTATAAAGTATCTGCTAGAGAGGCTCTAATTAGTGATATTCGGTATCTAAAACCGTAGCTCAATGTCTATCAACCATAAACTGCAAATAGATTAAACAATTTAAAAATTGAGCATGATTTTATTTTTGGAAAAAGTAAATTGTTTTTTAAAACATGGAAATTACAAATTTCTAAAGAGATTTTTTAGAATTCAATTTTTTTGTTAAACATAAACATTTTTTTTTGAAAAAGGACCAAATTTGAAAACGAGAACAATTTATAAAATTGCAAACAAGTTTTTGATAAAAGGGACAACATTTTTAACTGTGGCATTTTCTAGAATTAAGTACAATTATTTTAAAACTTGAACATTTTTTGAAATTCCACGAACAATTCTATAATTTGCGAACAATTTTTTGAAACATTAACTATTTTTGAAATTGTAAAAAATTTGGAAGTAGGAATACCTTTCGAAATTCCCGCAAAAAATAGAATTTGTGAACAAAATTCAAATGCCAACATTTTTTGAAATTATCCAAACATTTTTTCCAATTTCTGAATAGATTTTCGAAAAATGAACATTTGTTTGCATTTGTGATTTTTTTAGAAAGTGGCATCTTTTCAAATTTTTGGACATTTTCTGTATTGTGAAAAAAAATTAAAATGCAAACTTTTTTAGATTCTGTGAATAAAGTTTTAAATAGGAAAAATTTGTTAAAATATAAATAATAGCAAGGCAAACATTTTTTAATTTCTGAATATTTGTTGAAAAAGAAAATAAACCTGAAAAGGATAAATGAAATACAAGAAAAAAGAAAAAAAGAAAAGAAAATGAAAATGAAAACTAAAAAAGGAGAGAAAACAGAGAAACAGAGAAAAAGAAAAACCAGAAAACCGGTTGCAAACCTCCTAGAAGGTTCCACAAACCGGCTGGTATTGTAGTGCGTTCTTTACTGATAATTGGGCCGACCCTTCTTTCTCGCCGGTCGTCGCTACCTCTGTGCGAATTAGCTACAATCTACCACGTAGTGCGGCAGATAGGATTTTCGGGAGCAAATATAGCACAGCATCTACCCCTAGCCTAGGACGGTTGTGGCGTGGGCTTGGACCTTTTCTTGGTCCGATCGACCAAACCGGTCAAACAACAAACTGGGTGTTGTTTAGTTGGGCCTAATAAGACGACCTAGATCGGCTAATTGTGATAGCTGACTGGGATGGGAAACCCTATTTCTTGTGTAGGTCAACGAAAGGCACCAATCGCTGTCTATTTCTCGCATTAAGCAAGACAACAGGCTGCTCTCACTGAAGGTTTTTCCTCTCCCGCTTTGTATTGGGCCGGCCCATTAACGGTCACAAATAGTAAGAAAAAGAGGGGGCGACCGCGGATGCCGCTACCACTCCACCCTAGTCACGTTGGTGATAAGTTGTAGGTGCGGGTCGTACTTGAGGCGATTCAAGCTGGTTTCTCTTTGATTTTTTTACGTTTTTCGTTCTCTTCTATTTTTTTTTCTTCTCCATTTTTTCATTCTTTTTTGATGTTTGTTTCTTTGTTTCGTTTCATTCTTCTTTCTTCTGTTTATTTCATTTTTCATCTCTTTTTTTCTTCTCCATGCTTTTTCATTTGTTTATTCATTTTTTTCATTTACCTTTTCCTTTAGTTTATTTTGATTCATTTTCTGTTTTCATTTTTCTTGGTTTTTCTTTGTTACCTTTTGTTTTTCATTCTAAATTCTTATATACTTATTCAACCTTTTCTAAATACTTGCTCAATACTTTTAAAATACTTGATCAACATTTTTATACACATCTTCAATAGTTTTTCAAATACTTGTTCAACATTTTTTCAAATACTTGTGCAACATTTTTTCAAATACTTTTGTAACACTTTTATATACTTGATTACTCTTTTTTCAAATACTTGTTCAACATTTTTCAAATAATTGTTTAACATTTTGTAAATTTTTGTAGTATATATATTTAGAATATTTTAAGGCGGCTGCTACAAATCAGCTGGATGATTTTTCTAGAAAATCATCCGGCTAGCTAGCCGTCTGATCTGCCGCTGGTTGCCGTTTGATTTCACCAGTAGTTCGAGTCTTCCCTTCTGTCATCCCGTTCAGTTCGACACCCCCACATACACATCGTGACCGGGGGTGCATGTTTGGTAGACAACGTCGGCCGTCGCATTAATAGGAACCTTGTGTGGGACCGAACGGTCCGATCCAGAGGGAGCCACATGGAAGCCGAGAAGCCCGCTCGGTTAGTCCAGCCCGAGTCACACCCATGTCTTAAGAATGCCACCCTTATTGTTGCGAGTCGCACTCTGCCCCTTCAATCTTCCACTGTCTTTCTATTTCTTATTGAACTTTGTGGCTATTACTTGGATACATATATTACCCAATAAAGTTACCCTTCATCTCGTGTGTCCTGCGCAAGGCCGACCTGGGATTTCACGCCTTCCATTGCCGCCGCCGCAAATCGGCTTCATCTTCTGTGGTTTTAGAGCCATGGAGGTGCGATGCATCTCGGCCCTTGTTGACAGGAGGGTTCTTGCTCTGTTTTCTTTTCTTTACGGTTGTGCCCTCCTCGGGTAGATGAGGCGGCGGTTCTCCGAAGTTGGAATAAGGTTCTACCTGCTTAGCCCCCGTTCTGGTGATGCATCAAGCATTATCTAATGGCGTGTGTAGGTGTGTCTCCGCATATCTCGTGGGATTCGGTGGGCGTTTCTCTTCAGTGGATTTACTTGGATCCGGTCTTCGTTTGTGTGTGTTCGTGTGTCTTTAGATTGCATCCTTCCACTAAACGATTCTCTTTATTGGTGGTGGCTGATGTTTTGGTGCGCTGGTCTTATTGGGCCTTAGCCCGATGACTACCTGTTTGTCTAGTACAACAAGGTTTGACCAGCTTCGTTGAGTGAGAGGCGATAACGGTGGCGCGCCTTCTACTCACTCCACTGCTTGTAGTCATCGCTAGGTGGTTTATGGATCTGGATGTAATTTTTACTTATAGTGTTCTTTGCACCGTCTTGAAAGATGATGACTAGATTGGTAGTTTTTAATGCAAAACTTTGTTGATATTTTTGCAAAAAGAATGAAGAATAGATATTGAGCCAATAAACGGAACACAAAAAGGAAATTGTCCATTGTTTTTTAACACAATCCATATATGTGGTTAATTAGCGCTCCTTAACTATTTTGCTTAACCAAGTTTGACGTTCACAATTTGACGTCCCAGACTATTTTTGTTTAACAAAAAAGTTAGTGCTACTAATTTATTTTCTTTACCGCGCAATGTTTCGTGGGTCTCTCTTTCTACGCCGCGCGCCATCTCCCCACCTCCCCCATTATCCAACCTCCCGATTCCAATCTGCGCCAGCGAGACCACACCCTGCGCCCGCCCATTCCTGCACCTCGAGCAGTGGCAGCCTCACCTTCAAGCGTTGCCCTCTCCCGCTAGCTGTCACGCCCAATATGCGACCCTGTCCAAAAGGAACTCGATGGTCCCACCAAGGATAGACCCGCATATTGAAACGCTTTTGCAAGGTGGATATCATTACATAAAAGATGGGGATACATACATAAGGCATACAATGCCACATGAATACAGCATCACAATACATAAGAGCATCATCCGACTACGGATGAATCACAAACAGAAACTTAAACGACATCCACCCTGCTAGCCCAGGCTGCCGACCTGGAACCTATCCCTGATCGAAGAAGAGGCAGAAGAAGAACTCCAAGACAAGCAAACATCGCTCTCGCGTCATGATCATCGCAAAACCTGTACCTGCAACTATTGGTGTAGTAATCTGTGAGCCACGAGGACTCGGCAATCCCATTACCATGGGTATCAAGACTAGAAAAGCTTAAAGGGAAAAGGAAGGGGTAAAGTGGTGAGGCTGCAGCAGCGACTAAGCATATATGGTGTCTAACATACGCAAATAAGAGCGAGAAGAGAGCAAGCAGAACGGTCGTCAACTAGTAATGATCAAGAAGTGATCCTGAACTCCTACTTACGTCAAACATAACCCAGAAACCGTGTTCACTTCCCGGACTCCGCCGAGAAGAGACCATCACGGCTACACACGCGGTTGATGCGTTTTAATTCGGATCTGGTGTCAAGTTATCTACAACCGGACATTAACAAATTCCCATCTGCCTATAACCGCAGGCACGGCTTTCGAAAGATTATACCCTGCAGGGGTGTCCCAACTTAGCCCATGACAAGCTCTCGCGATCAACGAAGGAATAGACCTTCTCCCAGGAAGACCCGATCAGACTCGGAATCCCGGTTTACAAGACATTTCGACAATGGTAAAACAAGACCAGCAAAGCCGCCCGATGCGCCGACAAATCCCGATAGGAGCTGCACATATCTCGTTCTCAGGGCACACCGGATGAGCAAGACGTCGGTTGGCATAGACCCTGAGTTGCCCAGGGGGCGCCGGACATTGCTCGGTTCGGACCAACACTTAGACAAGCACTGGCCCGGGGGGGGGGCTAAAATAAAGATGACCCTCGGGTTGGCCGACCCAAGGGAAAGGGATAGGTGGTGGTGAGGCAAATGGTAAAACCAAGGTTGGGCCTTGCTGGAGGAGTTTTATTCAAAGCGAACTGTCAAGGGGGTCCCATAAATCACCCGACCGCGTAAGGAACGCAAAATCCGGGAACATAACACCGGTATGACGGAAACTAGGGCGGCAAGAGTGGAACAAAACACTAGGCAAAAGGCCGAGTCTTCCACCCTTTACCAAGTATATAGATGCATTAATAATATAAGAGATATTGTGATATCCCAACCAAAAACCTGTCCACCATGGAGAAATCTTCAACTTCACCTGCAACTAGCAACGCTATAAGAGGGGCTGAGCAAAAGCGGTAACATAGCCAAACAACGGTTTGCATAGGAAAGGTGTCAAAGGTTAGAGGTTCATGGCAATTTGGGATGGCTTGATAAACAGGTGATAGGTAGCGCAGCATAGCGATAGAACGAAGCAACTAGCATAGCAATGATAGTAGTGAGATCCAGGGTAGCGGTCATCTTGCCTGAAATCCCGCAAGGAAGAAGAACGAGTCCATGAAGAAGACGAACGGATGAAGCCGAACCAAGCGTAGACGAACGAATCCTCACGATCGCAACGAAACAGGAACTATCGAAAAGAAGCACACAACATAGTAAACACACCACACATGAACAAGACATGATGCACAACAAGCATGATGCATGACAAGCTACATGAAGCTACTCATGGCAAGAGATGATGCAAACAAGAGCAACACATCAAGGCAAGTTTAAATGAGGCCGGGAACAACATATAACAATTCCGGTAAGTCCTCATATGCATATTTCGAAATTGGTCCAGATCTGAATAAACCTTATGTTCAAGTTGTTAAACAGCAAGTTAAGATGCACAAGATGATCTACACGAGATTCTAGTCAAGTTACATATAAAGTTCATTTAGTTCGGAGCTACGGCCTAGAAGATATGAGCAAAACAAGTTAAACATGGCATTGATGCAAAATGCACTCAAACATCAAGCAAACACCTCAAAACAAGGATGCAACATGATAATATGAAACTACATGCAATTCTAAGCAAGTTTCATATAGAGCACACTCAAAACGGAGCAACGGTTCAACACACACACATGAAACAAGTTTAAAGGACAAGCTGTCCAAAACAGAAACTAGGCATACTGCAAGCATCAAAACAACATGCTACAGCACCTCAACATAATAACAAAAGGCATGGGCATGATGTACAGGTAAAGCACAACAAAACATGAACACTGAGCTATCTCCAGAAATCACTAGAACATGCTCAAACACACATGGTAAGATTGCAAGTTATAACAATTTCAGACTTTGCAGAAAATAACATCACGATGCAATGTTTAGAGCTATCAACCAACATGTTACGGAACTTATCATGGCAAAAAAAGGCATGGCATGAATCAACTAATTGCATAGATCAAGAGTCCCTTACTGACCATAAGCCAAAAAGGATCAGAAAATAGGATGGCACCCACGTAAACATAGCAAGTTATTATACAGATTCAAACATGGCAGAAACAGAATTATGAAGGCATGTAGATGAGCTTGTGCAACTCACTACAGAGCAAACATGGCATGGCAAGGCACCCAACAGTAAGAAGACATATTTGTGAAGCTAAGCATGGCAATAGCAAGTCATAGGGTGCATGGATCACTAGCAAAACACATGGGAACAAGTGAACTTAATGTTAACAGGCTGACAGCAACATTATCAAGCAACTTTAGAGCAAGATATGAACAATCTACAGCAAGCTATAAATGCAACCAGGGGCATGGATGGATAGAGGATGACATGTAGATCAAAACATATTTATAGAACATCTCCAGATTATGCATAGAATGATTAGTAGCAACATGTTTATATAGCATCACGAAATAACAGATTCAGCCTAGCAAAACACCAACAGCATGTACACTACTTAACAAGCTCGATTCACTCACCACAAGTCATTGCATGACAAGATAAGCATAGCATCATCAAGAAGACATGTTTGTGAAACAAACCAAGTCAAGAACAAGTCCATAGCATGCAAGGATCAACTACAACAAGCTTGGCCAAATTGAATAACATGTAAACAATCTGCCAGGAAACATTTTGAAGCAAAAGTAGAGCACTAAAATGACATGCTAGACTACTCCATAATTGCAACAATAGGCATGAATGGATAGACAATAACCATATGTTCAAAACACCCTTACTGAAGTATCTCAAAATATGCATGGATCTCTCTGTAGCATCAAGTTTACATGGCATCAAAATAACAGCAGAACAGGGATTAAAATCAGCAACATCACGATGCCTAGTTTGCATTCTTGTGCTAGTCGCCACATTGATCACAAAAATACATGGTAAGCACCTCTGTAAATAAGACATGGCATAGATCAAAACACATGAAGACATCAACCTGATAGGGTGCACACATCAATCATGGCAAAAATGACAAAAGAGCTCGTTCTGATAACAAACAGCAGAAAACATCATGAAGCACTCTTACAGCAATGATTCAGGCATCAAGATAACCTCAAATGAATATGATGCAATGGAATGAAATGATGTACTCATCGAAGCGAACAATTTGATATATTACACGCACGAAACGGAGCTACGGATGCAGAGATATGATGGCATGAACATGGCATAAAAATAACACAGAAACGGGGACTTAGTGGATTTCGGGGTCAACCTCAAACGGATCTGGATCTGGCGCGGAGGACGAGGCTCGCCGGAGTTGCGGGCTGAGGCGGCCGGAGACGAGGGAGAGGGCGCCGGAGAGGAGGGGGCCAGCGAGGGGGGCGCCGGATCCGGCCTCTCTACGGCCGGATCTGGCCGGGGCGAAGCGGAGACGACGGCCGGGGCCGGCGGCGGAGCTCCCAGGCGGCGCGGGACTCGGGCGAGGCATGGAGGCGCTTGCACGGCGGCGGCCGGGGGCGGGACGGCGCTGGGTGGCCGGAGGGTGGCGATGAAGGGAGCGCGGAGAGGCGCAACGGGCACGGGCTGCGAAGCCGCGGCGGTGGGGCGCCGGGAGGCGGGCGGCGGAGCCGTGGCGGTGGGGCGCTCACCGACGGCGGGCGAAGCAGTGGGGCGGCAGGGCGCGGCGCCGGCGGAGGCGAGCGGTCGCCGGGCGGCGGGGAGCAGCAGGCGCGGCGGCGGTGGTAGGCGGGCCGCGCGGGCCCTACTCGGGCCCCGCGGGCCGGCGGCGCGGACGGCGGCGGGAGGCCACGTGGCATCTCCGGATTGGCGTGGGGCGCGGGCGGATGTGTCCGGCCGCCGGGCGGACATGTCCGGCGGCGCGGAGGGAGATTTGCTAGGGTTTCGGGGGAGGTTTTCATCCGTGAATTTCGGGGGGAGGGGCTAGTTTTATAGGTAGAAGGAGCTAGGAGAGTCCAAATGGAGCACGGTTTTTGTCCACACGATCGTGATCGAACGACCGAGAGCATGGAGGGGAGTTAGATGGGTTTTGGGCCACTTGGAAGGGGTGTTGGGCTGCAAAGAGAGAGGGACTTTACGGTTACCCGGTTAACCGTTGGAGTACCGGACGACCTCCAAATGGCACGAAACTTGACAGGCGGTCTACCGGTGCTATACCAAGGCCTCTTGGCAAACCTCGGGCCATTCCGAGAAAGTTTAACACCCACTCACAACAGGAGAGAAAAGGGGAACGCCGGAGGGCATAGGAGCGCCGGATAGCAAAATGGACAACGGGGAAAATGCTCGGATGCATGAGACGAACACGTATGCAAAATGAAATGCACATGATGACATGGCAAAATGCAACACGCAAGCAAATGACATGGCAACGACGACGAATAACTGGCAGACACCTGGCGCATCGGATCCGGGGCGTTACAACACTCCTCCACTAACAAGAGATCTCGTCCCGAGATCTTAGGACCGAGACGGAAGGGAAAATGGATGAGGTGAAAACAAGAACTCAAGAGAAGAATCAAAGAATCGAGAGCACTTGAGAAGAAGAGAGGAACGACGAGAATGACGAGAATCAAATGCTCATGGAAACACGATAGACTATGAAACCACTCCGGTTAGAACGAGATAAGAAACGAATAAGACTGAAAAGATTTAGGCAGCACACCGACTGAAAGTGGAAGGAATGAAGACATGAACTTCACAAGATGGGATGGCACTAGAAGAGATGAACAATGCCTCCGGAAGGATTAAAAGATTGAAATGAAATGAACTTAGAAGGAAGGGTTGAACGGAGTTGTTGAGAAAATCAACAACGAAAGGATAAGCTTGTTGTGGACTTATGGATAACATCTCAGAAATTATGAGGTGATAACCAGCCGCAAACGGAAATGATTGAATAGCTGAGAAGAACGAAAGAATGCAAAACTCCACTTCAAAAGAAGACGGAGAATTAATTGCACTTCGAGACGCGAGAAGAAAAGATACTTGAACTCCACCAACAAGAATCTTGATGAACACTTGAATAATGAATTAAATCATGAAGAACCACCGTGAAGAACTCCGGTAACAAAAAGGATGATGAGAAAAATGAAGGAAGCAAGAATAAGATGAGCCTTGCGATGATTTAGATGGAGGTTCCGACGAAATGGCTGAGGAAATTTGAACTCCGGAAAAGAAAAGATGAAAACACTTGGAACTAGAATTTATTCATCAAGAACAAACTCCGAAGGAAGGGATTAATCACTTTGAGGAAATAAGAATAAGATTTATTGTATGCTTATCCTTCATCAAATTAAATTGATGACAAATAATGGATTTTTGCATAATACTTATTCTTCTTGAAAAAGGATTGAGAAGTAACATATCGCAGACTTGAGAAGGTCTTCATGAACCACCGGTAGGATTGAAAAGAACGGATGAGTTGATATGATAAACAAGGAAAAGAATCTGAAGGAACCACCGTAAGAGTTAGAAAAATTACTGATGAAAGAGAATGAATCACCGGGAAGAATTAGAAGAACCAATATGCTAGAGGGGATTTAGATACAAAAGAACAAAGAGATCACGAGCTGATTAAGGAACACTTGAACGAAGCACCGGGATAAATAGAGAACGATAGCTGAAATGATGAGGGTGAAGAATTCTTCTGGAACGATGGCCTCCAGTGAAAAAAATGGAAAACAACTCCTGACATACTCCGGATGGGTAAGAAAAGGAATAACTGACAAATGGAATAATTCGAGATGATAGCCTGAAACTAGAACCATGAAACTTCGAGAGAACGGGCAAGATTTAGAGGAAAAGCTCTTCTTCGGTCTTCAAAAGACGACGAGAAACACCACCAAAATTACTGAGATACTCCGGTACAAAGAAAGGTAAGAGGTTGAGCCAACAATGAAATGATTAGAAATCGATCTTGGAAAAGGCATCTGACTGATGAAATCCATTCTTACGTCACGCTTGAAAAGAATTGAGAATGGCTCCGGAATAATTAGAAGAGTCAGGTAAGATCCTGGGAAAAGACCTGTGGGTTAGGGCCCACTAAAGAGAAAACACCGTTGGAAAGGGATGTTGAACAGATAGATGATGCACCGGAACAATTGAAATATCTGAATGAGGTGACAATCCCGAACTAATTGGAACAGAGACGAATGCCCTGAGATGTCTTGAGCACTCCGGAAGGATAAACTGGCGAGAGGCGAACGAGCAGGGAAAACACTTGAGCTGATGGAAAGAATATAATCACTACCGAAAAACTTGAATTGAGTGCACCGGAAAAAGATGAAGAATGTCGAACGAAACGAGAATTCACCGGTTGAATTAATTTACGAAAGACTGAAGAGGTTCCGCACTCATGAGATAGATGGTCGAGAAAGAGTCAGACTCCGGAAAAAAGAAAAAAAAGGGTGGGAGGGCGGGAAAACAAAGGCAACTAGGAAGGGGAAACGACGAATATCTTGAAGAGAAAACACCGGTTGAAATCATTGATTAGAGAGAGCAAAAACTTCGCATGAGTAGGATGGATACTCGATTACGGACTCCAGTTTCAAGAAGAAGAAGGGTGGGCGGGTGGGAAAGAAAACAACTGAGGATTAAACTCAGAGATGAAGAGGCTCGAGTCGACTTGACGAGAAATGCACTGGATGAAAAGAGCTGAGGAACAACGATCGGAAAACCAACTGTGTGAACCTAAAGAAAAATTTGAAAGGGAAGAGGAGTAATTCAAAACACCTACGTCAAGATTCCTGACCAGAGCGACGAAGGGGCTGAGGAGTAAAAAGAATTCCTACTCTCCGATATAACTAGACTCCGAAAACAGTTTTCTTCTGGACTCAACACCGGCCAAACTACCGATCAATCAAGGGGGCTCCTAAGGTCGGTCGAGGCTCTGATACCAACTTGTCACGCCCAATATGCGACCCTATCCAAAAGGAACTCGATGGTCCCACCAAGGATAGACCCGCATATTAAAACGCTTTTGCAAGGTGGATATCATTACATCAACATTACATAATAGATGGGGATACATACATAAGGCATACAATGCCACATGAATACAACATCACAATACATAAGAGCATCATCCGACTACGGATGAATCACAAACAGAAACTCAAACGACATCCACCCTGCTAGCCCAGGCTACCGACCTGGAACCTATCCCTGATCGAAGAAGAAGCAGAAGAAGAACTCCAAGACAAGCAAACATCGCTCTCGCGTCATGATCATCGCAAAACCTGTACCTGCAACTGTTGTTGTAGTAATCTGTGAGCCACGAGGACTCAGCAATCCCATTACCAAGGGTATCACGACTAGCAAAGCTTAAAGGGAAAGGAAGGGGTAAAGTGGTGAGGCTGCAGCAGCGACTAAGCATATATGGTGGCTAACATACGCAAATAAGAGCGAGAAGAGAGCAAGCAGAACGGTCGTCAAGTAGTAATGATCAAGAAGTGGTCCTGAACTCCTACTTACGTCAAACATAACCCAGAAACCGTGTTCACTTCCCAGACTCCGCCGAGAAGAGACCATCACGGCTACACACGCGGTTGATGCGTTTTAAGTCGGATCTGGTGTCAAGTTATCTACAACCAGACATTAACAAATTCCCATCTGCCTATAACCGCAGGCACGGCTTTCGAAAGATTATACCCTGCAGGGGTGTCCCAACTTAGCCCATGACAAGCTCTCGCGATCAACGAAGGAATAGGCCTTCTCCCAGGAAGACCCGATCAGACTCGGAATCCCGGTTTACAAGACGTTTCGACAATGGTAAAACAAGACCAGCAAAGCCGCCCGATGCGCCGACAAATCCCGATAGGAGCTGCACATATCTCGTTCTCAGGGCACACCGGATGAGCAAGACGTCGGGTTGGCATAGACCCTGGTTGCCCAGGGGGCGCCGGACATCGCTCGGTTCGGACCAACACTTAGACAAGCACTGGCCCGGGGGGGGGGGCTAAAATAAAGATGACCCTCGGGTTGGCCGACCCAAGGGAAAGGGATAGGTGGTGGTGAGGCAAATGGTAAAACCAAGGTTGGGCCTTGCTGGAGGAGTTTTATTCAAAGCGAACTGTCAAGGGGGTCCCATAAATCACCCGACCGCGTAAGGAACGCAAAATCCGGGAACATAACACCGGTATGACGGAAACTAGGGCGGCAAGAGTGGAACAAAACACTAGGCAAAAGGCCGAGTCTTCCACCCTTTACCAAGTATATAGATGCATTAATAATATAAGAGATATTGTGATATCCCAACCAAAAACCTGTCCACCATGGAGAAATCTTCAACTTCACCTGCAACTAGCAACGCTATAAGAGGGGCTGAGCAAAAGCGGTAACATAGCCAAACAGTGGTTTGCGTAGGAAAGGTGTCAAAGGTTAGAGGTTCATGGCAATTTGGGATGGCTTGATAAACAGGTGATAGGTAGCGCAGCATAGCGATAGAACGAAACAACTAGCATAGCAATGATAGTAGTGAGATCCAGGGTAGCGGTCATCTTGCCTTAAATCCCGCAAGGAAGAAGAACGAGTCCATGAAGAAGACGAACGGAAGAAGCCGAACCAAGCGCAGACGAACGAATCCCCACGATCACAACGGAACAGGAACTATCAAGAAGAAGCACACAACATAGTAAACACACCACACATGAACAAGACATGATGCACAACAAGCATGATGCATGACAAGACTACATGAAGCTACTCATGGCAAGAGATGATGCAAACAAGAGCAACACATCAAGGCAAGTTTAAATGAGGCCGGGAACAACATATAACAATTCCGGTAAGTCCTCATATGCATATTTCGAAATTGGTCCAGATCTGAATAAACCTTATGTTCAAGTTGTTAAACAGCAAGTTAAGATGCACAAGGATGATCTACACGAGATTCTAGTCAAGTTACATATAAAGTTCATTTAGTTCGGAGTTACAGTCTAGAAGATATGAGCAAAACAAGTTAAACATGGCATTGATGCAAAATGCACTCAAACATCAAGCAAACACCTCAAAACAAGGATGCAACATGGTAATATGAAACTACATGCAAAATCAAGCAAGTTTCATATAGAGCACACTCAAAACGGAGCAACGGTTCAACACACACACATGAAACAAGTCTAAAGGACAAGCTGTCCAAAACAGCAACTAGGCATATTGCAAGCATCAAAAAAATATACTACAACATCTCAACATAATAACAAAAGGCATGGGCATGATGTACAGGTAAATCACAACAAAAAATGAACACTGAGCTATCTCCAGAAATCACTAGAACATGCTCAAACACACATGGTAAGATTGCAAGCTATAACAATTTCACACTTTGCAGGAAATAACATCACGATGCAATGTTCAGGGCTATCAAACAACATGTTACAGGAACTTATAATGGCAAAAAATGCATGGCATGAATCTACTAATTGCATAGATCAAAAGTCCCTTACTGACCATAAGCCAAAAAGGATCAGAAAATATGATGGCACCCACGTAAACATAGCAAGTTATTATACAGATTCAAACATGGCAGAAACAGAATTATGGAGGCATGTAGATGAGCTTGTGCAACTCACTACAGAGAAAAACATGGCATGGCAAGGCACCCAACAGTAATAAGACATATTTGTGAAGCTAAGAATGGAAATAGCAAGTTCATAGGATGCATGGATCACTAGCAAAACACATGGGAACAAGTGAACTTAATGTAAACAGGCTGACAGCAACATTATCAAGCAACTTTAGAGCAAGATATGAACAATCTACAGCAAGCTATAAATGCAAACAGGGGCATGATTGGATAGAGGATGACATGTAGATCAAAACATATTTAGCGGACATCTCCAGATTATGCATAGAATGATTAGTAGCAACATGTTTATATAGCATCACGAAATAACAGATTCAGCCTAGCAAAACATCAACATCATGTACACTACTTAACAAGCTCGATTCACTCACCACAAGTCATTGCATAACAAGATAAGCATAGCATCATCAAGAATACATGTTTTTGAAACAAACCAAGTCAAGAACAAGTCCATAGCATGCAAGGATCAACTACAACAAGCTTGGCCAAATTGAATAACATGTAAACAATCTACCAGGAAACATTTTGAAGCAGAAGTAGAGCACGAAACTGACATGCTAGACTACTCCTTAATTGCAACAAAGGGCATGAATGGATAGACAAAAACCTATTGTTCAAAACACCCTTACTGAAGTATCTCAATAAATGCATGGATCTCTCTGTAGCATCAAGTTTACATGGCATCAAAATAACAGCAGAGCAGGGATTAAAATCAGCAACATCATGATGCCTAGTTTGCATGCTTGTGCTAGTCACCACATTGATCACAAAAATACATGGTAAGCACCTCTGTAAAGAAGACATGGCATAGATCAAAACACATGAAGACATCAACCTCATAGGGTGCACACATCAATCATGGCAAAAATGACAAAAGAGCTCGTTCTGATAACAGACAGCAGAAAACATCATGAAGCACTCTTACAATGATGATTCAGGCATCAAGATAACCTCAAATGAATATGATGCAATGGAATGAAATGATGTACTCGTCGAAGCGAACAATTTGATATATTACACGCACGAAACAGAGCTACGGATGCAGAGATATGATGGCATGAACATGGCATGAAAATAACACAGAAACGGGGACTTAGTGGATTTCGGGGTCAACCTCAAACGGATCTGGATCTGGCGCGGAGGACGAGGCTCGCCCGAGTTGCAGGCTGAGGCGGCCGGAGACGAGGGAGAGGGCGCCGGAGAGGAGGGTGCCGGCGAGGGGGGCGCCGGATCCGGCCTCTCCGCGGCCGGATCTGGCCGGGGCGGAGCAGAGGCGACGGCCAGGGCCGGCGGCGGAACTCCGAGGCGGCGCGAGACTCGGGTGAGGCGCGGAGGCGCTTGCACGGTGGCGGCCGGGGGCGGGACGGCGCCGGGTGGCCGGAGGGTGGCGACGGAGGGAGCGCGGGGAGGCGCAAGGGGCACGGGCGGCGAAGCCGCGGCGGCGGGGCACCGGGAGGCGGGCGGCGGAGCCGCGGCGGCGGGGCGCTCGCCGGCGGCGGGCGAAGGAGAGGGCCGGCAGGGCGCGACTCGGGCCCCACGGGCCGGCGGCGCGGACGGCGGCGGGAGGCCGCGTGGCATCTCCGGATTGGCGCGGGGCGCGGGCGGACGTGTCCGGCCAACGGGCGGACATGTCCGGCGGCGCGGAGGGAGATTTGCTAGGGTTTCAGGGGAGGTTTTCATCCGTGAATTTCGGGGGAAGGGGCTAGTTTTATAGGTAGGAGCTAGGAGAGTCCAAATGGAGCACGGTTTTCGCCTACACGATCGTGATCGAACGGCCGAGAGCATGGGGGGGAGTTAGATGGGTTTTGTGCCACTTGGAAGGGGTGTTGGGCTGCAAAGATAGAGGGACTTTACGGTTACCCGGTTAACCGTTGGAGTACCGAACGACCTCCAAATGGCACGAAACTTGACAAGCGGTCTACCGGTGCTATACCAAGGCCGCTTGGCAAACCTTAGGCCATTCCGAGAAAGTTTAACACCCACTCACAACAGGAGAGAAAAGGGGAACGCCGGAGGGCATAGGAGCGCCGGATAGCAAAACGGACAACAGGGAAAATGCTCGGATGCATGAGACGAACATGTATGCAAAATGAAATGCACATGATGACACGGCAAAATGCAACACGCAAGCAAATTACATGGCAACGACGATGAATAACTGGCAGACACCTGGCGCATCGGATCCGGGGCGTTACACTAGCTCTGCCTGCAGACGGTTCCCGTTTTCCTCCATCGACAAGCACGGTAGTTAGAGCCCCGTCGGTGTCTGTCGTCCTCTCCGTCATGAACTCGTGCTCCTCCCGATGTCCTCCTCCCGTCATGAAGCTGCATCCACGCCAGTCTCAACATTCACCGGCAGCTCCACCGCGTGTTCCGCCGGCACACCACCCTGCAAGCACTCATTCCATCCAGAGCATCTTCAACATCCACCACATCAAAGAAGGTGATGCCTTGAATCCCATAGCCCTTACAGTTTTACCATTATATCAACCAAAGTGGCCTCCTCAATTTATATTCATCTCAAGTCTTGATCCTCTTCTCATTCGTCTCGTTAGTTCCTTCAGGTAGGCAAAGCACTCTAAGTGTTTGTTGAATTGCTTGCTTGCCTAGAAATCAATTCTGACAGATTTTCTTGAAAGATGTGAGCAACTATTTGGTGCAATAAAAAGTTTATATGGCAAAACTCAAAAGTAGTACAAGTGGTGTTAGATCCAAATAACCACACATTCCATTTACGCTGGAGCATAAAACATGATAGTGTTTAGTTGTACAGGCTGCAACGTACTCTGCTATTTTGTAGTAATTTTATTATATCCTATTTCCTACCTCAGCTTGGTGCAGTCCCACTATTTCGGTAGTTTTGATTCTTGCATCTTTGCTGAAGGGAGCTTCAATCAGCAGCTCTCAGATTTTGCACTAAAAGATTGTTGTTTACAGGCTATATGTTGCTATGTGTGTGCAGTGACTTCTACACAGAAGGCAATCTATTTGTGTCAGATCCATTGATGTCAATATACAACTGACCTTTTAACTCATTTAATAGGGGTTGATGTCTATTTTATCCTTTCTGACACATCTTTTTGTAGGGTGCTAAGACTAGGTCAGTGGTGGTTGTTGCAAGGGACAAGATGTCAGATTTCACGGCAGGTAATGATCAAATCTACCACATGTTTGTACCTACATCTATAGATAATGGGTGGAGGGAGAAGAGGCCTCTTGGTATATTCAAGGGAAGAAAGTTGCTTCTCATGGGTGGGGTCTGTGGGGATAAAATCCAATCCGGGTTTTCTCGCATGTATATGTCTGCAGATACATGCATATGCACCCAAGTATTGGGTGGCAGTAATATGTTTTGCATTACATATGTAGAAGAAACTGAGGTGCTCAATCTAATGCTACCGTGGTATTTTTAGGTTGCTTGGCAGTTGGTGATCTCTAATAATTACAGTATTATTAAGCAAACTGCAGAAAATGAAACAGAAACTATGAACCATGTCAGACGTGTATATTGCACAGGAGGCTGTATGTTGCTATGTGTGTGCAGTGACTTCTACACAGGAGGCTGTATATTTACATCAGACGTGTAAACCAATGTGGATAAGATGATATATAAGTAGACTTAGCTATCTGCAGAGAAGGCAATCTATTTGTGTCAGATCCATTTGATATTTATGCGGTTTTCTTGTAGTGTCTGCTAGGTTCCCATTGGATATAGCATGGTTTATTTGTTTATTACATGATGTAGTTCAACGCATGACCTAGACATATGTTTCTATGCATGACCGTAACATACGATTTTAACATTTTTTGATGAAGATATTATGTCGAGGATTCCTCGACGGCTTCGAAGCCTAAACATCCCAGTTCAAGCTGCTCAAAGTGTACGACCAAATGAAGAAAATTTACAAGGCCCTCCAGAGATTGATGATCTATTACCAAACAAGCCTCCTAAATCTACTAGCCAAGTTAAAATAATTTGTAAGCTAAAAACATATTTAAGCACATATCTAGTGTGATGTATATGTTCCAGTTATATGCCATTGTGATACTCTTGCATGCAGGGCCAAATGGAGATGCGCGATAGATTATACAAGTTTTGAGGTAACATTTTTATAGCACTATTCAAGACTGTTAATTTGGCTTTGCTGACTGCCAATTTTAATATTTGAAGGAGAAATTTGTCTACCCCAATGAGACGAAACAACTTACACGAGACCAGATCCTATTGACTATTAAAAAATGGAGAGCATATAGGCCTCATTTGAAGAATAAATATTTCAATCGCAACAAGAGGTCTTTGGCTGAAATTATAGCAGAATTAGTAAAGCTTATGTTCTAAATATTTCTTCTCAAATTAGTCTGTTACCTTTCTTTTCAAATATTTCTTCTCAAATTAGTCTTAAGGCTTATGTTCCAAATTTTACTCTGTTATCTTTTTTTTCTCAGGGTAGCTCAAGATTTTGAAAAGGAGTGCACTGCAGGAGCCAGGAGTAACTATAGAAGAATTACTTTTTAATTGGACAAGTATTATGTATTATGTAAAGATTCTAGTTTCATAGGGAACTTAGTTCTAGTTTGTACGATTCTTAATTATTTGCATCTTTCATATGAATGTCTAGTTTCATTCAGTTCTAAACTCAAGGTGTTTGTTCTACTAATTAAAATTGTGTGAATGGGATTATTGTGAATACAATTGGTGATATGTGTGGATCCCTTTATGTAATGATATGTGTTGCTTATGAATGTGACGGGTGATATGGGTGGATGCCTTTATATATATAATAATATTGGTTGATCATTCTACACAGGCATGTAGTATGATAAAGTAACTGGATTTGAAATGATGAAATACAAGTTAGAAATAAATCAATAATGTTTAAAGTTAAATATTATGTAGCTACAAAGGATCTTGTGTATATTTAGAGAAAAATATAACGTCTCTACATAGCGTGTATAAGAATGGGGTCAGGGCCCATGACAAATGAAATGACTTTGTGAGTAGAGACGTGATAAGCGCATCTAATAGAACAACTCTACATATGTAGAGACGCTTTTGAACGTCCCTATATAGCGTCTCATGTCATGTAGACACGCTTAGCCAGCGTGTCTACATTTTTTGAGACGACCCGTGAGAAGACGCTCCAAAGACGCTTTACTAAGTCGACTCTACGGTTGTCTAGAGATGAAATAGCACGTCTCTAGCTATGGAATATGGCATCTCTACATGCAGTTTTTCTTGTAAGAAGATCAAGAAGATCGCAACAAGAAGATCAAGCCTCTCGCATTCCGCGAAGGCGACCTCGTTCTTCGACTCGTCCAAGAGCAGGCAGGCGAGCACAAGCTGTCCTCTCCATGGGAAGGCCCGTTCATCGTGACCAGGACTTTGCGCGACCGCAACGGCTACTACCTCATCGACGCGCGCAAATCGAAGAAGCGCAAGAGGGACACCACCGGCGAAGAAACGACCCGGCCGTGGAACGCGGAGCTCCTCCGTCCGTTTTACAGTTAGCCGCACGAATGTATGTATCAACGCCTTTTGTAAGCATATGAAACCATGGGGTCCCCGAACAGGACTCGGGGGCTTCCTTTTGCCGACCAATTTATTGCATCCACATTTCACATCACTTTACTACCGAACCCTGCCGCCGGCTCGACTACCTCGACCGGGGGCTTGGGGGCTGGCCGGCTTGATCACCACCCCGTCACTTTACTTGGTGATTCCTGATAAAGGTAGGATGCCGCGGTCCCCCACTTCGCCCTAAAACCGCAGATCCAGCTCTGGCTGGCGGCGGGCAAGCACAACGGGCCAAAGCTCCCCTACGATTCATACACTAAGTCAAAGCCACCGGGTCGACCAACCCGGCCCGACGCTCGTCAACTAAGCTAGCCGCACGACCGGCTGCTCACCAACCAGCCAAGCCGGATTGCCGCCAGCCGGCCCAGTGGGTGTTTCTCTCGCGCTCACTGCTTCTAAGGACCCAACTCCTGCGGCCGCCTCTCGAAGAGCCGAACTCCTTGTCATGGACCGGACCCTCGGCCGTCTGACTCGCGAGGGGGAAGTTTCAGAGAGGTGCAATGCATGAAATAAGTTTGAAAAAAGCAGAAGGCAAAATACAAATAAACACTCACAACATTTACACATAAATGTTTCAAGCAAAGGCCCACGGCCCGAGTTCATTACAACCAGAAAAACCCCAGTGGGTGGGTGGACCTGCTACTTAACAGAATTGTCTACAAAGATTCTCAGGCATTCCCAGTGCCGCGTCACGACGTTGACGGCTCCCCCCGGCCGGCCTCCGGGTCCAGCGAAGCACTGGTGTCCTCTTCGGCTTCTGCGTCTCCATAGACGCCCGTCTCCTCCGAGCTGCCCTCCCGGTCGCAAAGAAGGAAGCCGTAGTCGTTGCCATCCACGACCGCGCCGTCTTCCGTCCGCTCCGAATGGAACTCGTCGTGGAAGGCGAACTCGGTGATATAGCTGGCCCGGGAGGCGATCCGGCAGGCCTGCTCCTGCAGCAACTGCTCCGAGCCAGCGCGCTGACCCATCAGCGTGTCCAGCTGAAGATCCGGATGCCAAGACAGCGCGATCCGGAGCGCCATCTTAGCACCGGGCTGGGCGGCGGAAATGCGCCAGTCGCTAAGGCGATCTGGGCCCATCTCCAACCAGCGCGCCAGGCACGAGAAGCTACGCGGATGGACGGAGTCCGGCCACAAGGCCGCCGTCATCGCAGTGCCAGCTCGAGACAGCCGCTCCATCTGCGTCCCCAAGACCCGCAGCCGGGCCTCAGCAGCGGCAATGATCTCCGAGAAAGTCCAGGCCGTCAGCGGATCCGTTCCGAACCCAACAACGCCGGTCAGGGCGCGCTAATAGCTGACGACTTCCTCCGCCAGCCGCTGCGTCTCCGGAAAGGCCCCTGCAGCCAAAAAAGAAGCAAGTTAGAAGAGTAACAAAGAAGAAAGGGCCAGGTCCCGACCCGGCAAACAACAAAGAAGTAGCACTTACTGGAGCAGGACTCTTCCAGGTGCTGCGCCTCGAGCAACGTACCACGTCGCTCCCGCTCCAAGACACGGTCCCGCTCCCCGAGCACCTTCTCTAGGTCGGCCGCCTTAGCAAGGGCCACCTTCAGCTCGGCATCCTTGTCTTCGGCCGCCTTCTCGGCCGCCTCACGGCGGCGAGCCTCGGCCTGGCGGGCCTCCTCGGCCATGGTGGCCTGCTCCCGCAGACGCTCCACCTTGGTCTGGAGCCGGCCCTTGTCGTTGACCAGCTGGCCGCACTGCTGGTCCGCCTCGACCAGGGCCTGTTGCGTCTCTGCCACCTTGGCGGCCTCCGCCTTAAGAAGCTCCACCTCGGCCTTGAGGCGGCTCTTGTGGCCCCCCAGCTGCTCGTGCAGCCGGTTCGCCTCGTCAAGAGACTGCCGGGCCGCGGCCGCCTCCGCCTTCGCCCGCGCCGCCTCGTCGCCGAGGCGGCCAGAATCAGCAACAAGCCGGTCATAGTGATGACCAGCCCGGAACAGCCGGGTCCACCAAGACAGCACTTCGGCCGCGAAGAAGATAAACTCAGCAGAAAGAAAAAGACAAGACCTAAGATTTGGCCCAACTGTTACACAGTTGGCCCGAATCTCAGGGGCTACACCCAGTGGATGCGCTAGAGCGCCCCCAATAGAAGAAAAGAACAAAACAAATAACCTGCGGTGACGCGAAGTTCCTCCTCCTTGGCGGCGAGTTTCTCCTTGAACTCTCGATGCTTTCCCAGGAGCCGGTTGAAAGCGGCAACCCGGAAGGCGTCAAGGTGCTGAAAAAGAAGAAAAAAGTCAACACAAGGCCAACGCTCGTAAGTTTCGACCCAACTACCACATAGTTGGCCCGAACCTCGGGGGCTACACCCTGTGGGTGCACTGGCGCGCCCCCACAAATTTGAAATCACAAGAAAGCAAGAAGGAAAGAAGAACTTACCAAGACGGCGCGCTCCAAGTCACGCATCCGCTCCACCTCGGCCTGGGCAAAGGCCTCAAGCCGCTCCGTCCGACCTCAAAGGCGGCGGCTAACGCGTCCAGCGTCACCTCCTCTTGGGTCTGGGGCCCAAAGACGGTCGCGCTCCCGCTTCGCGCGGGCGGCAGCACGGCGGCTCCGCGCCCTCCCGGGTAGAGCACCAAGGCACGCCCATCGCTGGCCGCTTGCGATGCGGCCAGCACCTCCTCCGACGCCCCTCCCTGCGTCGTCACCTCCGCGGACGCCGAGACGCCCTGCGTCGCCACCTCAGGTACCGCCGCCTGCGGTGCCACCTCCACAACCGGCGGCGCTTCCGGCACCACAACCTGCGGTGCCTCCTCCAAAGCAACGCCGCCTCCACCACCATCGGTCCCCGCACTCTTGACCACGTCGGCCTGCGGCGGGGTTCCATGCCCCACTTCCACGACCTCCCGGTCGAGGACCACCACCTCAGCCCCGCCTCCGTGGCCGCGCTCCCTCAGCGTCAACGGCTCGAAAATTGTCGCTGCCACCACCGTGCCCTTCGGCATCTCGCGCCAGGCCGGCTCCACGCCGCCTCAGCCCATGCCACCGCCGCGTCGGTCCAAGCACGGACCGACGCCGCCTCCAACTCCGCCTCGGCCCGGTTCCCGTCCCGCCAGGCCAAGGCCTCGGCGTCGTCCGGGTCCAGGCCGAGGTCCGAGTCGCCCCGTCCCTCCTCCCCGGCCATGTCGGCGAGGTCGGACCGGCTCCTGCGGAACACGGCACCCTCGGCGGCTGCGGCCTCCGCTGCCGCCCTCGCCAGCGCGATTGGTGACCTAAAGAAAAAAGAAGAATGAGCAAACGCAAGACAAGATTGGCCCAAGAAATCAGGGCGGAAGCAAGAAACAAGACTTACCCTGACAAGACTGGGACCGGGGTCGGCTTCCCGCGCCTCTTCTTGGCCGGCCTCCCAGGCTTGGCCAGATCCGCCGTGCGCTTCGAGGCCCGGGGTCACGGCGTGATGCTGTCCTTCCCGTGCGGGCGGCTCTGCACCGTCCCACGCGAGGGCCCGGCTCCGCCCGCCTCGCCGCCTCCCTCGCCCAATGCCGCTACATCAACAACTGGCGTCAGCATCGCCAACGCCGCAACACGGCCAAACGATCCAATACAATTGAAGAAGAGAAAGACTCAAAGCTTACCCGTGCGACGCCCAGAACCGGCGTCAGACTCGGAAACCTCCTTGCCGCCGTGAGCCACGGGCTCCCCTGGTGCCACCGGCGCCACCTGCAACGGAGCCCGGGGGTAAGGGTGCCGGCTCGCGTTCAGAAGAATCTCCTGCGACGTGTCAGGACGAATGAGAAGATGCGCGGCAGAAACGTAGCAAGACCAGATGCTCACCTGCGGCACCGGGTTCACCTGGCTATACGGCGCCTTACCGAATCGCTAGTCCTCTCCAAGGTTGGCCTTGGAGATGTCGTTCACGCCTCGCACGGCCTGCTCTACAGACAGCCGCGTGGATCCCATCCGGTTGGGATCCTGAAGCCCGATCATCTCACCGATGAGGCAGGAGCGCCTCTGAAGCGGGAGAACCCGGCGGGTGATGAACGCGGCGAGGAGGTCAGTGCCAGTGAGCCCCTCCTGCGTCCTCATCACCGTGACCCACTCGCAGAGGTTGACAATCTCCTGCGACGGGCGCCGGAGCGAGTAGCCCCAGTTTGTTTTTGCCCGTGGCGGCGCGACGGCGAAGGGGGAAAGGTTGATGTGGTCCGCGCCGTGGTTGCGGACGTAGAAGAAGGAGTTCTGCCACTTCTTCGCTCAATCCTCGAGCGGGATCTTGGGGAAGTCCGCCCTCGACCGCTTGGAGATGACGGTGGCCCCGCAATCGGCGAACTCTCCAGCCGACGGGCCCTGCTGCTTCAAGGAGAAGAACCGTGCCCAGAGCTCAATGGTAGGCTGGACCCCCAAGTACACTTCGCACAAGGTCACGAAGCCAGAGAGCTGGACGATGGCGCCGGCGCCGAGATGGTTCGTCTGGAGCCCGAAGAACTCCAAGAACCCGCGGAAGAAAGTGCTCGCCGGCAACCCGAAGCCGCGCTCAAAGTGCGTGAGGAAGACGATGCGCTCCTGCCCCTCGGTCCGGGGCCTCTGCTCACCGTGCGGCAGATGAACACTGACGTCCGTCTCCCGTGGCAAGCGCCACAAGGACCGAAGGTAGGTGATGTCATCGGCGGTGACGGTCGAGCCCATCCAGGAGCTCGACGGCAGCGACATCACCGGAAGAAGAAGAGGAAGAAGGACGATGGAGAAGGTCTCTGCTCGAGGCCGCGGGCGCAGCTATGCGTCGGTATCAAGAAGCAGAGCGAGAGCAGGGGACAGAAGGGCGCGAGTGAGAATAATATCCGCCGCCCCCTTGCCCTCTCGATTTATAACCCCCAGTTCAAACATGGGGAAGTGGGATCATCTGCACACGCTCGTTCCACTACCCCGCAATAAGTGCGCACGTACACACGCACTAACTGCACAGGGAAGTGCAACCGGCCCCCAGACGCCGCAATAAATCCGCGCGCGTGGCCAGGGGTGCGTGTCGGCGGGCCCCGGCCGTCGCCCAGTCCCGTCACGCGCATGGCCTGTCAGGCCCCTCTGACTTCCGGGCACCACGTGGCGCCCATGTGAAGCCCGAGGGATCGCCTCAAGATTCGAAAGACTCCTCGATTCCTGCCACGGCCGGGATGCCGTGATCCGGTTTCTGAGAAAACCAGCACACAGTGGGTGTTGCCGGACCCGGCGTTCGCAGATTCCTCCTTGCTCAAGGGGGAAACTGCGAAGGCCCACTCATCCATAGACGGCGGACCTTCACAGCTTCGGGGACTACTGTCGGGGGATGAACCCCAGGCAGGCAACGGAACCTGGATCTATTTCAAAAACAGCGGGCCCGCATCACCCCGCAAACCGGCGTGCGCCGGGTCCGGTCGCTCGACACGGCCAGGCGCGCAAATCAGCCAAGACCCTCGACTCGGCAAGGTACGTCAACCTGACTGCATTGGCCGGCGCAAGGTAGCTCAACCTGGCGCAACCTTGGCTTCCCCAACAAGCCAGCCCACCCGTGGCGTCCACGGTAACCCAGACACGGGTCAGCTCCCATCCCATCCAGGTCGTACGATGGGACGAGACCGCAATCACCGATGACCAAGACTACAGTGCCCCCGCCCATGCCTGTGGTCAGCCAGAGCGTGGCAACAGTGCCCCTTACCTACCCGCTGACCAGGGCTGGCAAGGCAACAGTGACCCTGCCCTCACCGCTGACGACAGCAAGTGGCGGCGTGATGGAGAACACTGTACGCGGCTCGACTCAGCCATGCCATGATGATCGACAAGACGGCGCACAATCCCCCTAGGCGCGGGGCCCGCACCTAGGGGAACCTGGCGAACCACAAGCCCCCAAGCGGGACCCAGCCCGGTGTCCCGAACGACGACAATACGAACCCACCGACTCGGCATATTACCTTTGTAACCCTGGGTGGGTTGATCTATAAAACCCCCCAGGAGTCCACGCCCACAGGGGCATGAAGCATAGGGAGAGGCACGGCAGGATACGTGAGATCCCCAGCATGCAAAGCCTCTCGAGATAAAGCAAGCAAGATAGGACTAGCCACTACCTAGCAACACCAGGGAGAAGGAGCAGCCTGAGCCTCGGCCAGCCTCCTTCCTCCTCGATATAGCTCCAGGGGCGACATTTTACCATCGACCATCCAACTAAACTCGGCAGGACTAGGGGTGTTATCTCTCCAGAGAGCCCCGAACCTGGGTATGTCCGGCGTCCCGCGCCCGCGCATATCAACCTCGCCTCCCAAGCCCACCAGTGCCCTCGAGCCTCCTCCTCTCTTTAGCCATCCCTTGGCATCTGCCGTGCGCCCACCATGACATAGGGGGAGGAGTGTGCGGTTGTGAGATCGATGAAAAGAGGGGTGAGAGTTTACACGTGTGTCTGACTATATGAGAGACACGAGGCAGGCATCGCTGGAGAGGTTTATCGATCGGTGTGTGTTGGAAAGGAGTTGTGGAGACTCTGGGAGAACGACCTAAAGAAAAAAATGAATGTGCCCGGTGGATAGAATGCCGAGGGAGGGGGAGGGCGAGGAGGGTGTGTGCATGCACAAGAGAAAGTTGGTGGTAGCTACAAAGGTTAGATGATTGTGTGGGTGTAAGAGACTAACAGAGATCATAATCTGATATGAAAGCGAATTCTTATATTTGAATAGGAGATCATAGTGTTTTAAACATTGCATGCATGAATATAGCGGTGATACACGTGTCGCGCACATGTTATACCATAATGTGATAATGCATGGCGTTTGCAACTCACAGCTAAATGCCGAACAATCTAAACCATACTATACATCAAACAATCTCACATTTTATTTGAATTTGTGATAATGTGTGGCGTTTGCAGCTTACAACTAAATATCAAACAATCTAAACAATACTATATACCGAACATTCTCACATTTTAGTGTGGTGTTTTCAACACACATCTAAATACTTGTAGGCGTAGGGGGCGGGGCACCATACATAATGTGATAAACACATTATACATAAGAGACATGATTTAGATTATGAAGATCTAGCTAGAGCTAGAAATGTAATGTGATTTGGAATCAAAATAAAGTGGATTCAAAAAATCTAGTTCGAGTTCATATACTACACATAGTTCATCTGTAACTCGAGACTAATCATGTGGTGTGTTGTGAACATAATACACAAACAATGGTTTAACTTGAAAATAATGATGATTGTAGATCTTATTAAAATAGAGAAACGAATTCAAATGCTTTGACTTCACAACAATCATTACTGTAGATCTTATTCAAATAGAGAAACGAATTCAAATTTAGTTCATATTGAAGTGGTAGTATATACGTTTCGAATGCACTAAAACGTTCATTTGAGTAGTAGGTTGCATGCATTATACACGTAGTGAAATATTTTAATTGAACATAACATGAATTCAAAGTTTTTAATAACATTTGTAGTGCGCATTGATTTGGTACAGTACACGTTAGGCTTGTCCGGAAATTTCAACCCCCGCCTTGTTAGCCCGAAATATTTAAGATATATCTTTGTCTCGTTGTGCTCCGACAACTCCCTCCATCTCAACCCGCGCCTTCCTATTCTTAAATTACAACGCGCACGAAAAATCCCACCTCCTGTCAAATCCCGACACATGAAATGCCCGTGGTACCCCGGAACCGAAAGAACCGCCTCAAATCGGTGGGGGTACTTTCGTAACTTACCCCACATTTCGGACAAGCACGTCTCTAAGCCATGGTTCCCCACTGCCATCCCATCCGCCCACCCATTCATACACCAAGGCCGCGAAAACCCGCGACGAAACCCCACACCATGCTCCGTTCGCCACCCAGCCAGAGCCTCTTCCCCGACGACATCGTCCACAGCAACACCTCGACGTCCCTCATCCACCGTACCGAATGAGGATCCGTCGTCGATCTCGTCGTCCTGCCGGTTCAGCCACCCTGTCCTCCACCTCCAAGGAGATGCCCTGATGTTCCCCTCGTCTTTCACGCCACCTCCATTCCTACACCGCCGTCTTCACCTGCACCACCTGAATAGCATCATCATCACCGTTTCCTCGGATGAAGCTGCCGCCTAATCGGCGCCACCAAAGAGGTTGTACACTAATCGCCGCATTTTCTTCTTGATTCAATCTCATGGTGCTGCCGGCACTCGGTCCCGAGCCGACATGGCGCGACTCCATCCACGGCGGCGTCGCCGGCCACTTCCTCCATGGCATCGCTCCCTCGGCGGCGACGTCCACATCAGTAGGAGCTGCTGCTGCTTTAGCTCTCGCTCGCATTGCTACTCTGCTCTTGGTCTCGGTCCCCTGCCGGGTCTGCTCTTGCTATTGCTCTTGCTCGCGCTGCTGTTCTCGCTCTTGCTCTTGCTTGTGATGCTGCTCCGATTTAGCTACACTTAAGTCGACTGAATCGACTTTTGGGTTAGTCAATTTTCAGGGGGTGGGGGGGCTCGCCAGGGTGAAGGAAGAACCAACCGCAGCGGGGATGGGGGCTCGCCGGAGAGGTACCCCACTATCTATCATAGGGTTCAGGGTGGGGGTGGTGGTCGCCGGCGGTGGCGGGGCGGTGGCGTGGGGATCGCCGGAGAAAAAGCTCGGCACGGGGGGGCCTAGAGGGATGGCCGGGGCGGCGGCGGACCGGCGGTGGGGAGTGTTTTGTGGCGGGCGGGGCGGCTGAAAGTGCAACTATCCCTAGGTGGTTTTGGTAATTCCTAACAACATATAGCTCATTGAGCTAATACTATTCCAAGACAAATATTTCAGAAAAGTTCAATGATTGGCATGGCATGGATGAGAAACGTGGATCCCTCAAAATGCTAAGGATAAAAGGATTGGCTCAAGCTTCAAGCTCAAGACTCTACATTTTATATTTTAGTGATCTAAGGTCACATTGAGTCTATAGTAAAAGCCAATACTATCAAGAAGGGATGATGTGTTGCTTAATGAGTTTCTTGCTTCATAGTGCTTAGTGGTATGCTCCAAAACCCTCAACTACTTTCCCACATCCACATATGACCTAAACCTAAAGTCCAACTCGGCCCCACCGAGTTCAGATGTCATAGCCACTGCCACAAACCCTAGGTAAATCTGTCTCACCGATAGGGATCTCGATCTCACCGAGATGGGATTGTAATCCCTCTGTTTCCCTTCGTAACGTTTCGGTCTCACCGAGATGAGCGATCGGTCCCACCGAGATTGCAATGTATACTCTCTGTTTCCTATTCGTAACATTTCGGTCTCACCGAAAAGAGCGAACCGGTCCCACCGAGTTTACCTGACCAACTCTCTGGTTAGCTTATTACTGAAATCGGCCTCACTGAGTTTGTGTAATCAGACTCACCGAGATTATGTTATGCCCTAACCCTAACCATATCGGTCCTACCGAGTTGCATGTTGGTCCCACCGAAAACACTAACAGTCACTAGGTTTACTAAATCGGTCTGACCGAGTTTGTTGATTCGATCCCACCGAGATTGGTAAATTGTGTGTAATGGTAAGATTTTGTGTGGAGGCTATATATACCCCTCCACCTCTTCTTCATTTGTGGAGAGAGCCATCAGAACAAACCTACTCTTCCAACATACGATTTCTGAGAGAGAACCACCTACTCATGTGTAGAGGCCAAGATATCCCATTCCTACCATATGAATCTTGATCTCTAGCCTTCCCCAAGTTGCTTTCCACTCAAATCTTCTTTCCACCAATTCCTGATCCTGTGAGAGAGAGTTGAGTGTTGGGTAGACTATCATTTGAAGCACAAGAGCAAGGAGTTCATCATCAACACACCATTTGTTACTTCTTGGAGAGTGGTGTCTCCTAGATTGGCTAGGTGTCACTTGGGAGCCTCCGACAAGATTGTGGAGTTGAACCAAGGAGTTTGTAAGGGCAAGGAGATCGCCTACTTCGTGAAGATCTACCGCTAGTGAGGCAAGTCCTTCGTGGGCGACGGCCATGGTGGGATAGACAAGGTTGCTTCTTTGTGGACCCTTCTTGGTTGGAGCCCTCCGTGGACTCGTGCAGCCGTTACCCTTCGTGGGTTGAAGTCTCCATCAACCTGGATGTACGATAGCACCACCTATCGGAACCATGGCTCAAAAATCACCGTGTCTCCAAATTGCGTTTGAAATCTCCAAACCCTTCCCTTTACTTTCTTGCAAGTTGCATGCTTTAATTTCCGCTGTTGATATACTCTTTGCATGCTTGCTTGAATTGTGTTAAGATTGCTTAACTTGTGCTAAGTTTGCTAAAATCTGCCAAAGACTAAAATTGGGAAAAGGTTAAGTTTATTTGGTCAAGTAGTCTAATCACCCCCCTCTATACATACTTCAAGATCCTACAAGTGGTATCAAAGCTTTGGTCTCCATTTGCTTTGATTTCCATAGCTTTTGGTGGTCATAGCCTTGGTTTCACAACCTAGGAGAGTATGGCGTCTAGTGAGGGAAACTACCACCGTAGAGGTCCTTACTTTGATGGTACAAATTTTGCTAGTTGGAAGCATAAGATGAAAATACATATTCTCGAACATAACCCCGCCGTTTGGGCTATTGTGTGTATTGCCTTGCAAGGTGAATTCTTTGATGGGGGAGAACCAAACCGTGAAGCTAGCGCGAAAGAGTTGAAGATGCTGCAATACAACGCTCAAGCATGTGATATCCTCTTCAACGGATTGTGCCCCGAAGAATTCAACAAAATCAGTCATCTTGAGAATGCAAAGGAAATTTGGGACACTTTGATTGATATGCACGAAGGTACCGACTCCGCCAAGGAATCCAAATTGGATGTGCTTCAAAGTCAACTTGACAAGTTCAAGATGAAGGATGGTGAAGGTGTCGCTGAAATGTACTCTAGCCTTGCTCTCATCACAAATGAGATTGCCGGCTTAGGAAGTGAAGAGATGACCGACAAATTCATCATCAAGAAGATCCTAAGAGCCTTGGATGGAAAGTATGATACCGTGTGCACATTGATCCGAATGATGCCCAACTACAAGAATCTCAAGCCAACGGAGGTCATCGGAAGAATTGTTGCTTATGAGATGTCACTCAAGGATAAGGAGGAGCTGCACAACAAGTCAAGTGGTGCTTACAAAGCCTCATGTGAAGATCCCACATCATCTAGTGAGAAACAAACCTTCAATGAAGAATTGAGCCTAATGGTGAAGAACTTCAAAAAATTCTACAAGAGTAGAAGTAAGGAAAGAAGTTCCAAGTCAAGGTCCTACAATGACAAAATATCTTCCAGTCGAGAGCGAAATTGCTACAACTGTTGAAGACCCGGACACTATTCCAATGAGTGTACGGCTCCCTACAAAAGAAGAGAAGATTCTCCCAAGAGAAGAAGTAGAAGAGAAAAATCAGCGCCAAGAGAGAGAAGGAGTAGAGATGATCGTTATGAACGAAGAACCTCCCGGAGAAGCAAGGATTCGGAAAGGAAGGACAAGTCATCAAAGAGCTACAAAACAAAGACATCAAGCTCATGTTGGTGAATGGGTATCCGGTTCCGACTCTGAACATCACTCCGAGAGAAGCTATCACTCCGACTCTAAACATACTCAAGATGAAGGTGTTGCCGGTCTAGCACTTGTGTCAACCAACTCCCACGACATATTTGATTCACCAAATGAAGGAATTGGAAGATGCTTCATGGCTAAAGGCCCAAAGGTAACACACCCCGAGTATGTTGATTTCAATAGTGATCAAGATGACTTGTTAGGTGATGATGATTTACTTGTTGACAACTCTAGTGATGAATACTATGATGAAACGTCAATTAATCATGCTAATCAAGATAAAATGAATGACGATGATAAGGAGAAAATTGAGCTTCTAACTAAAGAACTAAACACTCTTAAGTTAGCTCATGAAACTATCTTAGGAGATCATCGAGAACTTTTAAGGACTCATGAGAAGTTACGCTTTGAAAAGATCAATCTTGAGAAAGAGCATGAGTTCTTAAAGGCAATCAATGATGATCTTCGCAAGAAAAGTTCTTCTTACATTGCCAAGCATTTACTCTTATCTACTTACATGCCTCAAGTCAAGTCTAGTAACAAAAACAAGAAGGATTATTCCTCTAGCAGTAACAATCATCATGTTAAATCCAATATTGTTGCTTATAGTAGTTCTCTTGCTTCCACTAATCATTCTCTTAGCCAAGTTACACTTGAGCAAGAAAATAGCTTATTGAAGGGAAGCATAGAGAAAGGTGTTTACAAGAGCCTTGCCGGGAGTAAGCAATTCGAGGAAATTGTACGCAAGCAAGGAAGGCACCGGAAGAACCAAGGTGTTGGTTTTGAATGAAAGTTCAATGCCAATGGAGTTGAGTCGGAAGAAGATCAATACCCCAAGACAAAGTTTGTTCCTCAACGAGAGAAGTATGATCCTACTTCATTCAAAGGGACACAAGCTCAAGATGATCTTCCACCACAAGACCACAAGCAAAAAGGCAAGGATGGGCTTCAAGAGGAGATTGATGCATTTGAAGAAGCTCCCAAGGCCTTGGTCAAGTGTATTCCCAAGACTACGTCAAGCTCTACTTCATCGAGTACAACTACAACTCCAAGGATTCCCATCAATATGGTGTGGATCCCGAAGAAGAAGAACTAGAGAGTTCTTGAGGGTGACTCCGCCAAAATTCTTCACTCATATCATTTTGGCAAGGACAAGTGCAATCAACTTCCACATCTTGCACTAGTTCAAGGAGTCACAAACCCTCATGTTGGTAAGACAAGGGACAAGGTAACCCAATGCTTTCATAGACATCATCTTGTGTGAGCATCACTCTATGTCTATGGATGTCCTTATTTGTTCCTTGTGGGACTAACCCATGTAGGTATTGAAAGTGCAACTCACTCCAAAGGATTGCTCCAAATGATCTACACCGACATTGAGCATCCACATCTTCAACACCTACATGAAGTCATCATCGACAAAACCCAAGGTTAGTTCATCCCTCTATAGGGGGGATCTCACATCTAGGTGGAGCTTTACTCTAAGAATTGAGCTAAAGCAACTCTAATGGTGTGAACACATCAATGCATTATGTAAAAGTGGTAACCCCACTTGAGCTTAAATGATGAGTATGACCTATGATCAAATGTTCTCATTTGACTCCTAAGTCAATATACTCATATATAGATGACCTAGTCATCGCCAATTGCTTGATAGATGCTAGAATTGGTTGTGCATGCTTCGCCACATATTTCATTTGTCATTTTATTGTGTGAGCATGTTGGTTGCATATTTTACTCATTTGAGGACATCCACTTGTAGTTTTGCTTGTTTGGCTTATTTTTTTTGTTTTGGCCAAGTGGATGGACAAGAATGCCTAAGAACCTTCTCTAGCTATCTATGCTCTTCTTGTCTCAAACTCTATTCATGCTACATCACAAAATTTGATCAAGTCAGATTCGAACCACTCTGTGTGAGGAGCACTCGGAGTCCCTGATTCGTCATAGACTTAAACTTCCAAAACTTCTTTGTGCGTTTTGGTCTGACCAATTCTTCCATTTCGGTCATACCGAGATCACTAAGACGATCTAGGTTTTCAATCTCGGTGCAACCGATTTGAACATTTCGGTCTCACCGAGTTGCAGTAACTGCATGTAGTTATGCATCTCGGTGCCACCGAGTTGTTCCACTCGGTCACACCAACAGGGTCAGGCTATATATACCGAAGGGAAAAAAATTTGGAAATTTCTCCGAAAGGTTTCGCCCGCGCTCAGCCCGCTCTCCCTCCAGGGTCTCCGGATCGTTCTCCTCATCACCAACTGCCTCCGCCGCTGGTCTCCGCCACCGTCAACGGAAATCTCCACCGCCGTTGCCGCCGTAGCGAGTCCATCGTTGAACTAGGGTATGGACTTGAACTATGCTATTCCAATCTGATTCCTAGCACATTGTGTTTGTCATGAATCTTGCCATGATTGAAACAATCTCATCTAGTCAAAACAATCCGTAGATTAGGTTTGATTTGAAAATTTAGGGTTAGGTTTCCACCAAAACCATCTCAGACCCACCGAATTGTAGAAATCGGTTCCACCAATTCGGCCAAGGCCATTGCACTTGTGATTCTCGGTCTGACCGAAAATTGCAAATCGGTGTGACCGAGATCAGAATTTTGTGAAACCCTAGCAGTCTTGGTGCCACCGAACTATGACTCGGTCTAACCGAGTTCACTAGTTTAGGTTCCTAAAGTTGCTTCGGTATCACCAAGTTCACAAATTAGTTGATCCGAAATGCTTTCTGTGGAAAACTAAAACTAAGTTTTTAACTCAATCTTTTGCAAAAACCTCTGTATTTTGTGATGCTTATCCACTCTATCTCATCTACATCTATTCACAGGGTCAGCAGTCAGTGTTTGCAGCATGTCTGATCAAAGTGATAGCCAGGATAGGGAAGAGGAGCAGATTCCTATGAGTGAGAGCACTAGTCCCTCTAGTTCCTCAGATGAGGGCAGCAGGAGCACCCCAAGCAACTTACCCAAAGCTGCCACAAGGAACAGGAAGAAGAAAACCTCAGACTCTGAGGATGAAGACAATGTGGCAGAATCTATCTGAATTATGGCATGGCAATCCATTTAATAAAGAAATCATATAGTTATATCATCTCATCCTGTTTAGTGTTTACAATCATCATATTTTGAATTATGGCATTCTATCCGTGAATGTATGTGAATTATGGCATGCCAACCTATTTAATAAACACATTATATAGTTATGTCATGTCATCCTATTTACATAGTCTCATATTTTGAACTATGTCTTTCCATATTTTTTAGTTAGCCATCACAATGTGAAATTGTGTCATGCTATTCTGTTTAGTTAGCCATCATATATGTGAAATTGTGTCATGCTATCCTGTTTGGTTAGACAACATAAATATGAATTATTTCATGCCCTCTTTTATTCCCCACTATCCATTACACCTGTCTATCATACAATGTCTATACTTTCAATTACTTTTCTTGTTTATCAGCCATTTGAATTGGAGAGCGTGATGGCAGTATCTAAGGGAGTAACAACACGGTCTTCAAAAAAGATAGTGCTACCAGTTGATGCAGATAGAACCACGGTTGTACTTGCCCAAGGACCAGATCCACCACACATAACCCAGACTCTCGAAGATTGTACCCCTACCCAGTTGGACAGAGAACCAGCTACACCCCTTCTAACCCCAACCCCGGCAGATAGTAACCCAGTTCCAGTTGACAAACAGCACCGTCTCCACCATAGAGCACCCAAACACGAGCAGTTAGTAAGGGAACTGCAGTGCCCAAAGCACGAGGACCACCACTCTGAATCCCAACTCAACGCTTAAAGGAGAAGAAGATTTGTTCTCAGGTCAGGTTCTGTAGCTATGGTTCATACTCCTTTGCTCTTGCATTACTGTATTTACTCATACCAACTATTTTCAAATTTGAAGGATGGAATTGAAACTCCAATGGCGCAACAGGTTTGTTTTAAACCTGTTTATTTAACTGGTTTGCTGTTGTAACCTGCTCTATGTTGATTTCAGTTTCAATTGAATAAACAGTAATGTTCTCATGTCATGCACATTACAAGTGTTGTTATTGCTCTAGAGTTACCCACACTTATATTCTGTCTATTCTGCTTTGTCTTGAACAAATATTATTTGAACTATGTCTCTATCTTGATTTGGCAACAAAAACTAGAATGATATAGACCATAAATTGACCATGGTACATAGATATATGTTTGTTTCATGCTGTTATCCTATCCACTTTACTACTGAACTCATTTACCAAAATGAGTTTCATATACAACATGGTAAACATGTGATGTGTCTGCTTGTTTCTCTTTTAGAATGCGGACAAAATATTGGAGAACAGTACCACATTATCCAATGGTAAAGGAAGTAATGCAGATAAGGTTCAAGATAGTGAGACATCCCTGTTGGTCTCCAAGAAAGCTGATAAAAACTATCTTGACAATAGTGAGGGAACCCAAAAGTCCTGTCTTGATGTAGTGTTCGAGTTACTAGCTATTACTGTTGGCACCAGCTCTTCGAACTCGCTGCTTGAATCAGTTCGTCTTCTTGAGTCTCAACTTCAAGTTGAAAGACATCGATCAGATGTGCTGCGACAGGAAGCTGAAGGACTAAGGAAGTCCCTGCATAATTCAGATGCATATTTTCTGGTGCAACAGCAAGCGCTGGAGGATTTAAGCGCCAAACAAGAGAAAGTTAATAAGCTTGCTAAGCATCTTGCCAACATTATGGGTACCCAGGATATTGTTTCTTGAGATCTTCTGAAGTGGTTTCCGTTCTGGATTTGATCTGCTGCGGCGTTTATTTGCGTTGGTCGCCAACTTTGACAACCAGTGTATATGATATGCTACTTTGTTCCCTATATTTGCACTGGTGACGAACTTTGATGCCCAGTGGATGTAATATGTGTAATAGCCGTGATAGCCTAGCGTTAGTTGCTTGCTTATTTATTTCCTTGTTGTCTTGTTTATTTGTTTGCTTGTAGTCATTGCAGTTCTTTTTCCACGGTTTTCTAGTGGTTGCAATAACCTACTTTTTAAAACTAGGCCATGATAACCATGGGTAATATTTACTGTAGTGACACTAGGCCTCCTACTGGCCATAGAAATAGTGGGCCTTCTACGGGCCGTAGAAACAATGGGCCTTCTACGGGCCGTAGAAACAATGGGCCTCCTGCGGGCCGTATCATCAATGGGCCTTATACGGGTCGTATGATCGATTGAACAAACATGGGCCAAACAGACCGCATTATGGTCGTGAACGGGCTAGAGTTGGAATCGTCCATTCATGGGCCGACCATAACGGGCCATCGTTAATAGGCTGTATTTGATGACACTAGGAAAACGGCCCAACGTATTAACGGACCACAAATGGGCCGATTGTAACCATGGGCTGAATTTGGCCCCCAAGCAGAAAATGACAGTAATGGGCCGTAAGTAAACGAATGCTGAAATGAGCCCAAGAATAAATGGGCTCTGAGAAGGCCGAAAGATAACATGGGCTGGAAATGGCCCAACGGAATAACGGCCCGTTAATGGGTATAAAGTGATACACTGTTCATTACGGGCTAGTTTCACCATGGGTCGTTAATCGGTGTAAAGTGATACACTGTTCATTACGGGCTAGTTTCACCACGGGCCGTTAATAGTCCAAGAGTTACATAGGGCCTCATATGGGCCGAAAGAGGTCATGGGCCATATATGCGCCAGAAGTGAAAACGGGCTGTAATCATATTGGATGGCCCAGATGACGCTACTGGGCCTAATTCGGATAGGGCGTAACGGGCCTTGAGTTAGCGGGTTGTAAATGGGCTATATGCGAACAGGCCGTTAACAGGCTTTCCATGGGCCGGCCCGCCACCTTTTGACCAAGTCAAATGGTCCGGCCTTTTGACAGGAATGGGCCTCTGTTGGGCCGTGCCACGTGTTGACGTATCATAGGCGCTGTCCGTCCAATGAGTGGATGACATCTGTCCCAACGATGAGCCGACACGTGTTTCCTCCAGCCAATGATGATTTTCCACGTGGAAAATCCCCATTGGTCGGGGCTGTTAACGGGTTATCAGATCCAAAACCCGACCCGATAGCTTAACGGCGTTCCGTTACGGTGGATGCCACGTGTCGGTCACCCTTGACGAAAGCAATTCTGTGACGCGTGATTTATTGTCATGGAAGTGGACACTTCTGTGATGATAATTTTGGTAATGTCATGGAACACTTCTACGACAGCACAGGTATGACTATCTTGATTCTGTCATAAAATCGTCATGTATGTACATGCATGACAAAAAAACGTGACCTACTATGACAAACACGTATCATCACGGAAGTGTATTTTTTTAGTGACATCACTTGCATTATCTTGGCAAGACTGATATCCCTCTTGACAAGGTCTCGGATGCAGCTCTGTAATGTCGGCACGTCATTTTCCGGTCCCCAGTCCAGCCCTTTGTTGACCCATGACGCCAGTTGTGGTGGAGGGCCCGGGCAGAACGTTGGAGCAGCCACCCGCTTTGTACCTCGGGGAGCGGTGATGTAAAACCACTCCCGCTGCCATAAATCAGAAGTCTCCACGAAAGAGCCCTTTGGCCATGGGGCGTCGGCGTCTTTGCTTATTATAGTGCCTCCGCACTCCGCGTGACACCCGTCGATCACCCTCGGCCTAAAATTGAAGGTCTTGAGCCATAGGCCGAAGTGGGGGTGATGCGGAGGAAGGCTTCACACACGACAATAAACGACGAGATATGAAGAATGGAATCTAGAGCTAGATCATGGAAATCTAGTCTGTAATAGAACATGAGCCCTCTCACGAAGGGATCAATGCTAAAACCTAGCCCTCGAAGAAAGTGGGAGGTGAAAATGATGCTCTCGTTAGGTTCGGGAGTGGGGACGACCTTCCCTTGAGCAGGTAGCCTGTGCGGAATCTCGGCGATGAGATACCTGGCCTCCCTAAGCTTTCCGGTGTCCTCCTCTGTGACGGAGGAGGCCATCCACCAGCCTTGATTGGATCCGGACATGGTCGAAGGACCGAAGAGCTTTGTCTTGAGCCTTGGGTGTTGGAACTCAAGGTGCGGGAGGGGAAGGATCGAACGTGGAAAGAAAAGGACGGGCCTTGGCCCCCTTTATAAAGAGAGTGAATATCAAGCGTCCCCCGCATGACCGTTTGGGACTTTCCTAAAATCAAAGAGTCATATTAAACAAACATGGTTGGGTTACCCACGCAATCCCGTGATAAGGGGGGACACGATCTCTGCTTCGACAAGACGTGCCAGTAAAACCGCCTCGCAGCGCGTGTAGTGGCTAGTTATGAAAATGGTTCGAATAATTGTCGAAATGTGGCATCATGCTATAAAAAGCTGTCAGCAGATTAGATTTGTGGAATATTATACTCTTTACGGTGGTATGTGGAATTTGTTTTGCAGAGTCGGACACGACCCTTGTGTCCTAAACCTTCTATTGAGTATTCGGAGAAGGAACCCAACTTGCAATGCCGAAGACACTATGCGTGCCGGACTCATCATCATTGAAGCCTGGTTCAGGGGCTACTGAGGGAGTCCTGGATTAAGGGGTACCCGGACAACCGGACTATATACTTTGTCCGGACTGTTGGACTATGAAGATATAAGATTGAAGACTTTGTCACGTGTCCGGATGGGACTCTCCTTTGCATGGAAGGCAAGCTTGGATATTCGGATATGTAGATTTCCTTCCCTGTAACCGACTGTGTGTAACCCTAGCCCCCTCCAGTGTCTATATAAACCGGAGGGTTTAGTCTGTAGGACAACAACAATCATAATCATAGGCTAGCTTCTAGGGTTTAGCCTCTACGATCTCGTGGTAGATCAACTCTTGTAATACTCATATCATCAAGATCAATCAAGCAGGAAGTAGGGTATTACCTCCATCGAGAGGGCCCGAACCTGGGTAAAACATCGTGTCCCCTGCCTCCTATTACCATTAGCCTTAGACGCACAGTTCGGGACCCCCTACCCGAGGTCCGCCGGTTTTGACACAGACAAAGGGCGTGGGTGAAAGGGAAGACTCCTATCCCCTTATAAAGGCAGCGAATATCCCGTGCCTCCCCACTTGCCCGCTAAAATCTCCTATTCCCTAAACGCCACGTTCGATGGCACGGTTGGGTTACCCACGTCTATATTAATGAGGATCCCGTGATAAGGGGACACGATCTCTGCTTGGACCAGACGTGCCGATGAAACCGCTTCGCGATATGTGCGGTGGTTGGTTGTGAGAAACGGTTCGAATAATGACCGGACCGTGGCGTGATGTCATGCCATAAATAGCTGTCATCAGATTGAATTTGTGGAATATTATACTCTCTACGGTGGAAAGTGGAATTTGTTTTGCAGAGCCAGACACAATCCGTGTGTTCTAAATCTCTTACGAAGTATTCAGAGAAGGAACCCGCCTCGCAATGCCGAAGATAATATGCGCACAGGACTCATCGTCATTGAAGCCTGGTTTAGGGGCTACTGAGGGAGTCCTGGATTAAGGGGTCCTTGGACAGCCGGACTATATACTTTGGCCGGACTGTTGGACTATGAAGATATAAGATTGAAGACTTTGTCATGTGTCCGGATGGGACTCTCCTTTGCGTGGAAGGCAAGCTTGGATATTCGGATATGTAGATTTCCTTCTCTATAACCGACTCTGTGTAACCCTAGCCTCCTCCGGAGTCTATATAAACCGGAGGGTTTAGTCCGTAGGACAACAACAATCATAATCACAGGCTAGCTTCTAGGGTTTAGCCTCTACGATCTTGTGGTAGATCAACTCTTGTCATACTCATATCATCAAGATCAATCAAGCAGGAAGTAGGGTATTACCTCCATCGAGAGGGCCCGAACCTGGGTAAAACATCGTGTCCCTTGCCTCCTGTTACCATTAGCCTTAGATGCATAGTTCAGGACCCCCTACCCTATTGGAAATATGCCCTAGAGGCAATAATAAAATGGTTATTATTATATTTCCTTGTTCATGATAATTGTCTATTGTTCATGCTATAATTGTATTAACTGGAAACCGTAATACATGTGTGAATACATAGACCACAACATGTCCCTAGTGAGCCTCTAGTTGACTAGCTCGTTGATCAATAGATGGTTATGGTTTCCTGACCATGGACATAGGATGTCATTGATAACGAGATCACATCATTAGGAGAATGATGTGATGAACAAGACCCAATCCTAAGCATAGCACAAGATCGTATAGTTCGTTTGCTAAGAGATTTTCTAATGTCAAGTATCATTTCCTTAGACCATGAGATTGTGCAACTTCCGGAAACCGTAGGAATGCTTTGGGTGTACCAAACGTCACAACGTAACTGGGTGGCTATAAAGGTGCACTACAGGTATCTCTGAAAGTGTATGTTGGGTTGGCACGAATTGAGACTGGGATTTGTCACTCTGTATGACGGAGAGGTATCTCTGGGCCCACTCAGTAATGCATCATCATAATGAGCTCAATGTGACTAAGTAGTTAGTCACGGGATCATGCATTACGGAATGAGTAAAGTGACTTGCTGGTAACGAGATTAAATAAGGTATCGGGATACCAACGATCGAATCTCGGGCAAGTAACGTACCGATTGACAAAGGGAATTGTATACGGGATTGCATGAATCCTCAACATTGTGGTTCATCCGATGAGATCATCGTGGAACATGTGGGAGCCAACATGGGTATCCAGATCTCGCTGTTGGTTATTGGCCGGAGAGATGTCTCGGTCATGTCTGCATGATTCCCGAACCTGTAGGGTCTACACACTTAAGGTTAGGTGACGCTAGAGTTGTTATGGGAAATAGTATGTGGTTACCGAAGGTTGATCGGAGTCCCGGATGAGATCCCGGACGTGACGAGGAGCTCCGGAATGGTCCGGAGGTGAAGATCGGTATATTGGACGAAGGGTATTGGAGTCCGGAATTGTTCCGGGGGTACCAGGTGATGACCAGCGTGTCCGAAAGGGGTTTAGGAGGCCTCGGCAAGTGTTGGGGTCCTTATGGGCCAAGGGGAGGGGGCACATCAGCCCATTAAGGGGCTGAGCGCCCCTCCCACCCCATCTCACATAACCTGGAGAGGTAGGGGCGCCACCCCTAGGGCAGCCTCCCCTCCCGGCTTGGGGGGCAAGTTTCCTAGGGGGTGGGGGCGCCCAAACCCATCTAGGGTTTCCCCTGGCCGCCGTCGCCTCCTCTAGATCCATCTAGAGGGGCCGGCCCCCTCTCCCCTTCCCCATATATATAGTGAGGGGGTGGGAGGGCAGCCACACCCTTCCCCTGGCGCAGCCCCTCCCTCCTCCAACACTTCCTCCTCCTCCATAGTGCTTAGCGAAGCTCTGCCGGAGAACCACGGGCTCCACCACCACCACCCCGTCGTGTTGTCAGAGTGCTCCCTCAACTTCTCCTCTCCCCTTTCTGGATCAAGAAGGAGGAGACGTCCCCGGGCTGTACGTGTGTTGAACGCGGAGGCGCCGTCCGTTTAGCGCTAGATCGGATCTTCCGCGATTTGAATCACCGCGAGTACGGCTCCTTCATCCGCGTTCTTGCAACGCTTACGCTTAGCGATCTTCAAAGGTATGACGATTCACTCCCCTCTCTCTCGTTGCTAGTGACTCCATAGATTGATCTTGGTGATGCGTAGAAAATTTTGAATTTCTGCTACGTTCCCCAACAATGGTATCAAAGCTAGGTCTGTGCGTAGTTTCTATGCACGAGTAGAACGCAAGTTGTTGTGGGCGTTGATTTTTTCAATTTACTTGCCACTACTAGTCTTATCTTGATTCGGCGGCATCGTGGGATGAAGCGGCCCGGACCGACCTTACACGTACGCTTACGTGAGACAGGTTCCACCGACTGACATGCACTAGTTGCATAAGGTGGCTAGCGGGTGTCTGTCTCTCCCACTTTAGTTGGATCGGATTCGATGAAAAGGGTCCTTATGAAGGGTAAATAGCAATTGACATATCACGTTGTGGTTTTGGCGTAGGTAAGAAACGTTCTTGCTAGAAACCTATAGCAGCCACGTAAAAACTTGCAACAACAATTAGAGGACGTCTAACTTGTTTTTGCAGCACATGCCGTGTGATGTGATATGGCCAAAGGATGTGATGAATGAAATATATGTGATGTATGAGATTGATCATGTTCTTGTAATAGGAATCACGACTTGCATGTCGATGAGTATGACAACCAGCAGGATCCATAGGAGTTGCCTTAATTTATTGTATGACCTGCATGTCATTGAATAACGCCATGTAATTACTTTACTTTATTGCTAAACCATTAGCCATAGTAATAGAAGTAATAATTAGCGAGAAAACTTCATGAAGACACAATGATGGAGATCATAGTGTCATGCCGGTGACGATGATGATCATGGTTCCCCGAAGATGGAGATCAAAAGGAGCAAAATGATATTGGCCATATCATGTCACTATTTGATTGCATGAGATGTTTATCATGTTTTTGCATCTTATTTGCTTAGAATGATGGTAGCATAAATAAGATGATCCCTCATAAAATTTCAAGAAAGTGTTCCCCCTAACTGTGCACCATTGCGAAGGTTCGTTGTTTCGAAGCACCACGTGATGATCGGGTGTGATAGATTCTAACGTTCGCATACAACGGGTGTAAGCCAGATTTACACATGCAAAACACTTAGGTTTACTTGACGAGCCTACCATGTACAGACATGGCCTCGGAACACAAGAGACCGAAAGGTCCAACATGAGTCGTATAGCAAATGCGATCAACATGAAGATGTTCATCGATGATGACTAGCCCGTCTCACGTGATGATCGGACACGGCCTAGGCGACTTGGATCATGTATCACTTAGATGACTAGAGGGATGTCTATCTAAGTGGGAGTTCATTAATATCAGATGAACTTAATTATCATGAACATAGTCAAAAGGTCTTTGCAAATTATGTCATAGCCTATGCTTTAGTTCTACTATTTTAAGATATGTTCCTAGAGAAAATTTAGTTGAAAGTTGACAATAGCAATTATGCGGACTGGGTCCGTATACTGAGGATTGTCCTAATTGCTGCATAGAAGGCTTATGTCCTTAATGCATCGCTCGGTGTGCTGAACCTCGAGCGTCGTTTGTCGATGTTGCGAACATCTGACATACATATTTTGATGACTACATGATAGTTTAGTGTGTAATGTTAAACGGTTTAGAATTGAGGCACCGAAGACATTTTTGAAACGTCGCAGAACATATGAGATGTTCCAAGAGTTGAAATTAGGATTTTAGGCTCGTGCTGACGTCAAGAGGTATGAGACCTCCGACAAGTTTCTTAACCTGCAAAGTAAGGGAGAAAAGCTCAATCATTGAGCATGTGCTCAGATTGTCTGAGTACTACAATCACTTGAATCGAGTGGGAGTTAATCTTCCAGATGAGATAGTGATGGTTCTCCATAGTCACTGCCGCCAAGCTATTAGAGCTTCATGATGAACCATAACATATCAGGGATAGACGTGATGATCCTTGAGCAATTCGCGACGTTTGACACCGCGAAAGTAGAAATCGAGTAGGAGCATCAATTGTTGATGGTTAGTAAAACCACTAGTTTCGAGAAGGGCAAGGGCAAGAAGGGATACTTCATGAAATGGCAAATCAGTTGCTGCTCTAGTGAAGAAACCCAAGGTTGAACCCAAACCCGAGACTAAGTGCTTCTGTAATGAGGGAACGGTCACTGAAGCAGAACTACCCTAGATACTTGGTAGATGAGAAGGCTGGCAAGGTTGACAGAAGTATATTGGATATACATTGTATTAAATGTGTACTTTACTAGTACTCCTAGTAGCACCAGGGTATTAAGATACCGGTTCGGTTGCTAAGTGTTAGTAACTCGAAATAAAAGAGCTACGGAATAAACGGAGACTCGCTAAAGGTGAGATGATGATGTGTGTTGGAAGTGTTTCCAAGGTTGATGTGATCAAGCATCGCCTACTCCCTCTACCATCGAGATTTGTGTTAAACCTAAATAATTGTTATTTGGTGTTTGCGTTAAGCATAGACATGATTGGATTATGTTTATTGCAATACAGTTATTCATTTAAGGAGAATAATGGTTACTCTGTTTATTTGAATAATACCTTCAACGGTCTTGCACCTAAAATGAATGGTGTATTGAATCTCAATCGTAGTGATACACATGTTCATACCAAAAGATATAAGATAGCAATGATACTACCACATACTTGTGGCACTGCCATTTGAGTCATACTAGTATAAAACGCATGAAGAAGCTCCATGTTGATGGATCTTTGGACTCACTCGTTTTGAAAAGATTGAGACATGTGAACCATGTCTATTGGTATATATGCATGAAGAAACTCCATACAGATGGATCATTTGGACTCACTTGATTTTGAATCACTTGAGACATGCAAATCATACCACATGGGCAAGATGATTGAAAGGCCTCGTTTTTCAGTGAGATGAAACAAGGGAGCAACTTGTTGGAAGTAATGCATTTGATGTGTGCAATCCAATGAGTGCTGAGGCACGCAGTGAATATCATTATGCTATTACTTCACAGATGATTTGAGTAGATTCTGAGTATATTTACTTGATGAAACACGAGTCTGAATTATTGAAAGCTTCAAGCAATTTCAGAGTGAAGTTGAAGATCATCGTGGCAAGAGGATAAAATGTCTATGATATGATCATAGAGATGAATATCTGAGTTACGAGTTTGGTACACAATTAAGACCTTGTGGAAATTGTTTCATAACTAATACCGCCTGGAACACCATAGTGTGATGATGTGTCTGAACATCATAAATGCACCCTATTGGATATGGTGCATACCATGATGTCTCTTATCGAATTACCACTGTCGTTGATGGGTTAGGCATTAGAGACAACCGCATTCACTTTAAATAGGGCACCATGTAATTCCGTTGAGATGACACTATATGAACTATGGTTTAGAGAAACCTAAGCTGTCATTTCTTAAAAAAATTGGGGTTGTGACGCTTATGTGAAAAGTTTTGCCTGATGAGCTCGAACCCAAAACGGATAAAATGCATCTTCGTAGGACACCCAAAAACAGTTGGGTATACCTCCTAATTCAGATCCGGAAGCAAAAGTGATTGTTTCCAGAAATGGGTCCTTTCTCGAGGAAAAGTTTCTCTTGAAAGAAATGAGTGGGAGGATGGTGGAGACTTGATGAGGTTATTGAACCATCACTTCAACTATTGTGTAGCAGGGCACAGGAAGTTGTTCCTATGGCGCCTACACCAATTGAAGTGGAAGCTGATGATAGTGATCATGAAACTTCAGATCAAGTCACTACCAAACCTCGTAGGTTGACAAGGATGTGCACTACTTCAGAGTGGTATGTAATCCTGTCTTAGATGTCATGTTGCACAACAATGAACCTACAAGCTATGGAGAAGCAATGGTGGGCCCGGATTCTGACGAATGGCTTGAGGCCATAAAATCCGAGAGAGGATCCATGTATGAAAACAAAGTATAGACTTTGGAAGAACTACTCGATGGTCGTAAGGCTGTTGAGTACAGATGGATTTTAAAAGGAAGACAGATAATGATGGTAAGTGTCACCATTAAGAAAGCTCGACTTGTCGCTAAGATGTTTTCCGACAAGTTCAAGGAGTTGACTACGATGAGTCTTTCTCATTCGTAGCGATGCTAAGAGTCTGTTGGAATTATATTAGCAGTTACTGCATTATTTATGAAATCTTGCAGATAGGATGTCAAAACATTGTTTCCTCGATGATTTTCTTGAGGAAATGTTGTATGTGATACAACCAGAAGGTTTTGTCAATCCTGAAAGATGCTAACAAGTATGCAAAGCTCCAGTACTCCTTCTAAGGACTGGAGTAAGCATCTCGGAGATGGAATATACGCTTTGATGAGATGATCAAAGATTTTGGGTTTATACAAAGTTTATGAGAAACTTGTATTTCCAAAGAAGTGAGTGGGAGCACTATGGAATTTCTGATGAGTATATGTTGTTAACATATTGTTGATCAGAAATGCTATAGAATTTCTGGAAAGCATATAGGGTTATTTGAAAAGTGTTTTTCAATGGAAAACCTGGATTAAGCTACTTGAACATTGAGCATCAAGATCTATAAGGATGGATCAAAAACGCTTAATAGTACTTTCAAATGAATACATACCGTGACAAGATTTTGAAGGAGTTCAAAATAGATCAGCAAAGAAGGAGTTCTTGGCTGTGTTATAAGGTGTGAGTATTGAGTAAGACTGAAGACCTGACCACGGCAGAAGAGAGAGAAAGGACGAAGGTCATCCCCTATGCTTTAGACGTAGGCTCTACAGTATGCTATGTTGAGTACCGCACCTGAAGTGTGCCTTGCCATGAGTCAGTCAAGGGGTACAAGAGTGATCCAGGAATGGATCACATGACAGCAGTCAAACTTAACCTTAGTAACTAGTGGACTAAGGAATTTTCTCGATTATGGAGGTGGTAAAAGAGTTCGTCATAAAGGGTTACATTGATGCAAACTCTGACACTAATCTGGATGACTCTAAGTAGTAAACCGGATTTGTATAGTAGAGCAGTTATTTGGAATAGCTCCAAGTAGCACCTGGTAGCTGCATCTACAAGATGACATAGATATTTGTAAAGCACACACGGATCTGAAAGGTTCAGACCCGTTGACTAATAAACCTCTCTCACAAGCGAGATATGATCAAACACCATGGGTGTTGGATTCGATACAATCACATAATGATGTGAACTAGATTATTGACTCTAGTGCAAGTGGGAGATTGTTGGAAATATGCCCTAGAGGCAATAATAAAATGGTTATTATTATATTTCCTTGTTCATGATAATTATCTATTGTTCATGCTATAATTGTATTAACTAGAAACCGTAATACATGTGTGAATACATAGACCACAACATGTCCCTAGTGAGCCTCTAGTTGACTAGCTCGTTGATCAATAGATGGTTATGGTTTCTTGACCATGGACATAGGATGTCATTGATAAACAGGTCACATCATTAGGAGAACGATGTGATGGACAAGACCCAATCCTAAGCATAGCACAAGATCGTATAGTTCGTTTGCTAAGAGCTTTTCTAATGTCAAGTATCATTTACTTAGACCATGAGATTGTGCAACTCCCGGATACCGTAGGAAACCTTTGGGTGTACCAAACGTCACAACATAACTGGGTGGCTATAAAGGTGCACTACAGGTATCTCTGAAAGTGTCTATTGGGTTGGCACGAATCGAGACTGGGATTTGTCACTCCGTATGATGGAGAGGTATCTCTGGGCCCACTCGGTAATGCATCATCATAATGAGCTCAATGTGACTAAGTAGTTAGTCACGGGATCATGCATTACAGAACGAGTAAAGTGACTCGCCGGTAACGAGATTGAACGAGGTATTGGGATACCGACGATCGAATCTCGGGCAAGTAACGTATCGATTAACAAAGGGAATTGTATACGGGATTGCTTGAATCCTCGACATTGTGGTTCATCCGATGAGATCATCGTGGAACATGTGGGAGCCAACATGGGTATCCAGATCCCTCTGTGGGTTATTGGCCGGAGAGATGTCTCGGTCATGTCTGCATGGTTCAGGAACCCGTAGGATCTACACACTTAAGGTTCGGTGACCCTAGAGTTGTTATGGGAAATAGTATGTGGTTACCGAAGGTTCTTTGGAGTCTCGGATGAGATCCCGGACATGACGAGGAGCTCCAGAATGGTCCGGAGGTGAAGATCGGTATATGATACGTCTCCGTCATATCTATAATTTTTGATTGTTCCATGCCAATATTCTTCAACTTTCATATACTTTTGGCAACTTTTTAAACTATTTTTCAGACTAACATATTGATCCAGTGCCCAGGGCTAGTTCCTTCTTGTTGCATGTTTTATGTTTCACAGAAAACCAATATCAAACGGAGTCCAAACGGGATAAAAACGGATGGAGATTTTTTTTGGAATATTTGTGATTTTTGGGAAGTAAAATCAACGCGAGACGGTGCCCGAGGGGGCCAGGAGATAGGGGGCACGCCCCAGGGAGGCAGGCGCGCCCTGGACTCTCCTGGGCCCCCCGTAAGGCGGTTGATGCCCTTCTTTTGCCGCAAGAAAGCTTATTTTATGAGAAAAATCTGGGCAAATGATTCACCCCAATCGGAGTTATGGATCTCCGGATATTAAAGAAACGGTGAAAGGGTAGAATCTGAGAACGCAAAAATAGAGAGATAGATCCAATCTCGGAGGGGCTCTTGCCCCTCCCACGCCATGGGAGCCAAGGACCAGAGGGGAAACCCTTCTCCCATCTATGGAGGAGGTCAAGGAAGAAGAAGAAGAAGGGGGGCTCTCTCCCCCTTGCTTCCGGTGGCGCCGGAGCACTGTCGGGGGCCATCATCATCACCGCGATCTTCACCAGCACCTCCGCCATCTTCACCAACATCGCCATCACCTTCCCCCATCTATATCCAGCGGTCCACTCTCCTGCAACTCGCTGTACCCTCTACTTGAACATGGTGCTTTATGCTTCATATTATTATCCAATGATGTGTTGCCATCCTATGATGTCTGAGTAGATTTTCGTTGTCCTATCGGTGATTGATGAATTGCTATGATTGGTTTGAGTTGCATGTTTTATTATTGGTGCTGTCCTATTGTGCCCTCCGTGTCGTGCAAGCGTGAGGGATCCCCGTTGTAGGGTTTGCAATATGTTTATGATTTGCTTATGGTGGGTGGCGTGAGTGACAGAAGCACAGACCCGAGTAAGTAGGTTGTTTGCGTATGGGATAAAAGGGGACTTGATACTTTAATGCTATGGTTGGGTTTTACCTTAATGAATCTTTAGTAGTTGCGGATGCTTGCTAGAGTTCCAATCATAAGTGCATATGATCCAAGTAGAGAAAGTATGTTAGCTTATGCCTCTCCCTCAAATAGAATTGCAATAGTGATTGCCGGTCTAGCAACATAGTCAATTGCTTAGGCGCAATTTCACCACTCCTACCACCACTTTTCCACACTCGCTATATTTACTTTATTGCATCTTTATCTAAACAGCCCATATTTTTTATTTACGTGTTCTTTATTATCTTGCAAACCTATCCAACAACACCTACGAAGTACTTCTAGTTGCATACTTGTTCTAGGTAAAGCGAACATCAAGCGTGCGTAGAGTTGTATCGGTGGTAGATAGAACTTGAGGGTATAGTTATTCTACCTTTAGCTCCTCATTGGGTTCGACACTCTTACTTATCGAAAACTATTGCGATCCGCTACACTTGTGGGTTATCAAGACCTTTTTCTGGCGCCGTTGCCGGGGAGTCATAGCGTGGAGTGAATATTCTCGTGTGTGCTTGTTTGCTTTATCACTAAGTAATTTTTATTTGCTGTTCTAAGTTGTTCTCTATCTTTAGTTATGGATATGGAACATGAAATACCAAAAAAATTAGGTGTACTTGCTAGTCATGGAGATGGGGAACCTCCTAAAACCCTCGATGATGGTTATGTGAAAGAAATTATGTACTACTTTGATAATCCTGAGAAAACCCCTTTCAATTATGTTATGGGAGACACGTTGGATCAACGTGAATACTTTAGGGATTATCACTTGACACAAAAAGGGAAACTATTATGGGATCAAATTCAAATGTTGAAGTGGTATGCTAGGCAACTATGCTTGAGATATGATATTACTTGTTGCTCTAGGATGAAGGCTCCACACCTTCCCTTTTCATGAAAATTTAATGATGATAAAACCTTGGCTTCTTATGCTAATGGTATATATGATTACTATGATGTGGAACAAATAGAAGAATTTGTTGCTTTTAAGGCTGCTTATGAAATTGAATATCTGTTTGAAAAGTATGAAGCTTTAGATAATGATGTTTATAGGCCTGAAAATCTTGCTATACTTAGATATTAGTATGAAAATTATGAATACAATTACTACATTAATGCATTTATTGAGAAAGTCTCCGCTGTACAAGAAGAGACTAATATTTTGCAGGAAGCTATGGAAGAAGAAATTGATGAAACTGTGAGCTCATTGGATGAAAAAGATGATGAGGAGAGTGAAGAACAAAAGGAGGAAGAGCGGATTAGCTACCCGTGCCCACCTTCTAATGAGAGTAACTCTTCAACTCATACATTGTTTAATTTCCCTTCGTGCTTACCGAAGGATGATTGCTATGATGATTGTTATGATCCCGTTGATTCTCTTGAATTACCCCTTTTTGATGATGCTTGCTATGCTTGTGGCCAAGATGCTGATATGAATTATGCTTATGGAGATGAACTTGCTATAGTTCCTTATGTTAAATATGAAATTGTTTCTATTGCACCCACGCATGATAGTCCTATTATCTTTTTGAATTCTCCAAACTACACTAGATCGGAGAAGTTTATGCTTATTAAGGATTATATTAATGGGTTGCCTTTTACCGTTGCACATGATGATTTTGGTGAATATAATATGCATGTGTTTGCTGCTCCTACTTGCAATTATTATGAGAGAGGAACTATGTCTCCACCTCTCTATGTTTCCAACACGATAGAATTGCAAGAAACTGCTTATACTATGCATTGGCCTTTACTTGGTGTGCATGAATTGTTCCTTTATGACATGCCGATGCATAGGAAGAGAGTTAGACTTCGTTGTTTCTTGATATATATTACTTTGTGCTCACTACTAAATTACAAATCATTGTTAATTAAAATTGTCTTTGATATACCTTGGGATCCGGGTGGATCCATTACTTGAGCACTATATGCCTAGCTTAATGGCTTTAAAGAGAGCGCTGCCAGGAAGACAACCCGGAAGTTTTAGAGAGTCATTTATTTCTGTTGAGTGCTTTTATATAGTTTAAAAACAAAATAAATAAATAGGGGAAACCTAAAAACTTTTCAAAAAGGAAAGTGAAAGTGAGAGAGACAAGCATTATTGAAGTGGGAGAGCTCCTTGAACTTTGTTCATGCTCACGGAAACTTTGTGAATCTTGATTACAGAAACTTTTCATCACAAATAATTATCCCCTTGTACAATTCCATTGTATTATAAAAATAATGTGCCAAGGTTTGCCTTTAGGATGTTTACAATGCTTGTTGGTTTGTATGGTGCAGGACAGAAACTTTTGCTGTAGTGCTCGATTTTACATTTTTAACTGGAACCTCAAATGGTTCTGATTCCTTCTGTATTGTCTTGCTATACAACTTTTTTATTTTTCATAATTTTCGTAGAATTTTTGGGGTACCATAAGTATGGTGAATGTTCAGATTGCTACAGACTGTTCTGTTTTTGACAGATTCTGCTTTTGATGCATAGTTTGCTTGTTTTGATGAAACTATCAATTCCTATCAGTGGAGTAAGCCATGGAAAAGTTATATTACAGTAGACACAATGCAAAAACAAAATAAGAATCGGTTTTCTACAGTACTTAGAGTAGTGATTTGCTTTATTATACTAACGGATCTTACCGAGTTTTCTGTTGAAGTTTTGTGTGGATGAACTGTCTAATCGAGGAAGTTTCGATATGAGGAAAAGGAAGAGAGGCAAGAGCTCAAGCTTGGGGATGCCCAAGGAACCCCAAGTAAATATTCAAGGAGACTCAAGCGTCTAAGCTTGGGGATGCCCCGGAAGGCATCCCCTCTTTCTTCAACAAGTATCGGTATGTTTTCGGATTCGTTTCGTTCGTGCATTATGTGCAAGTCTTGGAGCGTCTTTTGCATTTAATTTTCATTTTTGTTTTATGCACCATGCTGTTATGAGATAGTCCTTGGTTGATTTTATAGAATGCTCATGCACTTCATTTAAATCTTTTGAGTATGGATTTATAGAATGCTTCTTGTGCTTCACGTATATCGTTTGAAGTTTGGATTGCCTGTTGCTCTTCACATAGAAAACTGCCATTTGTAGAATGCTCTTTTGCTTCATTTATATTTGTTAGAGCGTGGGCATATCTTTTGTAGAAAGAATTAAACTCTCTTGCTTCATTTATATCTATTTAGAGAGATGACAGGAATTGGTCATTCACATGGTTAGTCATAAAATCCTACATAAACTTGTAAATCGTTGAATATGATATGTTTGATTCCTTGCAATAGTTTTGCGATATAAAGATGGTGATATTAGAGTCATGCTAGTGGGTGGTTGTGGATTGTAGAGACACTTGTGTTGAGGTTTGCAAGTCCCGTAGCATGCACGTATGGTAACCGTTGTGTGACAAATTTGAAGCATGGGGTGTTTCTTTGATTTTCTTCCTTATGAGTGGCAGTCGGGGACGAGCGATGGTCTTTTCCTACCAATCTATCCCCCTAGGGGCATGCATAGTAGTACTTTGCTTCGAGGGCTAATAAACTTTTGCAATAAGTATATGAGTTCTTTATGACTAATATGAGTCCATGGATTATACGCACTTTTACCTTTCCATCATTGCTACCCTCTTTGGTACCGTGCATTGCCATTTCTCACCTCGAGAGTTGGTGCAAACTTCGCCGGTGCATCCAAACCCCATGATACGATACGCTCTATCACACATAAGCCTCCTTATATCTTCCTCAAAACACCCACCATACCTACCTATCATGGCATTTTCATAGCCATTCTGAGATATATTGCCATGCAACTTCCATCATCATCATATACATGACTTGAGCATTTATTGTCATATTGCTTTGCATGATCGTAAGATAGCTAGCATGATGTTTTCATGGCTTGTCCTGTTTTTATGTCATGGCTACGCTAGATCATTGCACATCCCGGTACACTGCCGGAAGCATTCATATAGAGTCATATCTTCGTTCTAGTATCGAGTTGTAATATCGAGTTGTAAGTAAATAAAAGTGTGATGATCATCATTATAGAGCATTGCCCCATAAAAAAAGAAAAAAAGAAAAAAAAGGAAAGGCCAAAGAAGCCTAAAGAAAAAAGGGGGCCAAAGAAGCCCACCCAAAAAGAAAAAAAAAGAAAAAGAAAAGGGGCAATGTTACTATCCTTTTTCCACACTTGTGCTTCAAAGTAGCACCATGTTCTTCATATAGATTGTCTCCTATGTTGTCACTTTCATATACTAGTGGGAATTTTCATTATAGAACTTGGCTTGTATATTCCAACGATGGGCTTCCTCAAATGCCCTAGGTCTTCATGAGCAAGCAAGTTGGATGCACACCCACTTAGTTTCTTTTGTTGAGCTTTCATACATTTATAGGTCTTAGTGCATCCGTTGCATGGCAATCCCTACTCCTCGCATTGACACCAATTGATGGGCATCTCCATAGCCCGTTGATTAGCTGCATCGATGTGAGACTTTCTCCTTTTTTGTCTTCTCCACATAACCTCCATCATTATATTCTATTCCACCTATAGTGCTATATCCATGGCTTGCGCTCATGTATTGTGTGAGGGTTGAAAAGGCTGAAGCGTGTTAAAAAGTATGAACCAATTGCTCAGCTCGTCATCGGGGTTGTGCATGATGGGAGCATTTTTGTGTGACGAAGATGAAGCATGGTCAAACTGTATGATTTTGTAGGGATAAGCTTGCTTTGGCCTTGTTGTTTTGAAAAGACATGATTGCTTTATTGGTACGCTCGAAGTATTATCGTTTTTTATGTCAAATGATATACTATTGCTTTGAATCACTCGTGTCTTAATATTCATGCCATGATTAGACATATGATCAAGATTATGCTAGGTAGCATTCCACTTCAAAAATTATCTTTTTTATCATTTACCTACTCGAGGACGAGCAGGAATTAAGCTTGGGGATGCTGATACGTCTCCGTCGTATCTATAATTTTTGATTGTTCCATGCCAATATTCTTCAACTTTCATATACTTTTGGCAACTTTTTATACTATTTTTGGGACTAACATATTGATCCAGTGCCCAGTGCCAGTTCCTGTTTGTTGCATATTTTATGTTCCACAGAAAACCAATATCAAACAGAGTCCAAATGGGATAAAACCGGACGGAGATTTTTTTTGGAATATTTGTGATTTTTGGGAAGTAAAATCAACACGAGACGGTGCCCAAGGGGGCCAGGAGATAGGGGGCGCGCCCCAGGGAGGCAAGCGCGCCCCAGGGAGGCAAGCGTGCCCTGGACTCTCTTGGGCCCCCCGTAAGGCAGTTGATGCCCTTCTTTTTCTGCAAGAAAGCTAATTTTATGAGAAAAATCTGGGCGAAAGATTCACCCCAATCGGAGTTACGGATCTCCGGATATTAAAGAAACGGTGAAGAGGTAGAATCTGAGAACGCGGAAACAGAGAGATAGATACAATCTCGGAGGGGCTCTCGCCCCTCCCATGCCATGGGAGCCAAGGACCAGAGGGGAAACCCTTCTCCCATCTAGGTAGGAGGTCAAGGAAGAAGAAGAAGAAGGGGGGATCTCTCCCCCTTGCTTCTGGTGGCGCCGGAGCGCTGCCAGGGGCCATCATCATCACCGCGATCTTCACCAACATCTCCATCACCTTCCCCCATCTATATCGAGCGGTCCACTCTCCCGCAACTCGTTGTACCCTCTACTTGAACATGGTGCTTTATGCTTCATATTATTATCCAATGATGTGTTGCCATCCTATGATGTCTGAGTAGATTTTTGTTGTCCTATCGGAGATTGATGAATTGCTATGATTGGTTTGAGTTGCATGTTTTATTATTGGTGCTGTCCTATTGTGCCCTCCGTGTCGCGAAAGCGTGAGGGATCCCCGCGGTAGGGTTTGCAATATGTTTATGATTTGCTTATGGTGGGTGGCGTGAGTGACAGAAGCACATACCCGAGTAAGTAGGCTGTTTGTGTATGGGATAAAAGGGGACTTGATACTTTAATGCTATGGTTGGGTTTTACCTTAATGAATCTTTAGTAGTTGCGGATGCTTGCTAGAGTTCCAATCATAAGTGCATATGATTCAACTAGAGAAAGTATGTTAGCTTATGCCTCTCCCTCAAATAGAATTGCAATAGTGATTACCGGTCTAGTAACATAGTCAATTGCTTAGGGGCAATTTCACCACTCCTACCACCAGTTTTCCACACTCGCTATATTTACTTTATTGCATCTTTATCTAAACAGCCCCTACTTTTTATTTACGTGTTCTTTATTATCTTGCAAACCTATCCAACAACACCTACAAAGTATTTCTAGTTTCATACTTGTTCTAGGTAAAGCGAACGTCAAGCGTGCGTAGAGTTGTATTGGTGGTCGATAGAACTTGAGGGAATAGTTATTATACCTTTAGCTCCTCCTTGGGTTCGACACTCTTACTTATTGAAAAATGTTGCGATCCCCTACACTTGTGGGTTATCAGTATATTGGACAAAGGGTATTGGAGGCCGGAATTGTTCCGGGGGTACCAGGTGATGACCAGCGTGTCCGAAAGGGGTTTCGGAGGCCCCGGCAAGTGTTGGGGGGCCTTATGGGCAAGGGGAGGGGGCACATCAGCCCACTAAGGGGTTGAGCGCCCCTCCCAACCCATCTCATGTAACCTGGAGAGGTAGGGGCGCCACCCCTAGGGCAGCCTCCCCTCCCGGCTTGGGGGCAAGTTTCCTAGGGGGTGGGGGCGCCCAAACCCATCTAGGGTTTCCCCTGGCCGCCACCCCCTCCTCTAGATCCATCTAGAGGGGCGGGCCCCCTCTCCCCTTCCCCTATATATAGTGAGGGGGTGGGAGGGCAGCCACACCTTTCCCCTGGCGCAGCCCCTCCCTCCTCCAACACTTCCTCCTCCTCTGTAGTGCTTAGCGAGGCTCTGCCGAAGAACCACGAGCTCCACCACCACCACGCCATCGTGCTTTCGGAGTTCTCCCTCAACTTCTCCTCTCCCCTTGCTGGATCAAGAAGGAGGAGACGTCCCCAGGCTGTACGTGTGTTCAACGCGGAGGCGCCATCCGTTCGGTGTTAGATCGGATCTTCCGTGATTTGAATCGCCGCGAGTATGACTCCTTCATCCGCGTTCTTGCAATGCTTCCGCTTAGCGATCTTCAAAGGTATGAAGATGCACTCCCCTCTCTCTCGTTGCTAGTGACTCCATACATTGATATTGGTGATGCGTAGAAAATTTTGAATTTCTGCTACGTTCCCCAACATACCCGAGATCCGCCAGTTTTATACCGACACTTAGCTTTGGGTTCAATCTTGTGGTGTCCTTTCCCACTGACAGTAGGGGCAGCAAGGCACGTATTGTATTGTTGCCATTGAGGATAAAACAATGGGGTTTATATCATATTGCATGAGTTTATCCCTCTACATCATGTCATCTTTCTTAATGTGTTACTCTGTTTTTCATGAACTTAATACTCTAGATGCAGGCAGGAGTCGGTCGATGTGTGGGAGTAATAGTAGTAGATGCAGAATCGTTTTGATCTACTTGTTGCAGACGTGATGCCTATATACATGATCATGCCTAGATAATCTCATAACTATGCACTTTTCTATCAATTGCTCTACAGTAATTTGTTCACCAACCGTAATACTTATGATGTCTTGAGAGAAGCCACTAGTGAAACCTATGGCTCTCGGGTCTATCTTTTATCATATAAATGTTCCGTATACTTTTATTTGCATCTTTTATTTTCCAATCTATATCATAGAATATCAAAATATTTATCTTATCTTATTATCTCTATCAGATCTCACTTTTGCAAGTTACCGTGAAGGGATTGACAACCCCTTTATTGCGTTGGTTGCGAGGTTCTTGTTTGTTTGTGTAGGTGCGTGGGACTTTTGAGGTGCCTCCTAATGGATTTATACCTTGGTTCTCAAAAACTGAGGGAAATACTTACGCTACTTTGCTGCATCACCCTTTCCTCTTCAAGGAAAACCAACGCAGTGCTCAAGAGGTAGCAAGAAGGATTTCTGGTGCTGTTGCCGGGGAGGTCTTCGCTCAAGTCAAGACATACCAAGTACCCATCACAAACTCATCACCCTCGCATTACATTATTTGCCATTTGCCTCTCGTTTTCCTCTCCCCCACTTCACCCTTGTCATTTTATTCACCCTCTCTTTCCCGTTCTCCTCTCTCTTTCGCTTGCCTTTTTGTGTGCTTGTGTATTGGATTGTTTGTCACGATGGCGCAAGATAATACCAAATTTTTTGACTTTTCCGATACCAATAATAATGATTTCCTTATCACTCCGATTGCTCCTCTTAATGATGTTGAATCTTGTGAAATCAATGCTGCTTTGCTGAATCTTGTTATGAAAGATCAATTCTCTGGCCTTCCTAGTGAAGATGCCGCTACTCATCTAAACAACTTTGTTGATTTGTGTGATATGCAAAAGAAAAAAGATTTGGATAATGATATTGTTAAATTGAAGTTATTTCCGTTTTCGCTTAGAGATCATGCTAAAACTTGGTTTTCGTCTTTGCCTAAGAATAGTATTGATACATGGAATAAGTGCAAAGATGCTTTTATCTCTAAGTATTTTCCTCCCGCTAGGATCATCTCTCTTAGAAACGATATTATGAATATTAAACAACTTGATCATGAGCATGTTTCCCAATCTTGGGAAAGAATGAAATTAATGATTTGCAATTGCCCTACCCATGGTTTGAACTTATGGATGATCATACAAAAAATTTATGCCGGATTGAATTTTGCTTCGAGAAATCTTTTAGATTTGGCCGCGGGAGGCACTTTTATGGAAATCACCTTAGGAGAAGCTACTAAACTCCTTGATAACATTATGGCTAATTATTCTCAATGGCACACCAAAAGATCTACTAGTAAAAAAGTGCATGCTATAGAAGAAAATAATGTTTTGAGTGGAAAGATGGATGGACTTATGAAATTTTTTGCTACTAAGAGTGCTCCTATTGATCCTAATGATATGCCTTTGTCTACTTTTATTGAGAATAATATTGAATCTATGGATGTGAATTTTGTTGGTAGGAATAATTTTGGTAACAATGCTTATAGAGGAAACTTTAATCCTAGACCGTTTCCTAGTAATTCCTCTAGTAATTATGTTAATTCCTACAACAACTCTTATGGAAATTTTAATAAGATGACCTCTGATTTTGAGAATAGCGTTAAAGAATTTATGATCTCTCAAAAGAATTTTAATGTTTTGCTTGAAGAAAAATTGCTTAAAGTTGATGAATTGGCTAGGAACATTGATAGACTTTCGCTTGATGTTGATTCTTTGAAACTTAGATCTATTCCACCTAAGCATGATATCAATGAGTCTCTCAAAGCCATGAGAATTTCCATTGATGAGTGCAAAGAAAGAACTGCTAGGTTGCGTGCTAAGAAAGATTGCTTTGGAAAAGCGTGTTCTTCTAGTTTCCATGAAAATAATGATGAAGATCTAAAAGTTATTTATGTATCCCCTATTAAATACTTGTTTTGCAATATGAATCTTAATAATGATGGGACTGGAGATGAGTCAACTTTAGTTAAAAGGCGTCCCAATAATTCGGAGTTTTTAGCTCTTGATGCTAAATTTGGTAAAACTGGGATTGGAGAGGTCAAGACTTTACATAGCATTGAACCCACTATTATGGATTTCAAGGAATTTAATTATGATAATTGTTCTTTAATATATTGTATTTCCTTGTTGCAATCCGTGTTGAATTCTCCTCATGCTTATAGTCAAAATAAAGCTTTTACCAAACATATTGTTGATGCCTTGATGCAATCATATGAGCAAAAACTTAATTTGGAAGTTTCTATACCTAAAAAACTTTATGATGAGTGGGAACCTACTATAAAGATTAAAATTAAAGATCATGAGTGCTATGCTTTGTGTGATTTGGGTGCTAGTGTTTCCACGATTCCGAAAACTTTATGTTATGTGATAGGTTTCCATGATTTTGATGATTGCTCTTTAAACTTGCACCTGACGGATTCCACCATTAAGAAACCTATGGGAAGGATCAATGATGTTCTTATTGTTGCAAATAGGAATTATGTGCCCGTAGATTTTATCGTTCTTGATATAGATTGCAATCTTTCATGTCTATTATTCTTGGTAGACCTTTCCTTAGAACGATTGGTGCAATTATTGATTTGAAGGAAGGGAATATTAGATTCCAATTTCCATTAAGGAAAGGCATGGAACGCTTTCCAAGAAAGAAAGTTAAATTACCTTATGAATCTACCATGCGAGCTACTTATGAATTGAATGCCAAAGATGGCACTACTTAGATCTATTCTCGCTTTTATGCCTAGCTAGAGGCGTTAAACGATAGCGCTAGTTGGGAGGCAACCCAATTTTATTTTTGTTTCTTACTTTTTGGTTCTGTTTAGTAATAAATGTTTCATCTAGCTTCTGTTTGGATGTGTTTTCATGTTGAAATTAGTGTTTGTGCCAAGTAGAACCTATAGGATAACCTACGGTGATAGTTAATTTGATTCTGCTGAAAAACAGACACTTTTGCGCGCACGAAAATAATTTTAGTAAATCACAAAAACGTGCTTTTGAGTTGATTCTTTTTGCTGTAGATCAATAAACAAATTTCCCAGGACTTCCTTTGTTTGTAGGATTTTTAGAGTTCCATAAGTATTCGAAAGTTACAGATTGCTACAGACTGTTCTGTTTTTTGACAGATTTTGTTTTTCGTGTGTTGTTTGCTTATTTTGATGCATCTTTGGCTAGTATCGAGTGGTATGAACCATAGAGAAGTTGGAATACAGTAGGTTTAACACCAATATAAATAAATAATGAGTTCATTACAGTACCTTATGTGGTGGTTTTTCTTTCTTGCACTAACGGAGCTTATGAGATTTCGTGTTGAGTTTTGTGTTGTGAAGTTCTCAAGTTTTGGGTAAAGATTTGATGGACTATGGAATAAGGAGTGGCAAGAGCCTAAGCTTGGGGATGCCCATGGAACCCCAAGATATTCAAGGATAACCAAAAGCCTAAGCTTGGGGATGCCCCGGAAGGCATCCCCTCTTTCGTCTTCGTCTATCGGTAACTTTACTTGGAGCTATATTTTATTCGCCACATGCTATGTGTTTTGCTTGGAGCGTCATGTATGATATTATTCTTTTCTTTTTATATTACCACAATCATCCTTGCTGTACACATCTTTCGGGAGAAATCCACATGATTTGGAATTTATTAGAATACTCTATGTGCTTCACTTATATCTTTTGAGCTAGATAGTTTTGCTCTAGTGCTTCACTTATACCTTTTAGAGCACGGTGGTGATTTAATTTTGTAGAAATTGTTGATCTCTCATGCTTCACTTATATTATTTTGAGAGTCTTTTATAACAGCATGGTATTTTCTATCATTATAAAATTGGTCTTAGAATGGTGGGCATCCAAGTTAGTTATAATAAAAACTATAATAGGAAGTAAATTGGATGCTCTGATCAATTGGATGCTTAATAATTGTTTTGAGATATAGAGGTGGTGATATTAGAGTCATGCTAGTTGGGTAATTGTGAATTTAAAGAATACTTGTGTTGAAGTTGGCAAGTCCTGTAGCATTCACGTATGGTAACCGTTGTGTAACAAATTTGAAATATGAGGTGTTCTTAGATTGTCATCCTTATGAGTCGCGGTCGGGGACGAGCGATGGTCTTTTACTACCAATCAATCCCCCTAGGAGCATGCGCGTAGTGCTTGGTTTTTGATGACTTGTAGATTTTTGCAATAAGTATATGAGTTCTTTATGACTAATGTTGAGTCCATGGATTATACGCACTTTTACCTTTCCATCATTGCTAGCCTCTTCCGTACCGTGCATCGCCCTTTCTCACCTTGAGAGTTGGTGCAAACTTCATCGGTGCATCCAAACCCCGTGATACGATACACTCTATCACACATAAACATCCTTATATCTTCCTCAAAACAGCCACCATACCTACCTATTATGGCATTTTCATAGCCATTCCGAGATATATTGCCATGCAACTTTCCACCGTTCCGTTCATCATGGCACGCCATGTAGTTGACATTGTATTGTGGCAAAGCCATCTTCATAATTTTTCATACATGTCACTCTTGATTCATTGCCCATCCTGGTACACCGCCGGAGGCATTCATATAGAGTCATATCTTGTTCTAGTTTTGAGACGTAACTCATGAGTTGTAAATAAATAGAAGTGTGATGATCATCATTATTAGAGCATTGTCCCTTAAAAAAAGAAAGGCCAAATAAAAAAGGAAAGGCCAAATAAAAAAAGAGAAAGGCCAAAAAAGGCCCAAAAAAGGGGGGCAATGCTACTATCTTTTTCCACACTTGTGCTTCAAAGTAGCACCATGTTATTCATATAGAGAGTCTCATTTGTTGTCACTTTCATATACTAGTGGCAATTTTTCATTATAGAACTTGGCTTGTATATTCCAATGATGGGCTTCCTCAAAATGCCCTAGGTCTTCGTGAGCAAGCAAGTTGGATGCACACCCACTAGTTTCTTTTGTTGAGCTTTCATACATTTATAGCTCTAGTGCATCCGTTGCATGGCAATCCCTACTCCTCATGTCGACATCAATTGATGGGCATCTCCATAGCCCGTTGATTAGCCTTGTTAACATGAGACTTTGTTCTTTTTTGTCTTCTCCACACAACCTCCATCATCATATTCTATTCCACCCACAGTGATATTGTTGGGGAACGTAGCAGAAATTCAAAAATTTTCCTACGAATCACCAAGATCTATCTATGGAGAGACCAGCAACGAGTAGAAAGAGAGAGGAGAGTGCATCTACATACCCTTGTAGATCGCTAAGCGGAAGCGTTCAACTGAACGGGGTTGATAGAGTCGTACTCGTCGTGATTCAAATCACCGATGATCAAGTGCCGAACGGACGGCACCTCCGCGTTCAACACACGTACAGCCCGGTGACGTCTCCCACGCCTTGATCCAGCAAGGAGAGAGGGAGAGGTTGAGGAAGACTCCATCCAGCAGCAGCACAACGGCGTGGTGGTGGTGGAGGAGCATGGCAATCCCGCAGGGCTTCGCCAAGCACCATGGGAGAAGAGGAGGAGGGAGAGGGCCAGGGCTGCACCAACGAGAGATCAAATCGCGTGTTATGGGCAGCCCCTAGGCCTCATATATATAGGGGAAGGGGAGGGCTGTGCCCCCTTTAGGGTTTCCCACCCCCTAGGGGCGGTGGCCAGCCCTAGATGGGTTTTGGGGAGCGGCCAAGGAGGGTGGGAGGAGTCCATCCTCCCCAAGGCACCTCGGAGGTGCCTTCCCCTTCGAGGACTCTTCCCTCTAGGGTTCCCTAGGTGCATGGGCCTCTTGGGGCTGGTGCCCTTGGCCCATGTAGGCCAAGGCGCACCCCCTACAGCCCATGTGGCCCCCCGGGGCAGGTGGCCCCACCCGGTGGGCCCCCGGGACCCTTCCGGTGGTCCCGGTACAATACCGATGACCCCGAAACTTGTCCCGATGGCCGAAACAGGACTTCCCATATATAAATCTTTACCTCCGGACCATTCCGGAACTCCTCGTGACGTCCGGGATCTCATCCGGGACTCCGAACAACATTCGGTAACCACATACAAGCTTCCTTTATAACCCTAGCGTCATCGAACCTTAAGTGTGTAGACCCTACGGGTTCGGGAGACATGCAGACATGACCGAGACGTTCTCCGGTCAATAACCAACAGCGGGATCTGGATACCCATGTTGGCTCCCACATGTTCCACGATGATCTCATCGGATGAACCATGATGTCAAGGACTCAATCGATCCCGTATACAATTCCCTTTGTCTAGCGGTATTTTACTTGCCCGAGATTCGATCGTCGGTATACCGATACCTTGTTCAATCTCGTTACCGGCAAGTCACTTTACTCGTTCCGTAACACATCATCCCGTGATCAACTCCTTGGTCACATTGCGCATATGATGATGTCCTACCGAGTGGGCCCAGAGATACCTCTCCGTTTACACGGAGTGACAAATCCCAGTCTCGATCCGCATAAAACAATAGATACTTTCGGAGATACTTCTAGTGCACCTTTATAGTCACCCAGTTACGTTGTGACGTTTGATACACCCAAAGCACTCCTACGGTATCCAGGAGTTACACGATCTCATGGTCAAAGGAACAGATACTTGACATTGGCAAAGCTCTAGCAAATGAACTACACGATCTTTTGTGCTAGTCTTAGGATTGGGTCTTGTCCATCACATCATTCTCCTAATGATGTGATCCCGTTATCAATGACATCCAATGTCCATAGCCAGGAAACCATGACTATCTGTTGATCACAATGAGCTAGTCAACTAGAGGCTCACTAGGGACATATTGTGGTCTATGTATTCACACGTGTATTACGATTTCCGGATAATACAGTTATAGCATGAATAGAAGACTATTATCATGAACAAAGAAATATAATAATAACTTATTTATTATTGCCTCTAGGGCATATTTCCAACAGTCTCCCACTTGCACTAGAGTCAATAATCTAGTTCACATCGCCATGTGATTAACACTCACAGGTCACATCGCCATGTGACTAATACCCAAGAGTTTACTAGAGTCAGTAGTCTAGTTCACATCACTATGTGATTAACACTCAATGAGTTTTATGTTTGATCATGTTGCTTGTGAGAGAGGTTTTAGTCAACGGGTCTGAACCTTTCAGATCCGTGTGTGCTTTACAAATCTCTATGTCATCTCCTAGATGCAGCTACCACGCTCTATTTGGAGCTATTCCAAACAACTGTTCTACTTGGAGCTATTCTAAATTATTGCTCCATTATATGTATCCGGTCTCTCTACTCAGAGCTATCCGGATAGGTGTCAAGCTTGCATCGCCGTAACCTTTACGACGAACTCTTTTACCACCTCCATAATCGAGAAAATTCCTTAGTCCACTAGTTACTAAGGATAACTTTGACCGCTGTCCTGTGAGCCATTCTTGGATCACTCTTGTACCCCTTGACTGACTCATGGCAAGGCACACTTCAGGTGCGGTACACAGCATAGCATACTGAAGAGCCTACGTCTTAAGCATAGGGGACGACCTTCGTCCTTTCTCTCTATTCTGCCGTGGTCGAGCTTTAAGTCTTAACTTCGTACCTTACAACTCAGGCAAGAACTCCTTCTTTGACTGGTCCATCTTGAACACCTTCAAGATCATGTCAAGGTATGTGCTCATTTGAAAGTATTATTAAGCATTTTGATCTATCCTTATAGATCTTGATGCTCAATGTTCAAGTAGCTTAATCCAGGTTTTCTATTGAAAAACACCTTTCAAATAACCCTATATGCTTTCTAGAAATTCTACATCATCTCTGATCATCAATATGTCAACAACATATACTCATCAGAAATTCTATAGTGCTCCCACTCACTTCTTTGGAAATACAAGTTTCTCATAAACTTTGTATAAATCCAAAATCTTTGATCATCTCATCAAAGCGTACATTCCAACTCCGAGATGCTTACTCCAGTCCTTAGAAGGATCGCTGGAGCTAGCATACCTTTTAGCATCCTTAGGATCGACAAAACTTTTCTGATTGTATTGCATACAACCTTTCCTTACGAAAACTAGTAAGGAAACTTGTCTTGACATCCATCTGCCAGATTTCATAAATGCAGCTAATGCTAACATGATTCCGACGGACTTTAAGCATCGCTACGAGTGAGAAAATCTCATCGTAGTCAACTCCTTGAACTTGTCGGAAAACACTTCGCCACAAGTCGAGCTTCATAGATGGTGACATTACCATCCACGTCCGTCTTCTTCTTAAAAGATCCATTTATCTCAATGGATTGCCGATCATCGGGCAAGTCCATCAAAGTCCATGCTTTGTTCTGATATATGGATACTATCTCGGATTTCATGGCTTCTAACCATTTGTCGGAATTCGGGCCCACCATCGCTTCTCCATAGCTCGTAGGTTCATTGTTGTCTAGCAACATGACCTTCAAGACAGGATCACCTTACCACTCCGAAGTAGTACGTGTCCTTGTCGTCCTACGAGGTTCGGTAGTGACTTGATCCGAAGCTTCATGATCACTATCATAAGCTTCCACTTCAATTGGTGTAGGTGCCACAGGAACAACTTCATGTGCCCTGCCACACACTAGTTGAAGAGACGGTTCAATAACCTCATCAAGTTTCCACCATCCTCCCACTCAATTCTTTCGAGAGAAACTTTTCCTCGAGAAAGGACCTGATACTCGAAACAATCCCTTATTGCTTTCGGATCTGAGACAGGAGGTATACCCAACTGTTTTGGGTGTCCTATGAAGATGTATTTTATCCGCTTTGGGTTCGAGCTTATCAATCCTGAAACTTTTCCACATAAGCGTCGCAGCCCCAAACCTTTAAGAAACGACAACTTAGGTTTCTCTAAACCATAATTCATACGGTGTCATCTCAACGGAATTACGCGGTGCCCTATTTAAAGTGAATGTGGTTGTCTCTAATGCCTAACCCATGGACAATAGTGGTAATTCGATAAGAGACATCATGGTACGCACCATATCCAATAGGGTGCAACTATGATGTTTGGACCACCATCACACTATGGTGTTCCAGGCGGTATTAATTGCGAAACAATTTCCACAATGTCTTAATTGTGTGCCAAAACTCGTAACTCAGATATTCATCTCTATGATCATATCATAGACATTTTATCCTCTTGTCACAATGATCTTCTACTTCACTCTGAAATTACTTGAACCATTCAATAATTCAGACTTGTGTTTCATCAAGTAAATATTCTCAACATCTACTCGAATCATCTGTGAAGTAAGAACATAATGATATTCACTGCATGCCTCAGCACTCATTGGACTGCACACATCAAAATGTGTTGCTTCCAACAAGTTGCTATCTTGTTCCATTTTACTGAAACCGAGGCTTTTCAGTCATCATGCCTAAGTGGTATGATTTGCATATCTCAAGTGATTCAAAATCAAGTGAGTTCAAACGGTCCATTTGCATGGAGTTTCTTCATGCATATATACCAATAGACATGGTTCGCATGTCTCAAACTTTTCAAAAATGAGTGAGTCCAAAGATCCATCAACATGGAGCTTCTTCATGCGTTTTATACCATTATGACTTACATGGCAGTGCCACAAGTAAGTGGTACTATCATTACTATCTTATATCTTTTGGCATGAAAATGTGTATCCCTACGATCAAAATTCAATAAACCATTCCTATAGGTGCAAGAGCACTTATTCAGGTTTAATACTAATCTTGATGGTAGAGGGAGCGTGCGATGTTAGATCACATCAAACTTGGAAACACTTCCAACACGTATCGTCAGCTCACCTTTAGCTAGTCTCCGTTTTATTCCGTAGCTTTTATTTCGAGTTACTAACACTTAGCAACCGAACCGGTATCTAATACCCTGGTGCTACTAGGAGTACTAGTAAAGTACACATTAACATAATGTATATCCAATATACTTTTATCGACCTCGCCAGCCTTCTCATCTACCAAGTATCTAGGGTAATCCTGCTCCAGTGGTTGTTCCCCTTATTACAGAAGCACTTAGTCTCGGGTTTGGGTTCAACCTCGGGTTTCTTCATTGGTGCAGCAGCTGATTTGCCGTTTCATGAAGTATCCCTTCTTTCCCTTGCCCTTCTTGAAACTAGTGGTTTCATCAACCATCAACAATTGATGCTCCTTCTTGATTTCTACTTTCGCGATGTCAAACAACGCGAATACCTCAAGGATCATCATCTCTATCCTTGATATGTTATAGTTCATCATGAAGCTCTAGCAGCTTGGTGGCAATGACTTTGGGGAAACATCACTATCTCATCTGGAAGATTAACTCCCACTTGATTCAAGTGATTGTTGCACTCAGACAATCTGAGCACAAGCTCAACGATTGAGCTTTTCTCCCTTAGTTTGCAGGCTAAGAAAATCGTCGGAGGTCTCATACCTCTTGACGTGGGCACGAGCCTGAAATCCCAATTTCAGCCCTCGAAACATCTCATATGTTCCGCGACGTTTCGAAAACGTCTTTGGTGCCTCTACTTGAACCATTTAACTGAACTATCACGTAGTTATCAAAACGTGTATGTCCGATGTTCGCAATATCGACAAACGACGTTGGGGTTCAGCACACTGAGCGGTGCATTAAGGACATAAGCTTTCTACTGATCGCATAATCGCTACTATCAACTTTCAACTATAATTTTCTCTAGGAACATATCTAAACAGTAGAACTATAGCGCGAGCTACGACATAATTTGCAAAGGGTCTTTTGACTATGTTCAAGATAATTAAGTTCATCTTATGAACTCCCACTCAGATAGACATCCCTCTGGTCATCTAAGTGATCACATGATCCGAGTCAACTAGGCCGTGTCCGATCATCACGTGAGACGGACTAGTTATCATCGGTGAACATCTTCATGTTGATCGTATCTACTATACGACTCATGCTCGACCTTTCGGTCTCCGTGTTCCGAGGCCATGTCTGCACATGCTAGGCTCGTCAAGTTAACCCTAAGTGTTTTCGCTGTGTAAAACTTTCTTACACCCGTTGTATGTGAACGTAAGAATCCATCACACCCGATCATCACGTGGTGCTTAGAAGCGACGAACTGTAGCAACGGTGCACAGTTAGGGGAGAACACTTCTTGAAATTTTGTAAGGGATCATCTTATTTACTACCGTCGTCCTAAGTAAATAAGATGCATAAATATGATAAACATCACATGCAATCAAATAGTGTAGTGACATGATATGGCCAATATCATATAGCTCCTTTGATCTTCATCTTCGGGGCTCCATGATCATCTTGTCACCGGCATGACACCATGATCTCCATCATCATGATCTCCATCATCGTGTCTTCATGAAGTTGTCACGCCAACGACTACTTCTACTTCTATGGCTAACGCGTTTAGCAATAAAGTAAAGTAAGTTACATGGCGTTCTTCAATGACACGCAGGTCATACAAAAAATAAAGACAACTCCTATGGCTCCTGCCGGTTGTCATACTCATCGACATGCAAGTCGTGAATCCTATTACAAGAACATGATCAATCTCATACATCACATATATCATTCATCACATCCTTTTGGCCATATCACATCACATAGCATACCCTGCAAAAACAAGTTAGACGTCCTCTAATTGTTGTTGCATGTTTTACGTGGCTGCTATGGGTTTCTAGCAAGAACGTTTCTTACCTACGCAAGACCACAACGTGATATGCCAATTGCTATTTACCCTTCATAAGGACCCTTTTCATCGAATCCGTTCCGACTAAAGTGGGAGAGACTGGCACCCGCTAGCCACCTTATGCACCAAGTGCATGTCAATCGGTGGAACCTGTCTCACGTAAGAGTACGTGTAAGGTCGGTCCGGGCCGCTTCATCCCACAATACCGTCGAAACAAGATTGGACTAGTAACGGTAAGCATATTGAACAACATCAACGCCCACAACTACTTTGTGTTCTACTCGTGCAAAGAATCTACGCAATAGACCTAGCTCATGATGCCACTGTTGGGGAACGTAGCAGAAATTCAAAAAATTTCCTACGAATCACCAAGATCTATCTATGGAGAGACCAGCAACGAGTAGAAAGAGAGAGGAGAGTGCATCTACATACCCTTGTAGATCGCTAAGCGGAAGCGTTCAACTGAACGGGGTTGATGGAGTCGTACTCGTCGTGATTCAAATCACCGATGATCAAGTGCCGAACGGACGGCACCTCCGCGTTCAACACACGTACAGCCCGGTGACGTCTCCCACGCCTTGATCCAGCAAGGAGAGAGGGAGAGGTTGAGGAAGACTCCATCCAGCAGCAGCACAACGGCGTGGTGGTGGTGGAGGAGCGTGGCAATCCCGCAGGGCTTCGCCAAGCACCATGGGAGAAGAGGAGGAGGGAGAGGGGCAGGGCTGCACCAACGAGAGATCAAATCGCGTGTTATGGGCAGCCCCTAGGCCTCATATATATAGGGGAAGGGGAGGGCTGCGCCCCCTTTAGGGTTTCCCACCCCCTAGGGGCAGCGGCCAGCCCTAGATGGGTTTTGGGGTGCGGCCAAGGAGGGGGGGAGGAGTCCATCCTCCCCAAGGCACCTCGGAGGTGCCTTCCCCTTCGAGGACTCTTCCCTCTAGGGTTCCCTAGGCGCATGGGCCTCTTGGGGCTGGTGCCCTTGGCCCATGTAGGCCAAGGCGCACCCCTACAGCCCATGTGGCCCCCCGGGGCAGGTGGCCCCACCCGGTGGGCCCCCGGGACCCTTCCGGTGGTCCCGGTATAATACCGATGACCCCGAAACTTGTCCCGATGGCCGAAACAGGACTTCCCATATATAAATCTTTACCTCCGGACCATTCCGGAACTCCTCGTGACGTCCGGGATCTCATCCGGGACTCCGAACAACATTCGGTAACCACATACAAGCTTCCTTTATAACCCTAGCGTCATCGAACCTTAAGTGTGTAGACCCTACGGGTTCGGGAGACATGCAGACATGACCGAGACGTTCTCCGGTCAATAACCAACAGCGGGATTTGGATACCCATGTTGGCTCCCACATGTTCCACGATGATCTCATCGGATGAACCACGATGTCAAGGACTCAATCGATCCCGTATACAATTCCCTTTGTCTAGCGGTATTTTACTTGCCCGAGATTCGATCGTCGGTATACCGATACCTTGTTCAATCTCGTTACCGGCAAGTCACTTTACTCGTTCCGTAACACATCATCCCGTGATCAACTCCTTGGTCACATTGCGCATATGATGATGTCCTACCGAGTGGGCCCAGAGATACCTCTCCGTTTACACGGAGTGACAAATCCCAGTCTCGATCCGCATAAAACAATAGATACTTTCGGAGATACTTGTAGTGCACCTTTATAGTCACCCAGTTACGTTGTGACGTTTGATACACCCAAAGCACTCCTACGGTATCCAGGAGTTACACGATCTCATGGTCAAAGGAACAGATACTTGACATTGGCAAAGCTCTAGCAAATGAACTACACGATCTTTTGTGCTAGTCTTAGGATTGGGTCTTGTCCATCACATCATTCTCCTAATGATGTGATCCCGTTATCAACGACATCCAATGTCCATAGCCAGGAAACCATGACTATCTGTTGATCACAACGAGCTAGTCAACTAGAGGCTCACTAGGGACATATTGTGGTCTATGTATTCACACGTGTATCACGATTTCCGGATAATACAGTTATAGCATGAATAGAAGACTATTATCATGAACAAAGAAATATAATAATAACTTATTTATTATTGCCTCTAGGGCATATTTCCAACAGATATATCCATGGCTCACGCTCATGTATTGCGTGAAAGTTGAAAAAAGTTTGAGATTGCTAAAGTATGAAACAATTGCTTGGCTTGTCATCGGGGGTGTGCAAGACGAGAGCATTATTGTGTGACGAAAATGGAGCATGACCAAACTATATGATTTTGTAGGGATGAACTTTCTTTAGCCATGTTATTTTGAGAAGACATGATTGCTTTGTTAGTATGCTTGAAGTATTACTATTTCTTATATCAATATGAAATTTTATTTTGAATCATTTGGATCTTAACATTCATGCCACAATAAAGAAAATTACATTGAGAATTATGCTAGGTAGCATTCCACATCAAAAAATCTATTTTTATCATTCACCTACTCGAGGACGAGCAGGAATTAAGCTTGGGGATGCTTGATACGTCTCCACCATATCTATAATTTTTGATTGTTCCATGCTATTATATTACTTATTTTGGATGTTTATGGGCTTTACTTTACACTTTTATATCATTTCCGGGACTAACCTACTAACCGGAGGCCCAACCGGAATTGTTGTTTTTTGCCAATTCCAGTGTTTCAAAGAAAAGGAATATCAAACGGAGTCCAAACGGGATGAAACCTTCGGGAGCGATCTTTTTGGAACAAATGCCAACCAGGAGACTTGGAGTGGACGTCAAGCAACAAACGAGGCGGCCACGAGGGTGCCCGGCGCGCCCCCCACCCTCGTGGGCCCGTCGTTGCTCCACTGACGTACTTCCTTCGCCTATATATACTCCCGTACCCTGAAAACATCGAGGAGAACCACGAAAACCTAATTCCATTGCCGCAACCTTCTGTATCCGCGAGATCCCATGTTGGAGCCTTCGCCGGCGCTCCGCCGGAGGGGGAATCGACCATGGAGGGCCTCTACATCATCTCCAAGGCCTCTCCGATGAGTTGTGAGTAGTTTACCACAGACCTTCGGGTCCATAGTTATTAGCTAGATGGCTTCTTCTCTCTCTTTGAATCTCAATACAAAGTTCTCCTCGATATTCTTGGAGATCTATTCGATGTAACTCTTTTTGCGGTGCGTTTGTCGAGATCCGATGAATTGTGGGTTTATGATCAAGTTTATATATGAGAAATATTTGAATCTCCTCTGAATTATTTTATGTGTGATTAAGTTATCTTTGCAAGTCTCTTCGAATTATCAGTTTGGTTTGGCCTACTAGATTGATCTTTCTTGCAATGGGAGAAGTGCTTAGCTTCGGGTTCAATCTTGCGGTGTCCTTTCCCAGTGACAGCAGGGGCCGCAAGGCACGTATTGTATTGTTTCCATCGAGGATAAAAAGATGGGGTTTATATCATATTGCATGAGTTTATCCCTCTACATCATGTCATCTTTCTTAATGCGTTACTCTGTTCTTCATGAACTTAATACTCTAGATGCAGGCAGGAGTCGGTCGATGTGTGGAGTAATAGTAGTAGATGTAGAATTGTTTCAATCTACTTGTGGACGTGATGCCTATATACATGATCATGCCTAGATAATCTCATAACTATGCACTTTTCTATCAATTGCTCGACAGTAATTTGTTCACCCACCGTAATACTTATGCTATCTTGAGAGAAGCCACTAGTGAAACCTATGGCCCCCAGGTCTATCTTTTATCATATAAGTTCTCCATCTACTTTTATTTGCATCTTTTATTTTCCAATCTATATCATAAAAATACCAAAAATATTTATCTTATCTTATTATCTCTATCAGATCTCACTTTTGCAAGTTACCGTGAAGGGATTGACAACCCCTTTATTGCGTTGGTTGCGAGGTTCTTGTTTGTTTGTGTAGGTGCGTGGGACTTTTGAGGAGCCTCCTACTGGATTGATACCTTGGTTATTAAAAACTGAGGGAAATACTTATGCTACTTTGCTGCATCACCCTTTCCTCTTCAAGGAAAACCAACGCAGTGCTCAAGAGGTAGTAGCATCGTCTTGCTCTCCTCCACTGCCTCCACCGAACCGTCTCGCTCTCCCCCACCGAATCCTCTTCCTCACCTTCATCGCCTCCATCTGTAAGATGGTCGACGCTCGTGGCGACCCCGGCACTGTGGCCGGAGATGTGGTGGAGCTGTAGGGTCCAGGCGCGGCGACCGCGGATGTCGGCGGTGTCCACGGCGGTGCGGGGAAACTCGCAACCGTTGCGGATGTGGCGGGCTCCGCCTCATTGTTGTAGAAGGTGAAGGCATCGAGCGGTGCAGTCAATCCAGATGCCCCCGTTGCGCCGCCTGCCGTGGAGGAGCAGGTATTTGCACTTGCTTAGCTTGTAGAGTTAATTGCTCCCTAGTTGCATTGGTTAGATTGTGATTCATACGGTAGTTCATATGGTTAGAGTAGTTGGCTTGACGGATGGGTCAGGGTTTTCTGTAGGGTATGGGTTGGGGGGGCGGGGGGTTTTTGGACTAGGGTTTGTTGGATAAATTCGTTGCAAAAATGCTATGTTGTGAACTATGATTTTAGGTGCTACAATGATTGGGGTTTTTAGATTTGTTTAAATTTGTTGCAAAAATGGTAGATGCTGTGAATAGATTGGGGGTTTTAATGGTATGATGCTTATTAGATTTGGTTTTAGTGCTCACATATTGGGGTTTTTAATGCTAGATGTTTTTGAATGCTTCTCAGATTGGGGTTTTGAATGTCATATGCCCAAATGGAATCCATTGTTTAAGAAGTTATAATTTTGATTCAATGTGTGTAAATTTGTCATATTGGGGTTTTTGATTCATTAGTATATAAATTTGATATATTAGCTCTGTTCTTCAATGTGTGTGCATGACCAATGATCAATGTGTTATTTGAATGTCATATTGGGGGTTTTGATCAATGTGTTTACAAATCTAATACATTGATATACTAGGGATGGATGTGGTTTTTGAATGCATAGAGCTAAGGGGCACAGAAATAAAAAAACCACTTCTAAAACATTTCTGATATAGGGAGTATATTAGCCCTATGATCAATATGTCATGTGTGCATATCTAAATTTTCAATTGGCTACTAGTGATGGATGTAATTGTATATTCAGGAGGATGATGGTTGGGGGGAGAAAGAGGAAGCTGGCCGACTACGACCCGTACGAGGGGGAGTTTAATGACGATTCTAAATATGAGGTAAGCATATCCCTTGTTCATTTAGTTCCTTTGACATGGTGTATATGAATCTAATGCAATTCATTCATGTGTGCGGTATGATTTTGGAGATGATGTGTACAAGGGCAACATCGCGTCCTTCACAGCCAAGGAGGTGGAGAAGATCAAGGCCAAGGGAGTTGGTTCCTTTTACAACCGCAAGTTCAAGAAGTGACACTGCCCCTACTGCACCACCAAGCCAAAGCCAAGGGATGGCCGCTTCGATCACCTTCTGTCTCATGCTCAGGATGTGGCGATTCGCGGGGAGGACTACATGATCAGGGGGAAGCATGATGCCCCCACGAAGGCCCTGACTCCGGCGTGATGTGATTGATGATGTGATGCTGTGTTACTTTTAGTTTGGTTTGTTGAACTCTTGGGTTACTTTTTGTTTGTTGAACTGGATGTCGTTGGTTATGGTTTGTTGAACTGACTTTGGTTATGCTAGTAATCTGGTTATGCTATCTATATTTGTCTATCCTTAAATTTGCATGTGGTATATTTGTCTGTCCTGAATCTATGGTTAGTTATGTTTAGATGTTGTGAACTATGATCTTAGGTGCTGCAATGATCACACATGTTGTGTAGGAAATCAAATGCATGCTCCAAATGAGATCATGTAAACCTTGGCAAACCTGGACAGTACAAATTCAAGAAAATGCAAAAACAAGTAAAACCTTGGCAAACTATCTATGTTTGTGTAGGAGATCATGTGTGCAAAACTTGAAGTGATTTAGAGGAGGTCAAATAAATTTGAATTTGAGAAAATGTTCTCCAAATGAGCTCACACGCTAGGGTAAACAACCCATTTGTAATCAAGTTTTTTTGAACCTACTCTAAATGAGCCAAATGTTTTTTTATTAACACATATTCACTTTCCATAGTGTAGATTCGAAGTCTCACTATTTTTTGAATTAATCTTCATATTTTTACATTTTCTTTTGAAAACATATGCTTTAATATAAAAACTATTAAAAACACGTTTTGAAATATGAAAATGGAAAACTAACTTCAGATCCTTCTTATTCACTTTAAAATAAAGCTTTAGTGATTTTTTTATTTTTTCAAAAACAGAAGGTAACACCACCTCCTCTCCTTGAACTCTATGAAATCATGTACATGATAGCTCATATGTGTGAAGTTTTTCTCATGAAAATGACCATAGACCAAGTTTATGATTTTTGGTTGGTAACATGTCACATAAGACAACATTGTGCGCAGGTTTTATATATTTTTGATTTTTTTACAATTAATGTTGCTCATTTGACCTCGATCTTGCCAGCTAGGGTTTTTTCATGAAAATGACCATAGACCAAGTTTAGTATTTTTCCTCATTAGTTTGTCTTATAAAATGATGAACGGCAAAGGTTTCATATTTTTCGATTTTTTTAAATTAGTTATGCTCATTCAAAGCCATCGAAGACCCCGTTGACCAGCTCAAAACCCCTCTAAACCCCATGGGGTTTCGCCTAACCCTAGCTCCCAGCATCAGCCGTCCGATCATACCCTCGTGTCAAGCGACAACCCTCAGATCTGGCCTTCTAGAAGGAACTAGGTGGGTTGCCTGTGTGCAGGCTCCGCGCCGTTGGATCACAAGGATGGCTCTGCATCGTTGGATCGTGGGGCGATCCGCCAGAGGCGGTCCTATTGGTTGTGCTCGGCTGCTCGCCCACCACTGACTCCATGAAAAAAAAACGTTTTCATTGGGCCCAAAAGGAAACCAAGCTCTGGTTGGGCCGTCAAATTGCGTTTTTTGCATCATTTGCTCTATTTTTTGTGAATGTGCTGGCTCTGTATTTTTGCATTGTTTGCTTTGTTTTTTGTGAACGTGTTGGCTCTGTATTTTTGCATCGTTTGAAATCAATTGACATTGTGTAGCAAATGACCAATTTTTAAGGGCCAAATTTATTTTTATCATGCAAAATGGCCACAAACTATTCAAAAATTGTCTCTTTTTGTTCATATAATATATATGACCACAGATTCCCACGCGTGCAATTAGCTTCTTTTTCTTCTACCTCTGCCAAATGGCCATGCATGCAATTTATTTTTATCATGAAAATGGCCACAAACTATTAACACGGCCAAATAACACATAGCACTACGGCTATTTAAGCCATCCTCTGCCTCTGCTATCCCTCATCCATCTCTCTTCTTGCTCTTTGACCCCTTCTCCGTCTTCTACACATCCCTCAGCCATGCAGTACATCGGACCAACCTACCGCTTCCCACCCACCATGCTGGAGAGGCTCTACCCTACCGGCGTGTACATTGATCGCACACTACGTGTGTGGGTGATATCAAGGCTGAGGACCGCAAGGAACTTCACCGAGTTCTTCCTCGCATTTGGCTACCACCACCTCCTGAGGGGATCTTCAACGATGTTCCGCGTCGAGGAGGTCATCCAAAACTGAGTGGTCGTTGCTCTCCTTGCCCACTTCACCAACACATTTGACGCCTTCTACCTCCTCGGCCGGGTGTTTTGGTGTGTCTCCGAGTTCAACGCTTTCACCACCCACAACAGGTTCACGGAGTACAACAACATCTTCCCCACTGCGACGCGCATGCACACTCTTCTGTACCCCATTGACAACGCCTTGGAGGAGCAGTGAAAAGGGCGCCCGGAGGAGGAGCGAGGTGGAGAAGGCGGCGGCTAGGGTTCTAAACCCTCTATCTTTTTTTAGTCTATGTTATGTTAAGTTGTAATTGAACTATGTTGGAGTTGCTATGGGTTTGTTGGCCCTTTTCTTAATTTCTATTATTAAGTTTTCTATCTATTCTATTATTAAGTTCTTCCTAGTTTGAGATATGTGATCATGCTATGGGCTTGTTGGCCCTATATGGGACTACATATTTGTTGATTATTTTCTTAGAGAGCCCGGCTTGTTAGTAGGGTTCCCTTGTTAGTAACCACCTAGTGCATGCAAGCAAGCTTTGTTAGTAGGGATGAATGAGTACAACTAAGCAAGGGAGTGGCTCTTTTTTACACAAGCCACAAATATGTAGCCACCTAGCTAGAAGAGAGGAACCAGCGGCAGTGACCATCGTTGCATCTGTGGCGGCTGGCGTGCAAGAAATCTACTCGATCAGCGCATCGTGGCGGACGCATCAGCGCATGTAGGCTCGGTCGGCGCATGTAGGCAAGGTGGGGGCATCGTGGGATCGTGGCATCGGCACATGCAGGCTCGATCGACGCATGCAGGCAGGCTTTGTTGGGTGCATGCATAGCAAGCTTCTGTCCTGGCGGCGCGCGCAAACGTTTAATGCAAGGGACAGCCCAACAAAACCACAGCCCAACGGTCGAACAGTGACACCACCCAACGTGGCCCCACTTGTCAGGTCGAACGGACGACACAGTCTAGCGTGGCCCCACTAGTCAGAGTTAACAGTCAAGCCTTTCACCTGACGGCAACGTCTGTTGTGCCCAGTTATGAGGGTTTCTGGCAAGGGAGTGGGGAAAATTGAGCAAAAGTTAAGAGCGTGGGATGCATGAGTAGAGCTAAGGAACCAGGGGCACAGATGTAAAAAACCAAATAAAATACCCTACTGATTTTCTTGTTCTTGGTTCCCACAAGATGATTTTTGTCCCATTATATTTGGTAGACCTTTCTGGGACACTGTTAATGCTAACATAGACTGTGAGAAAGAAATTGTCTGATATGTCTCCAACATATCTATAATTTATGAAGCATTCATGCTATTTTATTTTCTTTTTTGAATGATTACGGGCTTTATTATACACTTTTATATTACTTTTGGGACTAACCTATTAACCGGAGGCCCAGCCCATATTGCTGTTTTATTGTCTATTTCAGTGTTTCGAAGAAAAGGAATATCAAACGGAGTCCAAACGGAATGAAACCTTCGGAAAAGTTATTTTTGGAACAAAAGCAATCCCGGGAACTTGGAGTGCAAGCCAAGGAAGCGTCGAGGAGGAACAAAATCAAAGAGCTCAACTATGATTTCAAACTTGCCAGTGAGAAGAGGTTATTTGACATTAGCTCACTTGATGAATGGAGAACCCAAGCCTATGAGAATGCCAAGTTGTTTAAAGAAAAGGTTAAAATATGGCATGACAAAAGGATACAAAAGCGTGAGTTTAATGTAGGTGATCGTTGAGGGAGTCCCGGACTAGGGGGTGTCCGGATAGCCGAACTACCATCATCGGCCGGACTCCAAGACTATGAAGATACAAGATTGAAGACTTCGTCCCGTGTCCGGATGGGACATTCCTTTGCCTGGAAGGCAAGCTTGGCGATACGGATATGTAGATCTCCTACCATTGTAACCGACTCTGTGTAACCCTAGCCCTCTCCGGTGTCTATATAAACCGGATGGCTTTAGTCCATAGGATGAACAACAATCATACCATAGGCTAGCTTTTAGGGTTTAGCCTCCTTGATCTCGTGGTAGATCTACTCTTGTAACCCACATCATCAATATTAATCAAGCAGGACGTAGGGTTTTACCTCCATCAAGAGGGCCCGAACCTGGGTAAAAACATCGTGTCCCTCGTCTCCTGTTACCATCCGCCTAGACGCACAGTTCGGGACCCCCTACCTGAGATCCGCCGGTTTTGACACCGACATTGGTGCTTTCGTTGAGAGTTCCTCTATGTCGTCACCGATAGGCTCGATGGCTTCTTCGATCATCAACAACGATGCAGTCCAGGGTGAGACCTTCCTCCCCGGACAGATCTTCGTATTCGGCGGCTTCGCATTGCAGGCCAATTCGCTTGGCCAGCTGGAGCAGATCGAAGGCTACGCCCCTGGCCGTCAGGTCAGATTTGGAAGTTTGAACTTCACAGCTGATATCCGCGGGGACTTGATCCTCGACGGATTCAAGCCGCAGACGAGCGTGCCGTACTGTCACGATGGGCATGATTTAGCTCTGCAGCCGGACAGTACCCTGGAGGCCGCACTCGAACCCGCTCCGATCTTCGACTCGGAGCCGGCTGCGTAGACCAAGGCTGGATGGCTAGACACCGCCTCGGGGGCTGCAACCTCTACGGCGATAGAGCCGAACACCGATCTTGTCCCCCATGAAGCTCGTGACTCTGAGGTGCCGGACTCCGGACCTCCCGTGCCCCCTCTAGTCGAATCCGATTGGGCGCCAATCATGGAGTTCACTGCGGCGGACATCTTTCAACACTCACCTTTTGGCGACATCTTGAGTTCGCTAAAGTACCTCTTGTTATCAGGAGAGGCCTGGCCGGACTGCGGCCAGGACGGTTGGGATGCGGACAACGAAGAAATTCGGAGCCCACCCACCACCCACTTGGTAGCCACTGTCGACGATCTAACCGACATGCGAGATTACGACTCTGAGGACATCGACGGTATGGACGACGATGCCGGAGACGACCAAGAACCAGCGCCCACCGGGCACTGGAAAGCCACCTCTTCATACGACATATACATGGTGGATATCCCAAAGGATGGGAACGGCGAAGGAATAGCAGAGGATGACCCCTCCAAGAAACAGCCCAAGCGCCGGCGTCAGCGGCGCCGCTCTAAATCCCGCCATAGCAAGAATGAGGATTCTGGCACCGGAGACAATAATACACCGGATAGCGCCAAAGACAACCCACTCCAGCAAGATCCAGCACAGAAGGAGGGGGACGCCAGCCCTCATGAGAGAGCGGCCGAAGAAGAGGTAGAGGACTATATGCCTCCCTCCGGAGACGAGGCAAGCCTCGACGACGACGAATTCGTCGTGCCTGAGGATCCCGTCGAACAGGAGCGTTTCAAACGCAGGCTTATGGCCACGGCAAACAGCCTCAAGAAAAAGCAGCAGCAGCTTAGAGCTGATCAAGATCTGCTAGCCGACAGATGGACCGAAGTCCTCGCGGCCGAAGAGCATGAACTCGAACGCCCCTCCAAAAGCTACCCCAAACGCAAGATGCTCCCCCGATTAGAGGTGGAGGCATATGATCCCGCTTCACCAGGAGACAATACGGTTGATCGACCACCCCGTGGTCGCGACAGAGAGGCCTCAAGGCCCTTCACTAGACCCGTACCCCGGCATCGCTCGAAAAGCACTAGGCCACAGGGGAACACTCCGGACCTGCGAGACATATTGGAGGATAAGGCAAGACAATCAAGATCGATCTATGGATCACGTGGGCGCCCCACGATACGTGATGATCACCGTCACCCACGACACAGTAAGTCCGGCCGGGCCGAACACAACAGACAAAGCTCTTTTGAGCTCCGTCGCGATATCGCCTAGTACAGAGGCGCCGCACACCCACTGTGCTTCACAGATGAGGTAATGGATCATCAAATCCCAGAAAGGTTTAAACCCATCAATATTGAATCCTACGATGGCACAACAGACCCCGCGGTTTGGATTGAAGACTATCTCCTTCACATCCACATGGCCCGCGGTGACGATCTTCATGCCATCAAATACCTCCCCCTCAAGCTTAAAGGACCAGCCCGGCATTGGCTTAACAGCTTGCCAGCAGAGTCAATTGGGAGTTGGGTGGACCTGGAAGCCGCATTCCTCGATAACTTCCAGGGCACTTATGTGCGACCACCAGACGCTGATGACCTAAGCCACATAATTCAGCAGCCAGACGAATCGGCCAGACAATTCTGGACACGGTTCTTAACCAAGAAAAACCAAATCGTCGACTGTCCGGATGCCGAGGCCCTCGCGGCCTTCAAGCACAACATCCGCGACGAGTGGCTTGCCTGGCACCTGGGACAGGAAAAGCCGAAATCCATGGCAGCCCTTACATCACTCATGACCCGCTTCTGTGCAGGTGAAGACAGCTGGCTAGCACGCAGCAACAACCTCAACAAAAATTCTAGCAGTCCGGATATCAAGGACCGTAGTGGCAGGTCGCGTGGCAACAAAAACAAACGCTGCATTAACGGCGATATCAGTGAGGATACGGCAGTCAATGTCGGATTCAAAGGCTCTAAACCCGGTCAATGGAAAAAGCCATTCAAAAGAACAACTCAGGTCCGTCCAATTTGGACCGAATTCTCGACCGCTTGTGCCAGATACATGGCACCCCTGAAAAGCCAGCTAACCACACCAATAGGGACTGTTGGGTGTTCAAGCAGGCAGGCAAGTTAATTGCCGAAAACAGCGACAAGGGGCTACATAGCTACGACGAGGAAGAGACCCGACCGCCGAACAATAGAGGACAGAAGGGTTTCCCCCCACAGGTGCGGACGGTCAACATGATATATGCCACGCACATACCCAAAAGGGAGCGGAAGCGTGCACTCAGGGATGTATACGTGATGGAGCCAGTTGCCCCGAAGTTCATTCCATGGTCCTCTTGCCCGATCACCTTTGACCGAAGGGACCACCCCACCAGCATTCGTCATGGTGGGTTCGCCGCATTGGTTCTAGACCCAATCGTCGACGGATTTCATCTCACCAGAGTCATGATGGACGGCGGTAGCAACCTAAACCTGCTTTATCAGGACACGGTGCGCAAAATGGGCATAGACCCCTCAAGGATTAAACCTACCAAGACGACCTTTAAAGGCGTCATACCAGGTGTAGAAGCCAATTGTACAGGCTCAGTTACACTGGAAGTGGTCTTCGGATCCCCGGATAACTTCTGAAGCGAGGAGTTAATCTTCGACATAGTCTTGTTCCGCAGCGGCTATCATGCCTTGCTCGGACGTACGGCGTTCGCAAAGTTCAACGCGGTGCCGCACTACGCATACCTCAAGCTCAAGATGCCAGGCCCTAGAGGAGTCATCACGGTCAACGGAAACACTGAACGCTCCCTCCGAACGGAGGAACATACAACGGCTCTCGCGGCAGAAGTACAAAGCAGCCTTTTAAGGCAATTCTCGAGTCCGGCCGCCAAGCGGCCGGACACAGCTAAGCGTGCCCGGAGTAACCTACAACACGACCACCTGGCACGTTCTGAGCACGCGTACCAGTGCGGCCCCAACCCTAGCCCCTGTAAAACATTAAGACAGACCCTTCGCGTACTCCATTACGCTCTGAAGATACCATGGGCATGGGGCAAGGGGCTCGACCACGATAAGCCCAAACTGCGGCTCAACCGCACCAGGGGCTCTTAAGTGTGTCATTTCTTTTTCTTTTCCTTTTATTTTTTACCTACAGGACTCCGTTCGTCAGAGGCCCTGTCCGGCAGCAGACATGCCGAACCCACGATGCAACAGCCAGGGAAGGAGAAAGGCTACGATGAAAATCCAGGTGGTCTCCATTATGAGCATTAACTCTGTTTTATGCATTATTCCGTAGCCTACCCCTGGAGGGGGGCATGTTAAATAGTCCCATCCCTTGCTTACCGCACCACTTGTATCGTCCTGCACTTACAGCAGTTTTTATTTGAATAAAGCAATGCAGCACATTTTTGCTTCCAATTGCATTTCTTTCTTACACATATGTTCATCTATGACATGTTGCATCCGTACGTTTTGGTACGGCTAAATACACCAGGGGCTTATGTTTCCCACGTTATGGTGTGATAAGTCCGAACACTTTCACAAGTGAGGCACCCCGAACTTATAGCATTATATGCATCGGCTCCGAATCATGTTCTTGGGTCAATAGTTGGGTTTGCCCGGCTCCCATGTTTTGGTACCTTACGTTCCGTTTTATCGGCTAAGGTAGCACTGGGAGAACCACTGCGATTGCGCCCCAGTTGAGCTGGGTTAACGCCTCAGTGGAGAAAGCTAAAACTGACCGTCATGATGAGGCAAGAGTTGGTCGCTGTTCGAGAGGTTCTTTGCGAGTCCCTAAAGACTTATGCTGCTTCGAGCGAGGATCTGGATTCTGTCCGGCCAAGGCGTGGATAGCGCCCCAAATTCGGCCTTCCGAAAACTAGGGGCTTCGCCGAAATTTAAAATTATAGAATTCTATGGCTAAGTGAGAGTGTTCAAGCATTATAAGTCTGGTTGCCTTGTTCGTTGTGTTGAGCGCCTCCCTAGATGGACCCAAAAATGGGAACAAGAGCGCTTGAATTTATCCCGAACACCCCAGCACTCGTGGCATGGGGGCTGAAGTCGACGACTTGCCATCTCTCAGATTTGATAAACAGCCGCACAGAAGGTAATATTTTAAATTAACAAGCATTGCTTAGCGCATATGAACCAAGTTTTCAGCGCACAGGATAACAAAATGCGAGTCTACTCAAATATTACATCTTTGGAGCACTCACCCGCAATAGTGCGGGCGCCCTTCAGCATACTCTTATAATACATCTCGGGCGTACGATACTCCTTGCCCTCTGGTGGTGGGTCCGTCACGAGCTTCTGGGCATCCATCTTGCCCCAGTGCACCTTTGCGCGGGCAAGGGCCCGACGGGCACCTTCAATACAGGCGGAGTGCTTGATGACTTCAACCCACGGGCACGCATCCACCAGCCGCCGCACCAGGCCGAAGTAGCTCCCAGGCATGGCCTCCTTAGGCCACAGCCGAACTATGAGGCCCTTCATGGCCTGTTCGGCCGCCTTGTGGAGCTCGACCAGCTGCTTCAGCTGGTCGCTAAGGGGCACTGGATGTCCGGCCTCAGCATACTGAGACAAGAAGACCTTCTCCGTTGAGCTCCCCTCCTCAGCCCGGTAGAATGCGGCAGCATCGGACACGCTGCAGGGAAGATCTGCGAACGCTCCTGGAGAGCTCCGAATTCGGGTAAGCGACAGGTAATTAACACTCACATGCTTACTTTGCATGAAAAATGCCTTACCCGCTGCTATTTTCTTCATCGCCTCTATCTCTTGGAGGGCCTTGTAGGCTTCGGCCTTAGTGGCTTTGGCACTCTCAAGAGCCGTTGCAAACTCAGACTCTCGAGTCTTCGAGTCACGCTCCAGGCTCTCGTGTTTCTTCACGAGATCCTGGAGCTCATGCTGTACTTCCACAGCCGCATTGCGTTCGGCCGCGGCCACCGCCTCCTTCAGGGTCGCCACCTCGTTAGTGGCCCCTGCAATACCCCAGTTATCCTTGTCATTTTTCTTGCAACCAAATCCTTTTCTGTAAGGTACAATTTTCATAAGGTATTACTCACCTTCTTTTTCCTCGAGCTGCTTCTTGGCATGGCCGAGCTCGTTCTCGGACCGCTCGAGGTTTTCCTTCCAAGTATTGACCTCCGCAGTCAGTGCGGCAGAGGTCAGCAGCACAGCCTGCAATCCCATATTGACATATTTTCATGACTCCTGCGTTTATCTTTCTAAAGATCCTCAGTCCGGCTTTTCTTTCTGAACACCGAACCGAGCATCAGGGGCTACTGTCTATGCGGTACCATTTCACATATATTGAAATTCTTACCTCAAAGCCTGTTAGAAGGCTGCTGCAGGCTTCGGTCAGCCCTCTCTTGGCGAGCTAAACCTTCTGAATCACCGCACTCATAACAGTGTGGCGTTCCTCTTCGATGGAGGTGCCGTTGAGCGCCTCCAGCAAATTATCCGGCACCTCCGGTTGGACGGAGGCGGCCGGCGTCGCGGTCTTGCCCTTCTTACGAAGGGGTCGCCCGCTGGACTCCGGAGCCACTATGGGTTCTGGGGCTGAGTCCGGTGCAAAGTCCGGGAGGTTGTCATGCGACACCTCCAGGGCCCTCTCCTCCTGGTGGGTCCCTTCCTAGGACCCCACCTCGGCATCGTCCACATCACGGGGGTGGAGGCAGTCGAAAGAGAATCCATATCCGACGCCCCTAAGGACCCGCTCGACGAAGTGGGGAGATCATCCTTAGGCGGACTGCAGGGTTGTATGCTGCATTAGAAAGACATAATGTGGCGGAAAATGAAAACCTTGAAGTTATTCGGGAGTCCGGATACTTACGATCTCGCCAGAGGCTTGGCCCTTGGAGGCCAGTCCTCGTCGTCGTCACTGGCGTTGGCGGAACAGTCCGGGGGAAGAGTTTTTCCCCTCTTGGACCCTTTGGCCTCCCTTGTTGGGGAGGCCTTCCTTTTCTTCCCTCCCCCCGCTGGGGGAAAGGCTTGCTTCTTCTCCTCTTCGCCTTGGTGGGAGGAGTCGGCCTCGGATTCGTTGTCCGATAGCACCTGAAAACGTGAACTCTTCCGAGTCCCCGTGGCCTTCTTCTTGGCCTTCTTCTCCGGCACCACGTGGGGTGGCGGAGCCAGCAACCCCGTTAGGCGGGCGTCAGCTGGGTCCTCTGGCAATGGGGCCAGACAGATAGCCTGTGCGGCCTTCTTCAGCCAGTCCTGTCAAAGGAAAGGGAGTTTAGATCCCGCATAGAGTCAAACTATGAATAACAAGCGTCCCTTAAAAGACAAAATCATTTACCTCGTCAGCCGGGCGCTACGAGCGGAATCCGTGATCTTCGGTAGCGGATGCGGGAGCTTCGGCGCCCTTGAACAGCACCTTCCAGACATCTTCGTACGTAGTGTCGAAGAGCCCGCTCAGGGTCTGGTGCTGCGCCGGATCGAACTCCCACATGTTGAAACCCCGTCGTTGGCACGGGAGAATCCGGCGGATGAGCATGACCTGGACTACGTTGACAAGCTTGAGCTTCTTGTCCACCAGCTTCTGGATACAGGCTTGGAGTCCAGTCAGCTCCTCTAAATTCCCCCAGATCAGGCCACTCTCTTTCCAGGAGGTGAGCCGTGTAGGGATGCCGGATCTGAATTCGGGGGCCGCCGCCCAATCGGCGTCACGCGGCTCGGTGATGTAGAACCACCCCGATTGCCACCCCTTGATGGTTTCCACGAAGGTGCCCTCCAGCCACGTAACGTGGGACATCCTGCCCACCATGGCGCCTCCGCACTCCGCTTGGCTACCCTTCACAACCTTCGGCTTGACACTGAAGGTCTTGAGCCACAAGCCGAAGTGGGGCTGGATGCAGAGGAAGGCCTCGCACATGACGATAAACGCCGAGATGTTGAGGATAAAATTCGGGGCCAGATCATGGAAATCTAGGCCGTAGTAGAACATGAGCCCCGGGACAAAGGGATGAAGTGGGAAGCCCAGTCCGCGGAGGAAATGGGGAAGGAATACCACCCTCTCATGGGGCCTGGGGGTGGGGATGAGCTCTCCCTCGTTGGGGAGCCGATGCGCGATGTCGCTGGACAAGTATCTGACGCTGCGCAGCTTCTGGATATGCCCCTCAGTGACGGAGGAGGCCATCCACTTGCCTCCCACTCCGGACATATTTGGAGAAGGTTGAGGTGAGATGTGCGGGCTTGGGCGCTAGAGCTCGAGTTCGCGGAGATGGATAAGCCAAGGAGGAAGAAGGCGTAGGTAAAAGGATTGGATCTTTATCCCCTTATATGGGCGGACGGAAACATGCGTCCCCACCAGCCTGATAAAACTCGCTTATCTCCCAAGCGCCGCAATCAATGGCGCGGTTGGGTTACCCACGTCCGTATTGATGGGAATCCCGGAGTAAGGGGAACACGATCTCTGCTTCGACAAGACGTGCCAAGGAAACCGCCTCGCTAAACGCGCTGAGGTGGAACAATAAAAACAATTCGAGTAAAGGCTTGGAAGTGGTGTGACGTCACGCCGTAGAATACGTCAGCAGATTGATCTTGTGTAATATTATTCTCTCTACGGTGGTAGGTGGAATTTATTTTTGCAGAGCCGGACACTATCCTGGTGTTCACAATCTTCTATAAATTATTCGGAGGAGGAACCCGCCTTGCAATGCCGAAGACAATATGCGCGCCGGACTCGTAGTCATTGAAGCCTGGTTCAGGGGCTACTGAGGGAGTCCCGGACTAGGGGGTGTCCGGATAGCCGAACTACCATCATCGGCCGAACTCCAAGACTATGAAGATACAAGATTGAAGACTTCGTCCCGTGTCCGGATGGGACTTTCCTTGGCGTGGAAGGCAAGCTTGGCGATACGGATATGTAGATCTCCTACCATTGTAATTGACTCTGTGTAACCCTAGCCCTCTCCGGTGTCTATATAAACCGGATGGCTTTAGTCCATAGGACAAACAACAATCATACCATAGGCTAGCTTCTAGGGTTTAGCCTCCTTGATCTCGTGGTAGATCTACTCTTGTAACCCACATCATCAATATTAATCAAGCAGGACGTAGGCTTTTACCTCCATCAAGAGGGCCCGAACCTGGGTAAAAACATCGTGTCCCTCGTCTTCTGTTACCATCCGCCTAGACGCACAGTTCGGGACCCCCTACCCGAGATCCGCCGGTTTTGACACCGACAATCATGTTTTGCTATACAACCCTCATTTAAGATTTTTTGTAGGAAAGTTTCTCTTTAAATGGGAAGGTCCTTACATTATCGAGGAGGTTTATTATTCCAGTGCCATCAAAATCAACAACGCCGAAGGCACAAATCTGAGGGTGGTAAACGGTCAAAGAATCAAACATTATATTTCAGGTACTCCCAAAAATGTTGAGACAAATATTATTAATACCATAACACTCGAGGAGTACATAAGGGATACTTTCCAGAATGTTTTGGACTCTGAAAAGGAATAGGTATGTGGTACGGTAAGTAAACCGACTCCAAAATTGTTCTAATGGCAATTTTTCTCGGTTTTGGAATATTTAAAAAATTAGCAAAATTAAAAGTAGTCCGAGGAGTACACGAGGACGCGGCAAGGCAGGGGGCGCGCCCATGTACCTTGCCGCCACTTCGTGTGCCCTCCGGACACCGTTTTCTTGCACAATACTTCTTTTGGTCGGTAAAAAATCATTATATAATCTCCCGAAAGTTTTGATCACCGTACCACGGCAATATCTCATGTTTTCGTTTGGAGCTATTTTCTGCCAGAGATTTCAAGGCCAGGCATCATGTTGTCCTCCTCCTCCAACAATGTGGATGACGATGCTTGGTTGATGCAGATGGAACTCAGGTGGGCGGAGACCGAAGAAGTCATGATGGAAGAAGATCAAGGGGATTCTCTTGAGGTCCACCCTCCGGCTTTGGAGAGAGGCACTCTGGCTGGCATCTCCATTATTCCCAATCCCCATCAAGCCGTAGGGACTACAAGTAACCATGAAGGCCAACAAATTCAAGGGGGACTTCCTCCCGAGAGGCCCTTACACAGGTTACATCGGAACAACTTTCATAATCTAGTTCATAATTATGGAGTGGAGAATACACCTCGCACACACATACCTTCCAATTGGGACATATCCCATCCAAATGAAAGTGATGCAGGGAAAAACTCATGGTGGCCAGAAAACAAGCATCTTTTAGAAGAGATTCAAAAGAATGCAATTATGTTTCAACGTGTACTCCGAGAATTGCAGGATCTGAAGGGTAGCTTAATCAAGCTAACTGAAACTCCATCATCACCACCTCCGAACAAAGATATCTAAATACATGGGTATGGGCACTACCCTTGGCAACTGCCAAGCTTGGGGAAGGTGCCCCGGTATCGTATCACCATCACACCTTTACCTTTATCATTTTTCTTAGTTCGATCCTTTTGGTTACATCTTTATCTAGTGTAATAAAAGTTTTTAGTATGACCTTGCTTTGATTTTTGCTTTATGTTCTATCTATGTAGTCGAGTCCGTGAGTTATATATAATAAAGAGTAGTTTTGAGTTAAGGGCTTTGCTTTCTTGCTATGATCTTGAATGGATAAAATAAGAGAAAGAACAACAAGAAATAAAAAGATCATATAATGATCTTATGGAGAGTCATGACTTCACATATAAAGGGTATGATGAATAATTTTTTGGGAGTTGACAAACATAGTTTTGGTCATTGTTGCAATTAATAGGAAGTAATAAGCAAAGAGAGGCTTCACATATAAATATACTATCTTGGACACACTACTAGGGAAAACCCTAGTAGTAGCGCTGGTTTTGTGTTCACTAGTAGCGCGGATAGGCGCGCTACTAATAAGGCGCTACAGCTATTGCTTAGCAGTAACGCGTGCCGGCGCGCGCTACTGCTAGGACAAATAGCTGCAGCGCTTGTTCACCCACACGCTACTGCTAATGAACTAGTGGGAGCGCGTTTTCTCTCCATTGCTACTAGTATTTATTTTTTATTTATTTTTTATTTTTAGTGTATTTATGCGGTTTTCTCTCCATCGTACAAATATTGGTACAATACCAGTTATGAGGTTTACATCATTATGTCCATAACAGTGTGTCAAATGAAGGTGGATTAGGTTTAAGTGGAGGCAATATGTGGTGCATGTCAAAAGTATACTACTAATCCAAACTTGATCTAGTTTGGACTAGTAGTACTTTCGATGTGCACCACATGTTGCCTCCACTTGAATCTAATCCGCCAGCACAAGCTATTTAATCATCATCATAGTCAGTATCACTAACAATATTTATTTAATCACCACTAACACTAGCTAATAATAATCATCATAGTCATTACCACCAACAATAGCTATGTTATCATCATAGTAATAGTGTAGCACATCATCATCTTCAAACTCATTTCTAGCTAGCTAATCACTCCTGCTGCTCTCTCGCAGGTAAAATAACATAAAACATGTATAGCTCTCCTCCTTGATCAAGTTGGAACATGCAGATGAACATGTCTCCTAATCGTGGGTAGCGCATCTGTTTGCTGCCCCCTAGTACTTCTCTATGCTCCCCCATCACATATTTGGTCCAGTCTTGCACTATTAAGCATCCGTCGCTAATCTTGAATTCACTAAAGTAATCTGTAGGATATCTTGGCTGTAAGATAATAATACTCATGGTACCTTTAGTCTCGATCCCATAAGGCACAACATTCATCAGGACTCCCTGTTGAAGAACATCGTATGGTAACATACTTAGCAATGAAGTTTAGATTCAAAAATAATGTATGGAAAAGATGCACTGAGGACAAATATTAAAAATCTTACCATCCTTCTTAAATAGATGTGACCGTAGTTCATTATGAACACTATTGGTCGCATGTTTTCAGTACTAACATTTCTAAATGCAGGAAGAAAATTTGTCTTGACAGTATCAAGATCCGCAAGCCATGAAACATAATGACTGAGCTCCTCGCAGTTGAGTTCAGCCCCGGCACAGTATATGGTCCTGTCTACCAAGCGTTGGACATGTTTTCTTGCACCGGAATAAGCTATCAATAGAAATTAATTGTCAACTATTTTTAAATAAACAATATCAAAGACATAAAAATGGTTGAGAAACTCACATTTTGGTATAACTGGAGGCGTCTGCACATTGACCCAGATGTCGGTATTACCTTCAATATCATCTTCCGGACGAATATCAAAGGTGATAACCATATCAGGCTCAAATGCATAAGTCTTGCATAGTGCTCGCCATGTTTTGCATCCAAAATAGGTGTAGTTGTCTGAATTGTATAATTTTGCGTGGAAAATATAACCATGCTCGGTCTTCAAGTAAAATTTCTTTACCTCCATAGTACGACTGCAACCTATCTTATCCAATACAAAAAACTCTTGCATGGCAGGGGATGCACTAGTAGAATAGTAAAAACAAATTATAAGTTGAAGCAAATGAAGCATATGTCATGCTTAATTACGAAAAAAGACTTGTCGTTGTGACTTACTGTATCCACTTCGAAGTTCTCGTCCAGCTTGATGCTGAAGCGCCTATCATCATCTAGGAAGATTCTGTCGCACAGGCCGCGCTCGTCTTCGCAGTATTTGCAAATACTGAAATCCTTTTCGTCGTCAGACATTTCCTATGTTCATAGTTATAACATTAATTGAAAATCAATCGAAGACAACTACCAGGATACTCAACACACAAATCCGGGGCACTCGATATTTCCTACATATTCTCGCACAAGTCATGCCAAAATTCACGGAAAAATCCGGCATGACCTTTGCTAAAATAGGACATATCGAGCGCCTGAAATTTGCCGGAACGAAAATGAATCAACACTCCGGCAAAACATAGGCCACTCGGAGGTGTAACCTGCAAACATGACCGGCCACTTGGGCAAGCACATATCCTATTTGAGTAACACAAGATATACATTTCAAAATATCTTATAGGACTCAAATTAGCATGCATTGAATAAGCAAAAGCAAAAGTTAGGGATTTGGAAAAAAATTGCGTGTTTGCAAAATGTTCACAAATTCAAAAATACCATAAATTGAGAAAAACTCACCAATTTCGGAAAAAAGTTCAAACAATTGAAAAAATCATTGATTTTAAAAAAAAAGTTCATCAATTTTTAAAGAAAGTTTATCCATATTGAAAAAAGTCCATTGATTTTTCAAATAATCGTTTATCGACATAAAAGTTTTTGAAAAAGTTCATTCATTTTTGAAAAATTTCATTGATTTAGAAAAAAAGGTTCATCGATTTTGAATAAAGAGTTCATCAACTTAGATAAAAAGGTTCATTGATCTAAAAAAACTGAAAAGTTTGCACATTGCAAAAGAAAAAGGAACATAAAAAGAAAACAAAACAAAACAAGGAAAATAAAAACCGAAGAAAACCGTTTGAAAAATCGAGAAAAAAGGAACAAGAAAAAGGAAAAAAAGAAAAAAGTAAAGTGGAAAGAGGAAAGAAGAAAAGAAGGAGAAAGAGGTATGTAAACACATCAGCTGATGGTGGCTGGTTGGTTATTGTGTCAAAGTTTGTACGAGGAAGTTGTTGGTTCGAGTCTTGCTACGAAACAGACCAGGGTCGCGACTACCCTAGTTTTAGGGTTCTATCCTATATACAATTTTGCGATCGACAAGAGTTAGTATAGGCCCATTAAGCCAGTAGGTCCAATTGAATGCCGGGTGCCAGAAAAGCCACTGGAGTAGCGGACCGATAAGGCTATGGCAGCATGTACACGTGATTTAGCCAGTACGTGTGATTTAGGTGGGGTTAAGAGCAAATCCGGCGGCCGAAAAAGCCTAAAAGAGACAATCCAACGGATAGAAATGTTGATGGCCTGAGAGGGCTAGAAAAGTGCTCGGCTATAACATATCTAAAATACATGAAAATGAAGTTTTAAGGAATGGATATAAAGATAAACATCCAAGGGAGAGATTTGGAAAGCTTGGGGGCTTTGTAAAGAAATATGCCCTAGAGGCAATAATAAAGTTGTATTTTATATTTCCTTATTCATGATAAAGGTTTATTATTCATGCTAGAATTGTATTGGTCTGAAAATATATACATATGTGAATACATAAACAAATACCGTGTCTGTAGTAAACCTCTACTAGAGTGGCTCGTTGATCAAAGATGGTTATGGTTCCTTAATCATAGACATGTGTTCTCATTTGATAACGGGATCACATCATTAGGAAAATGATGTGATGGACAAGACACATCTGTTAGCTTAGCATATTGATCGTTCAGTTTATTGCTATTGCTTTCTTGATCACAAATACATATTTCTTCCACTATGAGATTATGCAACTCCCGGATACCGGAGGAATACCTTGTGTACTATCAAATGTCACAATGTAACTGGGTGATCATAAATATGCTCTACAGGTATCTCCGAAGGTGCTTGTTGAGTTGGCATAGATCGAGATTATGATTTGTCACTCCCAGTATCAAAGAGGTATCTATGGGCCCTCTCGGTAGTACACATCATAAGAAGCCTTGCAAGCAAAGTGACTAATGAGTTAGTTGCAAGATTATGTATTATGGAACGAGTAAAGAGACTTGCCAGTAACGAGATTGAACTAGGTATGAAGATACCTACAATCGAATCTTGGGCAAGTAACATACCGATAGACAAAGGGAATTACGTATGTTGTCATAACGGTTCGACCTATAAAGATCTTCGTAGAATATGTAGGAGCCAAAATGGACATCCTGGTTTCGCCATTGCTTATTGACCCGAGAGGTGTCTCGGTCATGTCTACATAGTTATCGAACCCGTAGGGTCCGCACGCTTAACGTTCATTGACAATATATTGTTATATGAGTTATATGATTTGGTGACCGAATGTGTTCGGAGTCTCGGATGAGATCACAGACATGACGAGGAGCTCCGGAATTGTTCGGAGGTAAAGATTGATACATAGGACGATGATATTTAGACATCGGAAGAGTTTCGGGATGTACCGGGTAGAAATCAGGTCACCGGAAGGGGTTCCGAACACCCCGGGAGGTTAATGAGCCATATGGGCCCAAGGGGGGAACACACAAGACCACAAGGAGCTAGCACGCCCCTTCTAGGACACAACCCTTGGGGAGAGAAGGAAAGGGGGGAGTCAGCCTCCCCCTTCCTTTCCTTTCCCCCCTTTCCTCCCCCTCTAGCAAATATGGAAAGGGGGGAGAGGGGCTAGGGAAGGACTCCAACACTACTAGAAAAAGGGCTGCTAGTGGCGCACCTGTTTTCGCTACTAATGGCGCACTACAGGTGCGCCACTAGCACCACACCATTAGATTTTTTTTCTAATGGCGCACCTGTGGTGCGCCATTAGAATAGCCCATGGTGCGCCATTAGTATCTGGTATACTAATGACGCACCACATAGAAGTGCGCCATTAGTAACAATATTTTTTCGAAAAAATCAGAATTTCTTTTTAAAAAAAATTCAAATTTTTTTTTCGTTTTTTTCTTAATCTCAGTTCACTATTGCTTAATCTCCGATCAAATCGCACTCCGTGATCAAACTTCCCAAAAGGTCACCCATCCTCACACTACTCCAGCCCAAGCACGCTTAACTTCAGAGTTCTATCCAACCCCAGCAACAGTTCACTTCATAGGCACTTGTTGATATATCTAGCATATCAATCCTATTATACCTTGTTGACGTCTAGGACTTTGTTCATGTTCATAACTATGATGAAATTTTGAAAAATATTTCAAACTTCCCGGTCATATTACGTATCATTTTTTGAAAAAAAAAATCAAAAAAAATTCAAAACCAATTTTTTTTCTGTTACTAGTGGCGCACCACATCCATGGTGCGCCACTAGTAAGTTTGAATTTTTTTGCCTCTAGATCTTGAAAGCCCCGTAACTTTTTTCTGTTAGGTTTTTGGAGATTTTGAAAATGTTTAACGGGGTTCCCCCAGTTAAATTTGGATGTAACTTTTTGAGTAGATGATTTTTCATATAAAAAACTTTTTCATCCGAGTTCGTATGCAAAAGTTATGCCCATTTTACAAATTTCCAGAGAGATTTTGCAAATAAAGTCGAAATTCATATTTGTAAATTTTCCCAACAACTATACCACATATCACATGGGAAACTTATTTTCTTTTATTTTTTTGACATTTCTATCATTTTCTTTTATTTTTTAAAAAACTGAAAAGGCGATCGACGGGAGGGGGGGTGCATTCGGTGCTGGGGCAAGTTAGTAATGGCGCACCGTGGGGTGGTGCGCCATTACTAGTTGCCATTACTAGTTTTGAAAAAAAATAAAATGGGCATAACTTTTGATGTGGTGCGCCACTAGTAACAGAAAAAAAATAAAAAAGAATTGATATTTTTTTGAATTTTTTTTTGAAAAAAAACTTAGTACTGGCGCACCAGTGGACAGTGCGCCATTACTAGTTAAAACTAGTAATGGCGCACCGAGACATGGTGCGCCATTAGTAACAAATATTTATTTATTTATTTATTTACTTTTTTTCAAAACTACTAATGGCGCACGGCGGATGTGGTGCGCCATTACTATGTCAACTAGTAATAGCGCACTATACAACGGTGCGCCATTAGTAACAAAAAAAATTATGTTTTTTTTCAAAACTACTAATAGTGCACCAGGCACCAGGTGCGCCATTAGTAATATATTATTAATGGCGCACCGAGACATGGTGCGCCATTAGAATATAGTAATGGCGCACCACATGACAGGTGCGCCATTAGTGGCCATTCCATCTATAGCTCTTTTTGTAGTAGTGCAAGTAGGATTCGCCTACTTGGGGCCCCTCCTGGACTCTTCACTCTCCGCCCCACCTATATATATGTGGGAGGGGTGAACCACACATAACCACGACAATCTCTGAGTCGTGTGCGGCGCCCCCCTCCATCGTTTACACCATCGGTCATATTTTCATACTGATTAGGCGAAGCCCTGCGGAGATATCATCACCATCACCGTCACCATGTTGTCGTGCTGCCGGAACTCATCCACTACTTTGACCGTCTTGCCGGATCAAGAAGGCGAGGACGTCACCGAGCTGAAGGTGTGCTGAACGCGGATGTGTCGTACGTTCGGTACTCAATCAGTTAGATCGCAAAGAAGTTCGATTACATCAACCACGTTACTAAACGCTTTTGCTTACAGTCTACGAGGGTACGTAGACACACTCTCCCCTCTCGTTGCTATGCATCTCCGTGGATAGATCTTGCGTATGCGTAGATTTTTGTTCTGTTTTTCCATGCAATGTTTCCCAACAATTTGGTGGGTCCCACAAAGGGTACCATGCTATGGACCAAGTCTGCCACTTTGGCGGTCGTGTGCATTTATCTAAACAAGATTTGACAACGCCATTGTAAGTGTGGCGGAGAAGAATTATGAATAAAGAGAAGTTCTATCGGTATTCTGGCGTCTCAATTTGGTTGATGTACTTGGTGCTTGGGTCTTGTTTTTACTTGAACAAGCCTCCCACTTATGATTACCCCCTCTCGCAAGCATCCACAACTACGAAAGAAGAATTAGGATAAATCTAACAATTGCATGAAACATATGGATCCAAATCAGCCCCTTACAGAATAACGCATAAACTAGGGTTTAACCTTCTGTCACTCTAGCAAATCATCATCTAATAACTACTCCACTATGCTTTCCCTTAGGCCCAAAGATGGTGAAGTGTCAGGTAGTCGACATTCACATAACACCACTACGGGAAACAACAACATACATATCATCAAAATACCGAACGAATACCAAATTCACATGATTACTTATGACAAGACTTCTCCCATGTCCTCAGGAAGAAACGTCAATATTCACAAATCATATTCATGCTCAAGATCATAGGGGTATTAAATAGTAAGATGGATCTGAACATCTGACCTTCCCCCGAATAAACCAACTAGCATCAACTACAAGATATAATCAACACTACTAGCAACCCACATGTACCAATATGAGGTTTTGAGACAAATATTGAATATAAGAGATGAACTAGGGTTTGAGAAGAGATGGTGCTGGTAAAGATGATGATGAAGATTGGTCCTCCCACGATGAGAGGATCGTTAGTGATGACAATGGCTTAAATTTTCCCCTCCCGGAGGGAAGTTTCTCTTGGACCTCCTACAGTCGAAACGGGGTCCTGTTGATCGGGAGGGGTGTGGCATACTGCAAAATGGAGGAAACGAACTTGTGTTGGAGCGCTACGGTCGAAACGGGGGTCCTGTTCATCGGGAGGGGTGTGGCGTACCGCAAAACAGGACTCCACAGGATGTTGTTCATCTCCACCGTCGACTGCCTCCACGGGCTACTGTTCATCCACCATCGACCTCCTCCAGCCTCCACCTGCTCCTATTCATCCACGGGCTCCTGTCCATCTAGCCTCCACCGCTCCTCCACCGGCTACTGTTCAACCAGCTCTCTCCACGGGGTCTTGTTCAACCACCCTTCCACGGGCTACTGTTCATCCAGCCCTCCACGGGGTCCTATTCATCCAGCCCTCCACGGGGTCCTGTTAATTCACCCCCAACCGGCTCGATTGGGGTCCTGTTCATCCAGCGGCAACGGCCTCTACTACCACGTGGTCCTATTCATCCACCCCCCCCCCCCCCCCCGCCACCGGGAACTGTTTATCCACCCCCCCCCCCCACACACACACACACACAACTCTCACTGTTAATCAAGAGGCATCATCGATCGGCTTCAGTTAGCAGGAGTAGCGAAGGAATCACTCGGGTTCAGTTAACACCAAGGGATCGATCGGGGTTCAGTAATGTAGCTAGTGCAATCGCTCGGGTTCAGTTAGAGACCAACGCCTCACTCGGGTTCAGTTAGAGCGCAACGCCTTGGACACATGTGTGTACATGTACGAGAGAAACACGCAAACCTCCGTGCATTGCTCGGCCCCGACCACCCACCGTAACCGGGAACTCCCCGATATTTTCCTCGCCCTCGCTTCTACCACGGTTTTCTCCATCATGGACGGCCCAAAGAATGTCATACAGCAGCGTCTCCGGCCCGCCCAGGACGAAAAGCCCATTTTCTGTCATGATTTTTTGTCATAGAAGTAGGAGCCCACCACATATATGATGATACCGGGTTTTGTCACAATTATCGTCATAGAAGTGTCATAAGCATGACAGAAAAAAAATCATCCGGCCCAAAATTTCACGGATGTGTCTTTTTTTATAGTGCCAGTAGGTCCAATTGAATGTAGGGTGCCCAAAAAATCCACCGGAGCAACGGCCCGATAAGGCTAGGGCAGCCAGTACATGCGAATTAGGTGGTATTAAGAGTGAATCGAACGGCCGGGAAAGCCTAAGAGAGATAATCCAACGGATAGAAATGCTGATGGCCTGAGAGGGCTGGAAAAGTGCTCGGTTATAACGTATCTAAATACATGCAAGTTAAGTTTTAAGGCATGGATATAAAGTAAACGTCCAAGGAAGAGTGTTGGAAAGCTTGGGGGCACTGGTGGGTCCCACCAAGGATACCATGCTATGGATCAAGTCTCCCACTTTGGCGGTCATGTGCATTTATCTAAACAAGATTTGACAACGTCATTGTAAGTGTGGCAGAGAAGAATCTATAATACTATAATAGTTCATCCCCACTAACCTATTTAACTAAGCATGCAGCCTATCCACATCAGCAACCATTCTTCTACTGACACATCAGCACTAACCCTCCATTTGCTAATCCTTTTAATTTTACATGCATGTCATTTTTTTTCTGCACTCATAATCCACCAAGCCACCATAGTTAAAATCATGTAGTCGTTTTTTATTAGCCACCAGATAGTCGGGTAGCCCAAGAGCGCTGGCTCCACTTTAATCGGATCCTCGGCTCCTAGAGGGACAGCAATTCATGTCTCCACACCAAGGAAAAAAATCAACATATTTCTCTATATGATTCTCTTCCGCTTCCGTAACCGAGGGATGAGCTAGTCTAAACAGTTTCCTTCTTTCATGGGTGCGGTTTAATCCCAAACATAAAATCTCACCACAGCTGCATGTGGCCATCGGGTTCACCTCCTCTCCCGATCCATCCATCCATATCTCTCCCATCTTTCTCTGCTCAAGCCCTCGACTGCATCACAGTGCACCGCGCCTCTGCCCTCACCTCCTTCTGCCGCCTGCCTGCACCTTGCCGCTAGGTTAGGTCACCCACGAACTACCGCCACACCGCGTCGCGCCATCGACCTACCATTGCGGAGAAGTTGCAGATCAGGAGAGAGCAGGCACACTCTACCTAGAGAAGTTCCCCGTGGTGCCATCTTCTTGCATCGCCCGTGTAGAAATTGGTAGGAGGCCGATTTGGCCTTTCTTTTTGCTCTCGTGGATTCAAAATTAAGCTCACCTTCCATCCTATTTCTGTTAGTGAGTTTAGCGATTGACATCTTTGCTGATTCGCTTGGTAAAAGTCAACCAACAACAGATTGGTCGCCAGGGGCGGAGCTACGTGAAGTTACCGGGATGCATAGGCATCAGGGTCGGAAGAAAATCTTAGTACGGATTATCATCTCTATAGTGTGTGCAGCAGGTAGTACCAATGACAGTGCATCAGGTATTAAATTTCGAGAGAAAAACACATCCTTGTAGGTTGTGATAGTGGGCAACAGGTCTGATCGCTGGTGGGCAAGGCAGGTCTCAGTTCTCTGGACTGAAGGCTTGCTAGGCTAATTTGAGGAGGATAACAGCTGCAGAACTAGGATGCCTGTCAGGTTATCATTGGTGCAAGATTAGCACGTTTCTGACCGCAAAAATGTCTGATTTCTCACAAAGTGGCACATGTTTGCGTGGATGATTCAGCTCTCTATAACCTAGGTGACAGTAAGGCAACACGTGGCTAAAGCACCAATGATGCTGCCTTCACTCATCAATCCTACAGCGGTCAAGCATCCGTGCAGCGCCGACCTGGTCAGCCCCACAATCCCTGTCAAGAGGCATCACAAAGAACACACCCTAATCATATTAATGATTAGTTAAAAAGTTATTTTCCTCAGGTATTTATATTCATATATTTTTTCCTAATTCCCTTCACAAACTTTTCGTGAAGTGGAGAATCCGATTTATTTAATTTTTGCTGGAAGATATATTTAATTAGTCTTCGCCAAATACAGGTATGTCGTTGATCATAAATGGACACATATCTTCCCAAAAGAAAAGCAACATCACAAGAAGTCCAACCTCACACTTTTGAATTTCCGTAACCATCGAGAAGAAAATAGCAGAATGTTTAATCCCAGGTTACATTTATTATTTTCACTTCATAATTTGATTTAACATCTGGTTACTTTACATGTACTATGCAGGATTAGAGGTAGGATGAATTATTCTGCTAGCGTCAACTTTCCCTTACAAGTGGCATCAATCGTTGTGAGTGTATCAACTCAGTAAGAAGATTATTGTCCCTTATCTGTTATCATATGGTGGTGTGCCGTTTGTTTTTTGAATTTTATATGCTAAGAATTTTTAAATACCTTACTGTTAGAGGGATTGAACTAAATATGTTTGCACCATTGTTAAAGTTGTGTACCAGGGTTGCTTTTCTCCAGCTCGGCCCGTTGACCACCACAGCTATACACACAACAGGAGCGTCTACCATGTAACCGCAAACACCAGTACCCAAGAAGAAACTCTCCCCGGTGGCGGTGAGAAACATGACGAAGTTGTGGGGTGCATGAGTCTCTGTACGAGGTGAGGCCGGTGGGCTATAGCTTAGTGGTGATGTTTTATTTGTAGCTCCGAAGTTTTCTTTCCTTGCAAAAGAAGCGGAGCTGGTAGGCTATATATTATTTTTGTCAAATAACAGACATTTGTTCATTGTTTTTCTAATTCTTTTATGACAATTAATTTACTGAGTCAAACACTAAATTTAGGCAATATGTCCCGCAACAACGCGCGGGGAATCATCTAGTTATGAATAAAGAGAAGCTGTATCAGGGGACTGAGATGAATCCTCTTTGGAGGAGGGGAGAAGAACTTGGTGGCGGCGGACCTCAGCAAGATCTGGTCCGTTGGGGTCAGGGGAGAGGAGTGGGATTCGTGGCTTGCGGCATGTCCAGGATCGTCATTGGCGAGCGAGAGAATACGAAACAGACTAGGGTCGCGACCACCCTTGTTTTAGGGTTCTGTCCTATATACACTTTTGTGATCGACAGGAATCAATATAGGCCCATTAAGCCAGTAGGTCCAATTGATTGACGGGTGCTGAAAAAATCCACCGGAGCAGCGACCCGATAAGGCTAGGGCAAGCAGTACGTGCAAATTAGGTGGTATTAAGAGTGAATCAGACGGACGGGAAAGCCTAAAAGAGACGATCCAACGGATAGAAATGCTAATGGTCAGAGAGGGCTTGAAAAGTGCTCGGTTATAACGTATCTAAATGCGTGCAAGTGAAGTTTTAAGGCATGGATATACAGATAAACGTCCAAGGAAGAGTGTTGGAAAGCTCAGGGGCATTGGCGGGTCCCACCAAGGATACCATGCTATGGACCAAGTCTCCCACTTTGGCGGTCATGTGCATTTATCTAAACAATATTTGACAACGTCATTGTAAGTGTGGCGGAGAAGAATTATGAATAAAGAGAAGTTGTATCGGTATTCTGGTGTGTCAATTTGGTTGATGTAATTGGTTTATGTATTACAACAATGTGTGTGTTTTCGCCTCTTAACCTTAGACCTGATAGCGTTCTGCCACGGCCCAGCGCTACTACTATCTTGTTAGCAGTAGCGCGGTTTCCACAGAGGCGCTACTACTATACCTAGCCTGTGGGCAACAGTGTGGCATGTATAGTGGTAGCGCGTTTTGTTCCTGCCGCGCTACCTCTATGCACATAGCAGTAGCGTCCTTTGTATACAAGCGCTACTCCTAAAGAGCAGTAGCGCCTCCTTTTAGCCCGCACTACTAATAAGCTTCTGTGTATAAGGTTTTTCCTAGTAGTGCATGAAACATATGGATCCAAATTAGCCCCTTACGGAATAACGCATAAACTAGGGTTTAACCTTCTATCAGTCTAGCAAACCATCATCTAATAACTACTCCACTATGCTTTCCCTTAGCCCAAAGATGGTGAAGTGTCAGGTAGTCGATATTCACATAACACCACTAAGGAAAACAACAACATACATATCATCAAAATATCGAATGAATACCAAATTCACATGATTACTTATGACAAGACTTCTCTCATGTCCTCAAGAACAAACGTAACTACTCATAAATCATATTCATGCACAAGATCACAGGGGTATTAAGTAGCATAATGGATCTGAACATATGACCTTCCATCGAATAAACCAACTAGCATCAACTACAAGATATAATCAACACTACTAGCAACCCATAGGTACCAATCTGAGGTTTTGAGACAAATGTTGAATACAAGAGATGAACTAGGGTTTGACAAGAGATGGTGTTGGTGAAGATGATGATGAAGATTGGTCCTCGCACGATAATAGGATCGTTAGTGATGACGACGGCTTAAATTTACTCCTCCCGGAGGGAAGTTTCCACTGCGGAATCTCTCCGTCGGAAAGCAAAAGTGCTCTTGCCAAGTTTCTGCCTCGAGACGGCGGCGCTTCTCCCGAAACCCTTCTTCTAAATTTTTTCTAGGGCAAATGGCATCATATAGGATAAGATGGGTGCCAGGGGCCTGCCAGGGCCACCACAAGCTCAGAGGCGCGCCTAGGGGGGTGGGGCACGGCCCCCAGGCTTGTGGCTGCCTGGTGGGTCCCCCTGTGGTATTTCTTTCGCGAATAATTTTAGTATATTTTAAAATAATTCTACGTCAATGTTCAACTCATTTGGAGTTGTTTAGAAAATGTGCCTCCGATGTAGCCCTTTCTGGTCCAGAATTCCAGCTACCGCCAATGTCCCTCTTCATGTGAAACTTGCAAAACAAGTGAGAAATGGCATAAGAATTGTACCATAAAGTGAAATAGCAGTCGATAATGCAATAAATATCAACATAAAACATGATGCAAAATGGACGTATACGTGTTTTGGGGGGCACTAGTGCAGAACCGGCCTTTAGTGCCGGTTCGTGACGGCCTTTAGTGTCGGTTCATCAACCGGCACTAAAAAGTGGGGACTAAAGGTCCCCCCCTTTAGTACCGGTTCGTCACGAACCGGCGCTAAAGGGCAAACACGTGGCACGAGCCAGGCCCGGGTGCGCGTAGGGCTTTAGTACCGGTTGGTAACACCAACCGGTACTAAATGTTAGGGTGTTTTTTTAGTTTTTCCTATAGTTTTGTGTTTTCAATTTAATTTAGTGATTGTTTTACATTATAATGAGTTGTTAAATCATTAGGTGAAAGTACCGCGCATTAGTTTCGACTGAAGGATCTAGCTATATAAGTGATCAAGTATATGCCATATCGATATTATACTTGATCACCTAATTAATTAGGTGATCAAGTATACTATATATGGATATGGCATATATATACTTGATCACTTAGGTATAGGATCCATCGAGCTGAAACTAATCTATGGTTTCTTTCATTTAAATGATATAATAACTCATCATCATCATCATCATATTAATATAAACACTCTTGCATCATATCATCAACATGAGTATATGTATACTCTAGCTAGCTATCTAAAAATCATCGTAGTCGTTATTATCACTATTTAATCATCATAGTCATTACCGCTATCTAATCACCATACCAACAGTAGCTTAAAGAAGAAACATTCACTTGTACCAAAAGCAAAAATATCATCGAGTTCAACATTATTGTCATGATACATGACAAAAGCAAATCACTATTTGAGATTAAGTTTAGAACGAAGAACACGGACATGAAAGGACAAGTACTAAGAGCAGCATGAAATAGCTAAATCACACCTGCTAGCTACTCTCTCTTTGATAAAATAGCATAGAACATGTATAGCTCTCCTGATTCATCATACTGGAGCATGCAGATGAACCTGTCTCCTAATCGTGGGCTGCGCTTCTCATTGCTGCCCCCTAATACTTCTCTGCGATCGTTAACAATTTTCCTCCAATCTTTCACTATTAAGCATTCATCGCTTCTAGAAATCCTGAATGCATTCATGTGCAATGCAGGATATCTTGGCCGTAAGCTAACAATTGACATGCGACCTTTAGTCTCGATCCCCTGAGGCACAACTGTCATCGGGAGTCCCTGTTGAAGAACATCGTATAGTACTTAATTAATATACTTAGCAATGAAAGTTTAGCAAAAAAATTATGTATGCAAAAGATGCACTGAGGACAAATAGTAAAAATCTTACCATCATTCCTAAATAGATGTGACCGTAGTTCAATACCATCACTATTGGTCGCACGTTTTGAGTACTAACATTTCTAAGTGCAGGAAGAAAATTTGTCTTGACAGTATGAAGATCCTCAAGCCATGAAACATAATGACTTATCTCCTCGCAGTTTAGTTCAGCTCTGGGGCAGTAGTAGGTCATGTCCACCAAGCACCGAACATGTTTGCTTGAATGGAAATAAGTTGTCAATAGAAATTAGTTGTCAATTATTTTTGAATAAACAATATCAAATACAAAAATATAGTTGAGAAGAACTCACATAATGGTAGAACTGGAGGCGTCTGCACATCGACCCATATGTCTCTATTACCTTCAATATCATCTTCCGGACGAATATCAAAGGTAATAACCATATCCGGCTCAAATGCATAAGCCTTGCATAGTGCTTGCCAAGTTTTGCATTCAAAATAGGTGTACGTGTGTGCATTATATACTTTGATGTTGAAAGTATAACCATGCTCAGTTTTCAGGTAAACTCTCTTTACCTCCATAGTTTCCATATCCTTGAAACCTATCTTATCCAAGACAAAAATTCTTCCATGGCAGGGGATGCGCTAGTAGAATAGTGAAAATTAAAAATTATAAGTCAGGCAAATGAAGCATATATATATATATATATATATATATAAGTCATGCTTAATTACGAAAATAGACTTGTAGTTGTGACTTACTGTATCGAATTCGAAGGTCTCATCCAGCTTGATGTTGAATCGCCTATCATCAACAAGGAAATTTCTGTCGCACTGGCCGCTCTGGTCTTCACAGTATTCGCACATAATAAAAAAAATCCGTCGTCAGACGACATTTCCTATGTTCATATTAGGCGAAACATTAAGCATTTACTAAAAATAAACTAGTTATATTATAATTCAACTAGTTCAACTAAAGATTTAGTTAAAATAAACTGGTTATATTAATTCAATTAGTTCAACTAAGCATTTACTAAAAATAAACTAGTTATATTAATTCAACTAGTTCAACTAAACATTTACTAAAAATAAACTAGTTCTATTAATTCAATTAGTTCAACTAAGCATTTACTAAAAATAAACTAGTTCTATTAATTCAACTAGTTCAACTAAACATTTACTAAAAATAAACTAGTTATATTAATTCAATTAGTTCGACTAAGCATTTACTAAAAATAAACTAGTTTTATTAATTCAACTAGTTCAACTAAGCATTTACTAAAAACAAACTAGTTATATTAATTCCATTAGTTCAACTAAACATTTACTAAAAATAAACTAGTTATATTAATTCAATTAGTTCAACTAAGCATTTACTAAAAATAAACTAGTTTCTATTAATTCAACTAGTTCAACTAAACATTTACTAAAAATAAACTAGTTATATTAATTCAATTAGTTTAACTAAGTATTTATTAAAAATAAACTAGTTCTATTAATTCAACTAGTTCAACTAAACATTTACTAAAAATAAACTAGTTCTATTAATTCAATTAGTTCAACTAAGCATTTACTAAAAATAAACTAGTTCTATTAATTCAACTAGTTCAACTAAACATTTCTAAAAATAAACTAGTTATATTAATTCAATTAGTTTAACTAAGCATTTAGTAAAAATAAACTAGTTCTATTAATTCAACTAGTTCAACTAAACATTTCTAAAAATAAACTAGTTATATTATTTCAATTGGTTCAACTAAGCATTTAATAAAAATAAACTAGTTTTATCAATTCAACTAGTTCAACTAAACCTTTCTAAAAATAAACTAGTTATATTAATTCAATTAGTTCAACTAAGCATTTACTAAAAATAAACTAGTTCTATTATAATTCAACTAGTTCAACTAAACATTTACTAAAAATAAACTAGTATATTAATTCAACTAGTTCAACTTGAGCATTTACTAAAAATAAAAATTTACTAAAAAAATATGTGTGTGTATGTGTATGCCTGTGTGTGTAGTGTGTGTGTGTATGCGTGTGTGTGTATGCGTGTGTGCGTGTATGTGTGTGTGTAGTGTGTGTGTGTGTGGTGTGTGTGTAGTGTGTGTATGGAGCGGGCACGTACGGGCGGCGGGGGCGGCGACGACGGGCGGCGAGGGCGGCGGCCGGGGACGGCGATGAGACGGGCGGCGGGGACGGCGTCGAGACAACCGGGGGGGCGCGGCGACGACGACAGGCGGCGGGGGCGCGCGGCGACGACGGGGACAACGACGACGGGCGGCGGGGGCGGCGAGGGCGGCGGGGACGGCGACGACGTGCGGCAGGGGCGGCGATCAAGGGCGGCGGGGGCGACGGCGCGGCGGCGTCGGCGTCGGCGATAGATCGATGTCGCGCGAGAAGTGGAGAAGTGGACGATGATGGAACTGTTTTTTCATAAGTGTAGTATATATAGGAGGGGCCTTTAGTACCGGTTGAAGCCTCCAACCAATACTAAAGGCCAATTTTGGCTAGCTCAAGCGGCGGGAAACGAGGGCCTTTAGTACCGGTTGGTGGCTCCAACCGGGACTAAAGGGCAACACATTAGTACCAGTTGGAGCCACCAACCGGTACTAAAGGCCGTGCGCTACCACGCCGCGGTGCGCTATTTTTAGTCCCACCTCGTCGAGCGAAGGGCAGCCACACTGGTTTATAAACCCAGCCGCGGCTGCCCTTTTGAACTCCTCTATATAGCAGGCTTCTGGGCCTAACTAGGACGCGCTGCCCTGTGAGCCTGCTGGCCCTTCTGGGCCTGTATTTGCAGACCCTAGGTCTAGCAGGCCCACCGGACAGCGCCCCAATATTTTTTTATATAATTTTTTTTCTGAGTAGTTTTTTTGCTGTATTGTGAATATTTTTGCTTTATATAATTTTTTTCTTTCCTGCATTATTTATTTTCTTCTATTTATTTTTGAGTAATTTTTTATATAGTTTTTTCTTTCCTGCTTTATTTTTTCTTCTATTTATTTCTGAGTAGTTTTTTTGCTGTATTTAGTTTCTTTGTGAATATTTTTGCTTTATATAATTTTTTTCTTTTCTACATTATTTTTTGCTTCTATTTATTTTTGAGTAATTTTTTATATAGTTTTGTCTTTTCTGCTTTATTTTTTTCTTCTATTTATTTCTGAGTAGTTTTTTTGCTGTATTTAGTTTCTTTGTGAATATTTTTGCTTTATATAATTTTTTTTCTTTCCTGCATTATTTTTTTCTATTTATTTTTAGTAGTTTTTTTATATAGTTTTTTCTTTTCAGCTTTTTCAGAGTTTGTTTTGCTGTGATTTACTGTTTCACGGTCATTTCTCTTCCTCTTCTTCTTCTTCAGAGTTTGTTTTGTTGTGATTTACTGTTTCATGGTCATTTCTCTTCCTCTTCTTCTTCTTCTTCTTCTTCTTCTCATTCTTCCTCTTATTCCTCTTCTTCTTCTTCTTCTTCTTGTCTTCTTCTTCTTCTTCTTCTCCTTCTTCCTCTTATTCCTCTTCTTCTTCTTCTTCTTCTTGTCTTCTTCTTCTTCTTCTTCTTCTCCTTCTTCCTCTTATTCCCCTTCTTCTTCTTCCTCTTCTTCTTCTTCTTCCTCTCTTCTTCTTCTTCTTCTTCTTCTTCTTCTTCCTTTTTATATAGTTTGAGAAGTAACACAGAAAAAATACATTGATCAGTACCGCCTTTCAGCCAAAACGCGCTACTGCTACAGAGAAGTACATAAAAAATACATTGATCATCAATAATCTTTTTGTATAGAATCTAAATTGTCAATAGGAATCTACCACCGATTTAAGAACCGGCGAAGACTCCTATTGCACCCTCAGATCCTACACATAGAGTTCAATGAAGACCAAATGCTTGTGATAGTTTGAGAAGTAACATATTTAAGGTGGTCAAATTCTTGATAAGGGAGCAAGGTGGGACTAAAAATAGCCCCTGCCACAACCTCTTTAGTACCGGTTCATGCCACGAACCGGTACTAAAGATGCTGGTGCCCGACCAGCATCTTTACTACCGGTTCGTGGCACGAACCGGTACTAAAGATTCGCAATGAACCGGTATTAAAAGTCTCCTCCCGCCTAGTCATTTGAACCGGCACCAATGGATGCAAACCGGTACTAATGTTACTCATATTTGACCCTTTTTCTACTAGTGGGGGGTCAGTGGACAACAAAAGATGCTCTAGGGGTCATATAGTAAAAAAGAGTCGCCGAGGGATGGGACGGGTGTCCTGGAAGAGGGTCAGCCGCGCGAGCATCCAGGGTGTCCTCAGTCGCCACGTTAGTCCAGGCTGGCGCGTCCATCCGATGTCTCCGGGTATGGCTGACGATGGGGACGCAACGTGCAGGAGAACGCCGCGGGTATGGGAATGCGAAACCCGCAGGGGTCTGGTGTTAGACATGGAGGAGAAGCCGTGCAATCTTGTGGGAGGAGGCGCTCGTTTTACGTAGGGTACCACGTCATGCAATCAAGTCAGATTGCATCCTGATTTCTGTTTCCTAAAGAAACTTACCTTACAACCGATGTACCAACGAATCACAATTGCCACAGACTCCCACTTTAGGAGTAGAGATCCTTTAACAACGTCATTAAAAGTGTGGCGGAGAAGAATTATGAATAAAGAGAAGTTGTATCGGTATTCTGGTGTGTCAATTTGGTTGATGTACTTGGTTTATGTATTACAACAATATGTGTGTTTCCGCCTCTCAACCTTAGACCTCACAGCGTTATGCTAATTGTTTAGTTTTGCTAGTTTGGTATGTACGTGACTTGTACTATGATCTTTATCTATTACATTACATTACATTACACACTAATAAAGCAAGATGCGTTTATCCAATTTTTTCATCCGTTCACCTAAATTATTTATATTTTACTATCCGAGGTGGTACTAAATTTTTGCACACGCGCACGATCAAGTATGTCCGTCCCATAATTTCATACATGGGCCTCCCATAAAGTCCACCGCATGGGCCTGGCATCCACCCTATTTTTTCAGCCAACAGGGACTACCCTGCAATTTGCGTTCTAAGGCAGAGTCGCTACTAAATTATATAGTCCCACCTTGCTCTTTTGTAGCAAATTCTACCGGTTTTTATATTTCAGAGATTCCTCGGAGCAGTAGAGAGCGACAGAGATGTCATGAAGAGGGGGCGCGAGCTCTAGCAGCTGACCATCATTTGAGTAGCCCGGAATCGGCGGCGACCTGGTTGGTGCGGGGTTCAAGCAACGGCTGCCATGGAGATTGGGTTGAGGAAGAAAGCAGGCGGCAGGCGGCAGGTGCAGGACGCAGCGTCGAGGCCGGCGAGCGGCTCGTGCTGCTGGATCACAACGGGGCTAGATTTGCCGGTAAGATGATTTTTTTCATACACGTACCAACTTCTTAAGAGGTTGATTTGCTGGTAAGATGTCTAGCCTGTTTTGCCGTACAGTTCGGGAATTTCTACAAAGAGTTTGATTTGTGTAGATTGACTGCAGAACAGCTGAGTGCATGCCATGTGATGAAGCCTTCCTCGCCAAATTATGTGTCTATAAGCATTCTCGTGGTCATACCACTAGTAGAAAAAGGACCTTATGTGAGATATATTAGTCCCGGTTCGATTTTGGCCCGGTACTAATGGTATCATTAGTACCGGTTCGAACGGCTATGCATTAGTGCCGGTTCGTGTTGAACCGGTACTAAAGGGGTGGTGGCAGGCTGGCGTCAGGCCGGGGCCCCACGAGCCCCTTTAGTCCCGGTTTGTGGCACAAACCGGTACTAAAGGGCCAACCTTTAGTACCGGTTCGTGCCACGAACCGGCATTAAAGGGGTCTAACCTATAGTCCCGGTTGGAGATACAAACCGGGACTATAGGGCAATTTTCAAACTTGAAAAAATCATAACTAAATCATCCTAATTCAGAAAAATACATATAATACATCAAATTTTGCAGAACAAAAAGATTGATCCGCTGAAACAACAAGTTTTCCGTTTCGACAATTTTTTAAAATCACAAAATTTCAAAGGGAAAATAGAGTTTTTGGGCGTTTTAGACGTTTTTAGCGTTTAGTGCTAGGGTTTAGATTTCAGAGTTTAGGGTTAGGTTTTATGGTTTAAACCCTTAGTTTTTACTGTTTAGCATAGAGTTTCCGACGTTTTAAGTCCCAGGTTTAGGGTTTAGGACAATTTTTGAAATGACAAAATTGTAAAAGGAAAAAAAGATATGCTCTAATTTATGTTTTTTTTGAATTTTGGTTAAATCTTGTCAAACCGGTCAAACAACTGATTCAAGAAATATAGAGTGTTACTAAATAATTATGCAATAATATTAGTGTTACTAAATAAGTATCTCAATTTTTTTGAATTTTGGTCAAATCTGGTCAAACTGTGGACAAACTATGGTCAAACTACTTATTCAAGAAATATTAGTGGTACTACATAATTATTGTTTTTTAGAATAATAGTTTCAAACTCAAACAGTGAAACGTGTGACTTCATGCTCAAGCTAAACTCCCGAGGGTTAATAGGATTCACATCTTACTATTGTTAGGAAAACAACAAGTGCAGACTTGGAAATGAGGAAGAATAGAACCCGGAAGTTAAGCGTGCTCAGTCTGGAGTAGTGAGAGGGATGGGTGACCGGACGGAAAGTTAGACGATTTGGAATGAGTGATCCACACTCGAGCAGTTAAGATGGGCGATTAGAGACTAAATCATCAAATAATTCAGAAAATAAAAAATAAAAAATCAAAAAAAAATTCAAAATTTTCAAAAAATAATTTTAAAAAAAACCTTTAGTACCGGTTGGTAACACCAACCGGTACTAAAGGTCCCCCATACCACGGCGCGAGCTCACGCCACGTGGTGGGCCTTTAGTGGCAGTTCGTGCCGAACCGGTACTAAAGGGGGAAGGCCTTTAGTCTCCACTCTTTAGTGCCGGTTGCAGAACCGATGCTAAAGGCCCTTATGAACCGGTATTAAAACTCCGTTTTCTACTAGTGTACGGTGGATTTAGATTGTTGTTTCTTAAAGCAACGTGATTGTGAGGTGTTTTATGGCTGATTCTGATTGGCTGGCATGTTTTGCAGCACACTTTAGTCTACAGCCTGATGTTGAACTGCTTCCATGAACAACCATCATATATAGAGTACATATAAGCCTGGGCCGCGTGCATGTCGCGATGTCAGGAGCAGAGCTGAAAAGCGTTCCTACAGTTTTCCTTCAGCTAGATCTTCTAGCAGTTCGGAACGGGATGTGATCTTCGTACGAATCAGGCAAAGAGCTAATAGTTAAGCTTCTCGACTTTAGCCAACGTGAAGAAATGAAATGCTTGATATGGACAATGTGTTGCCCCAGTGGCCCAGTCCACCACCGAAAAAATGAAGAGCACATTTGAGAACGCTGATAAGTGCCACAGATATACCAAATTGCAAGAAGAATGAAGGAACGGTACAACCACATGATGATATAATTCATCATGGAATTTCTTTCATATGCCCTATGTTTGAGAATGACTAGGAGCTATAGCTAGCTCGGGAAGAGAAGTGAGTGCACCTCGCCTAACTCCACAGTATCATGATAATGGCTTCATTTTATTATTTGTTTTTGTTTACAATATTTTTAAGCATAAACATATTAGTTGATGTCATGGCTATAGAAGTGTAAAAAAAGTGTAAACATTAAACCATGCATTAATACATGATCGGTTAAGGTAAATATTTAACACATGCAAATTGATTAAAAAAATCTTAAACTTTGTACAGTGGGCTATAATTTAGCAACTTCGTTCTATTTTTTCATAGTGAATAATAATAGGAGCAACAAGAATATTACCATGTAGTAATTTCATTGTTTACTAAGGAAAAACATTTATGACGGTGATAATATAGGTACCATAATTTCATAGGGATTTTCAATCATACAAATATACAAAGACTTAGCTGATGTTTTTTTTTCTCAAAACAAGATTAAGCTGATTTCCCGCAAAAAAAAGACTAAGCTGATGACTTTTTTTTTGTAATTATCTCAGTGTGATATTGTTAGCTAGCAAAAACATTACATAGAAAGGTTATAAAATTTTATGGTAGGGTCTCTGACAGGGAAGCTTCGGGAGCTAGTTGATGCAGCAGTGAGGAGAGGTGTTGATATCCTTTGCGTCCAAGAAACCAAATGGAGAGGACAGAAGGCGAAGGAGGTGGAGGATACCGGCTTCAAGCTGTGGTACACGGGGACGGCTGCAAACAGAAATGGCGTAGGCATCTTGATCAACAAGAGCCTCAAGTATGGAGTGGTAGACGTCAGGAGACGTGGGGACCGGATTATCCTGGTCAAGCTGGTAGCTGAGGACTTGGTTCTCAATGTTATCAGCGCATATGCCCCGCAAGTAGGCCACAATGAGAACACCAAGAGGGAGTTCTGGGAAGGCTTGGAAGACATGGTTAGGAGTGTACCGATTGGTGAGAAGCTCTTCATAGGAGGAGACCTCAATGGCCACGTGGGTACATCTAACACAGGTTTTGAAGGGGCGCATGGGGGCTTTGGCTATGGCATCAGGAATCAAGAAGGAGAAGATGTCTTAAGCTTTGCTCTAGCCTACAACATGATTGTAGCTAACACCCTCTTTAGAAAGAGAGAATCACATCTGGTGACTTTTAGTAGTGGCCAACACTCTAGCCAGATTGATTTCATCCTCTCGAGAAGAGAAGATAGGCGTGCGTGCCTAGACTGTAAGGTGATACCTGGGGAGAGTGTTGTACCCCAGCATAAGCTGGTGGTTGCTGACTTCCGCTTTCGGATTCGTGTCCAGCGGGATAAGCGTGCCAAGGTCGCTAGAACGAAGTGGTGGAAGCTCAAGGGGGAGGTAGCTCAGGTGTTCAAGGAGAGGGTATTTAAGAAGGGCCCTTGGGAGGAAGGAGGGGATGCGGACAATGTGTGGATGAAGATGGCGACTTGCATTCGTAAGGTGGCCTCGGAGGAGTTTGGAGTGTCCAGGGGAAGGAGAAGCGAAGATAAGGATACATGGTGGTGGAATGATGATGTCCAGAAGGCGCTTAAAGAGAAGAAAGATTGCTTCAGACGCCTATACCTGGATAGGAGTGCAGACAACATAGAGAAGTACAAGATGGCGAAGAAGGCCGCAAAGCGAGCTGTTGGTGAAGTAAGGGGTCGGGCATATGAGGACCTCTACCAACGGTTAGGCACGAAGGAAGGTGAAAGGGACATCTATAAGATGGCTAAGATCCGGGAGAGGAAGACGAGGGATATTGGCCAAGTCAAATGCATCAAGCACGGAGCAGGCCAACTCTTGATGAAGGACAAAGAGATTAAGCATAGATGGCGGGAGTACTTCGACAAGCTGTTCAATGGGGAGAATGAGAGTTCTACCATTGAACTGAATGACTCCTTTGATGAGACCAGCATGCGTTTTGTGCGGCGCATCCAGGAGTCTGAGGTGAAGAAGGCTTTAAAAAGGATGAAAGGAGGCAAGGCGATGGGCCCTGATTGTATCCCCATTGAGGTGTGGAAAGGTCTCGGGGACATAGCGATAGTATGGCTAACCAAGCTTTTCAACCTCATTTTTCGGGCAAACAAGATGCCAGAAGAATGGAGACAGAGTATATTAGTACCAATCTTCAAGAACAAGGGGGATGTTCAGAGTTGTACTAATTACCGTGGAATTAAGCTGATGAGCCATACAATGAAGCTATGGGAGAGAGTCATTGAGCACCGCTTAAGAAGAATGACAAGCGTGACCAAAAATCAGTTTGGTTTCATGCCTGGGAGGTCGACCATGGAAGCCATTTTCTTGGTACGACAACTTATGGAGAGATATAGGGAGCATAAGAAGGACTTGCATATGGTGTTCATTGACTTGGAGAAGGCCTATGATAAGATACCGCGGAATGTCATGTGGTGGGCCTTGGAGAAACACAAAGTCCCAGCAAAGTACATTACCCTCATTAAGGACATGTACAATAATGTTGTGACAAGTGTTCGAACAAGTGATGTCGACACCGATGACTTCCCGATTAAGATAGGACTGCATCAGGGGTCAGCTTTGAGCCCTTATCTTTTTGCATTGGTGATGGATGAGGTCACAAGGGGTATACAAGGAGATATCCCATGGTGTATGCTCTTTGCGGATGATGTGGTGCTAGTTGACGATAGTCGGACGGGGGTAAATAGGAAGTTAGAGTTATGGAGACAAACCTTGGAATCGAAAGGGTTTAGGCTTAGTAGAACTAAAACCGAGTACATGATGTGCGGTTTCAGTACTACTAGCTGTGAGGAGGAGGAGGTTAGCCTTGATGGCCAGGTGGTACCTCGGAAGGACACCTTTCGGTATTTGGGGTCAATGTTGCAGGAGGATGGGGGTATTGATGAAGATGTGAACCATCGAATCAAAGCCGGATGGATGAAGTGGCGCCAAGCTTCTGGCATTCTCTGTGACAAGAGAGTGCCACAAAAGCTAAAAGGCAAGTTCTACAGGACGGCGGTTCGACCCGCAATGTTGTATGGCGCGGAGTGTTGGCCGACTAAAAGGCGACATGTTCAATAGTTAGGTGTGGCAGAGATGCGTATGTTGAGATGGATGTGTGGCCACACGAGGAAGGATCGAGTCCGGAATGATGATATACGAGATAGAGTTGGGGTAGCACCAATTGAGGAGAAGCTTGTCCAACATCGTTTGAGATGGTTTGGGCATATTCAGCGCAGGCCTCCAGAAGCTCCAGTGCATAGGGACGGCTAAAGCGTGCGGAGAATGTCAAGAGAGGGCGGGGTCGACCGATTTTGACATGGGAGGAGTCCGTTAAGAGAGACCTGAAGGATTGGAGTATCGACAAAGAGCTAGCTATGGACAGGGGTGCGTGGAAGCTTGCTATCCATGTGGCAGAGCCATGAGTTGGTTGCGAGATCTTATGGGTTTCACCTCTAACCTACCCCAACTTGTTTGGGACTAAAGGCTTTGTTATTGTTGTACCATTCATTATTACAAGAATTTTCTATCATGAAAATTTAAAATATTGTATGATGGTCGTCTGCGCATGTGCACTGCTCTATTTATGATTAGCGCTGGGAAGTTATCTGAACAAACACTATCGATCTACTTATTTCCTGCATAGTTTTGTCTATCTACTCCATAGCGAATGAGTAGTGGACATGTAGTTATCATTAAATTTGAATACATGTTGTTTTTTCTCCCGTTGCAACGCACGGGCATTTGTCCTATGATATATAAATGAGACACGTATTACCATGCAAAAAAGAAAAAAAAACTTAGAGCGGACACGTGGGGAAATTTTACCTTGTTTTTTTTTCTCCGCAAAAGAAAAAAGATACTATTTTTTTTTACACAAAGACAAAAGACAAAGACAAAGACAAAGAAAATATCTCCTCCTCGGTCGGGCTCCAAACATGATGGGCGTGGGTGAATGAGCCTGGTCCGGCCCAGCCCGGCCCGGTCGACGAGGGCACGCGTTCTGCGGTGGTGGGAAGGCGTAAAAGAGCGCTGGTGGGAAGCCTTCGTCGGCAGAGAGAAGACAAGACGAGAGACGCCTAACCCAAACCCTAGCCGCATCCCACCCATGCCCGGCCGGCAATCCATGGCGCTGCGCAACCTGGCCGCGAAGTTGCGGATCCCCACCTCTGCTGCTGCCCGGCTCCCGTCCGCCCCCAACCCTGCTGATTTCCGGTTCCCGTCGGACCCTGGCGCTTGGCGGCCGTCCGTTTCTCGGCTCGAGGTATGCTCCTCATCCTAGTGCTGGTGAAGATGATGATGAAGATTGGTCCTCCCACGATGAGAGGATCATTAGTGATGACAATGGCTTAAATTTTCCCCTCACGGAGAGAAGTTTCTCCTAGACCTCCTACAGTCGAAACAGGGTCCTGTTGATTGGGAGGGGTGTGACATACTGCAAAACGGAGGAAACGGACTTGTGTTGGAGCACTAGGGTCGAAACGGGGGTCCTTTTCATTGGGAGGGGTGTGGCGTACCACAAAACAGGACTCCACGGGATGTTCTTCATCTCCACCGTTGACTGCCTCCATGGGATACTGTTCATCCACCATCGACCTCCTCCAGCCTCCACCTGCTCCTATTCATCCACGGGTTCCTGTCCATCTAGCCTCCACCGCTCCTCCACCGGCTACTGTTCAACTAGCTCTCTCCACGGGGTCCTGTTCAACCACCCTTCCACGGGCTACTATTCATCCAGCCCTCCACGGGGTCTTGTTCATTCACCCCCAACCGGCTCGACTGGGGTCCTGTTCATCCAGCGGCAACGGCCTCTACTACCACGTGGTCATGTTCATCCACCCCCCCCCCCCCCCCCCCGCGCCACCGGGAACTGTTTATCCACCCCCCCCCCCCCCCCACAACGCTCACAGTTAATCAAGAGGCAGCATCGATCGGCTTCAGTTAGCAGCAGTAGCGAAGGAATCACTCGGGTTCAGTTAACAGCAAGGGATCGATCGGGGTTCAGTAATGTAGCTAGTGCAATCGCTCGGGTTCAGTTAGAGACCAACGTCTCGCTCGGGTTCAGTTAGAGCGCAACGCCTTGGACACACGTGCGTACGTGTACGAGAGAAACACGCAAACCTCCGTGCATTGCTCGGCCCCGACCACCCACCGTAACCGGGAACTCCCCGATATTTTCCTCGCCCTCGCTTCTACCATGGTTTTCTCCGTCATGGACGGCCCAAAGAATGTCATACAGCTGCGTCTCCGGCCCGCCCAGGATGAAAAGCCCATTTTCTGTCATGATTTTTTGTCATAGAAGTAGGATCCCACCACATATATGATGATACTGGGTTTTGTCACAATTATCATCATAAAAGTGTCATAAGCATGACAGGAAAAAATTCGTCCGGCCCAAAATGTCACGGATGTGTCTTTTTTTGTAGTGCCAGTAGGTCCAATTGAATGTAGGGTGCCCAAAAAATCCACCGGAGCAATGGCCCGATAAGGCTAGGGCAGCCAGTACATGTGAATTAGGTGGTATTAAGAGTGAATCGAACGGCCGGGAAAGCCTAAGAGAGATGATCCAACGGATAGAAATGCTGATGGCCTGAGAGGGTTGGAAAATGCTCGGTTATAACGTATCTAAATACATGCAAGTTAAGTTTTAAGGCATGGATATAAAGATAAACGTCCAAGGAAGAGTGTTGGAAAGCTTGGGGGCACTGGTGGGTCCCACCAAGGATACCATGCTATGGATCAAGTCTCCCACTTTGGTGGTCATGTGCATTTATCTAAACAAGATTTGACAACGTCATTGTAAGTGTGGCAGAGAAGAATCTATAATACTATAATAGTTCATCCCCACTAACCTATTTAACTAAGCATGCAGCCTATCCACATCAGCAACCATTCTTCTACTGATACATCAGCACTAACCCTCCATTTGCTAATCCTTTTAATTTTACATGCATGTCATTTTTTTCTGCACTCATAATCCTCCAAGCCACCATAGTTAAAATCATGTAGTCATTTTTGATTAGCCACCGGATAGTCGGGTAGCCCAAGAGCGCTGGCTCCACTTTAATCGGATCCTCGGCTCCTAGAGGGACAACAATTCATGTCTCCACACCAAGGAAAAAAATCAACATATTTCTCTATATGATTCTCTTCCGCTTCCGTAACCGAGGGATGAGCTAGTCTAAACAGTTTCCTTCTTTCACGGGTGCGGTTTAATCCCAAACATAAAATCGCACTACAGCTGCATGTGGCCATCGGGTTCACCTCCTCTCCCGATCCATCCATCCATATCTCTCCCATCTTTCTCTGCTCAAGCCCTCGACTGCATCACAGTGCACCGCGCCTCTGCCCTCACCTCCTTCTGCCGCCTGCCTGCACCTTGCCGCTAGGTTAGGTCACCCACGAACTACCGCCACACCGCGCTGCGCCATCGACCTACCATTGCGGAGAAGTTGCAGATCATGAGAGAGCAGGCACACTCTACCTAGAGAAGTTCCCCGCGGTGCCATCTTCTTACATCGCCCGTGTAGAAATTGGGAGGTCGATTTGGCCTTTCTTTTTGCTCTCGTGGATTCAAAATTAAGCTCACCTTCCATCCTATTTCTGTTAGTGAGTTTAGCGATTGACATCTTTGCTGATTCGCTTGGTAAAAGTCAACCAACAACAGATTGGTCGCCAGGGGCGGAGCTACGTGAAGTTACCGGGATGCATAGGCAGTATGTTTGCGTGGATGATTCAGCTCTCTATAACCTAGGTGACAGTAAGGCAACACGTGGCCAAAGCACCAATGATGCTGCCTTCACTCATCAATCCTACGGCGGTCCAGCATCCGTGCAGCGCCGACCTGGTCAGCCCCACAATCCTTGTCAAGAGGCATCACAAAGAACACACCCTAATCATATTAATGATTAGTTTAAAAGTTATTTTCCTCAGGTATTTATATTCATATATTTTTTTCCTAATTCCCTTCACAAACTTTTCGTGAAGTGGAGAATCCGATTTATTTAATTTTTGCTGGAAGATTTATTTAATTAGTCTTTGCCAAATACAGGTACATCGTTGATCATAAATGGACACATATCTTCCCAAAAGAAAAGCAACATCACAAGAAGTCCAACCTCACACTTTTGAATTTCAGTAACCATCGAGAAGAAAATAGCAGAATGTTTAATCCCAGGTTACATTTATTATTTTCACTTCATAATTTGATTTAACATCTGGTTACTTTACATGTACTATGCAGGATTAGAGGTAGGATGAATTATTCTACTAGCGTCAACTTTCCCTTACAAGTGGCATCAATCGTTGTGAGTGTATCAACTCAGTAAGAAGATTATTGTCCCTTATTTGTTATCATATGGTGGCGTGTCATTTGTTTTTTGAATTTTATATGCTAAGAAATTTTATATACCTTACCGTTAGAGGGACGAAGTTTTCTTTCCTTGCAAAAGAAGCGGAGCTGGTAGCCTATATATTATTTTTGTCAAATAACAGACATTTGTTCATTGTTTTCTAATTCTTTTATGACAGTTAATTTACTGAGTAAAACACTAAATTTAGGCAATATGTCCCGCAACAACGCGCGGGGAATCATCTAGTTATGAATAAAGAGAAGTTGTATCGGGGGACTGAGATGAATCCTCTTTGGAGGGGGGGAGAAGACCTCGGTGGCGGCGGACCTCAGCAAGATCTGGTCCGTCGGGGTCAGGGGAGAGGAGTGGGATTCGTGGCTTGCGGCATGTCCAGGATCACCATTGGCGAGCGAGAGAATACGAAACAGACTAGGGTCGCAACCACCCTTGTTTTAGGGTTCTGTCCTATATACACTTTTGTGATCGACAGGAATCAATATAGGCCCATTAAGCCAGTAGGTCCAATTGATTGTCGGGTGCTGAAAAAAATCCACCGGAGCAGCGACCAGATAAGGCTAGGGCAACCAGTACGTGCAAATTAGGTGGTATTAAGAATGAATCAGACGGCCGGGAAAGCCTAAAAGAGACGATCCAACGGATAGAAATGCTAATGGTCAGAGAGGGCTGGAAAAGTGCTCGGTTATAACGTATCTAAATGCGTGCAAGTGAAGTTTTAAGGCATGGATATACAGATAAACGTCCAAGGAAGAGTGTTGGAAAGCTCAGGGGCATTGGCGGGTCCCACCAAGGATACCATGCTATGGACCAAGTCTCCCACTTTGGCGGTCATGTGCATTTATCTAAACAATATTTGACAACGTCATTGTAAGTGTGGCGGAGAAGAATTATGAATAAAGAGAAGTTGTATCAGTATTCTTGTGTGTCAATTTGGTTGATGTACTTGGTTTATGTATTATAACAATATGTGTGTTTTCGCCCCTTAACTTTAGACCTGATAGCGTTCTGCCACGGCCCAGCGCTACTACTATCTTGTTAGCAGTAGCGCGGTTCCCACAGAGGCGCTACTACTATACCTAGCCTGTTGGCAACAGTGTGGCATGTATAGTGGTAGCGCGTTTAGTTCCTGCCGCGCTACCGCTATGCACATAGCAGTAGCGTCCTTTGTATACAAGTGCTACTCCTAAAGAGCAGTAGCGCCTCCTTTTAGCCCGCACTACTGATAAGCTTCTGTGTATAAGGTTTTTCCTAGTAGTGCATGAAACATATGGATCCAAATTAGCCCCTTAAGGAATAACGTATAAACTAGGGTTTAACCTTCTATCACTTTAGCAAACCATCATCTAATAACTACTCCACTATGCTTTCCCTTAGCCCAAAGGGGGGATTGGATGATTTTCCCCACTTTACAAGGGTTGGATGATTTGCCCTTTGATTGTCTCAATGACAGTGGCCCCGGGCCCCACCTGGTAGCCTCTCAGGGAGGGGCAAATGATCCAATGGAGAAGTAAAGTGGGGCAAAAGATTCAATTTCTCTAGCACAAAGATGGTGAAGTGTCAGGTAATCGATATTCACATAACACCACTAAGGGAAACAACAACATACATATCATCAAAATATCGAATGAATACCAAATTCACATAATTACTTATGACAAGACTTCTCCCATGTCCTCAAGAACAAACGTAACTACTCACAAATCATATTCATGCACAAGATCATAGGGGTATTAAGTAGCATAATGGATCTGAACATGTGACCTTCCATCGAATAAACCAACTAGCATCAACTACAAGATATAATCAACACTACTAGCAACCCACAGGTACCAATCTGAGGTTTTGAGACAAATATTGAATACAAGAGATGAACTAGGGTTTGAGAAGAGATGTTTTTGGTGAAGATGATGATGAAGATTGGTCCTCCCATGATAAGAGGATCGTTAGTGATGACGATGGCTTAAATTTCCTCCTCTCGGAGGGAAGTTTCCCCGGCGGAATCTCTCCGCCGGAGAGCAAAAGTGCTCTTGCCAAGGTTCTGCCTCGAGACAGCGGCACTTCTCCCGAAACCCTTCTTCTAAATTTTTTCTAGGACAAATGGCATCATATAGGAGAAGATGGGTGTTGTGGGCCTGCCAGGGCCACCACAAGCTCAGGGGCGCCTAGGGGGGTGGGGCACGACCCCCAGGCTTGTGGCTGCCTGGTGGGTCCCCCTGTGGTATTTCTTTCGCGAATAATTTTAATATATTTTAAAATAAGTCTCCGTCAATGTTCAACTCATTTGGAGTTGTTTAGAAAATGTGCCTCCGATGTAGCCCTTTCCGGTCCAGAATTCCAGCTGCCGCCAATCTCCCTCTTCATGTGAAACTTGCAAAACAAGTGAAAAATGACATAAGAATTGTATCATAAAGTGAAATAGCAGTCCATAATGCAATAAATATCAACATAAAACATGATGCAAAATGGACGTATAACTGTTTGGGGGGGGGGTTCAGTGGACAACAAAAGATGCTCTAGGGGTCATATAGTAAAAAAGAGTCGCCGAGGGATGGGACAAGTGTCCTGGAAGAGGGCCAGCCACGCGAGCATCCAGGGTGTCCTCAGTCGCCACATTAGTCCAGGCTGGCGCGTCCATCCGATGTCTCCGGGTATGGCTGACGATGGGGACGCAACATGCAGGAGAACGCCGCAGGTATGGGAATGCGAAACCCGCGGGGGTCTGGTGTTAGACATGGAGGAGAAGCCATGCAATCTTGTGGGAGGAGACGCTCGTTTTACGTACACTACTAGCGAAAAGCCTAGCAGCAGCGCGGGTTTTGGGCCTATTAGCAGCGCGGGGGCCGGCGCTACTAATAAGGCGCTACAGCTAACGTATAGCAGTAGCGCGGGTGCAACCCGCGCTACTACTACGTCCTTTAGTAGCAGTGTGGGTAAAAACCCGCGCTACTACTACCAGCGCGGGTTTATTTTGAATTTTTTCGAAAAAATATTTCGATCTTTCCCCCTAATTTTCAAATTTCTAAATTATTTTAACCTCAAATCTCTAATCACCCCTCATCGCTGCTCAATTTAATCTCTAATCACCCCTCATCATTCCAAATCATCTAACTTCCCGGACGGTCACCCATCCTCTCACTACTCCAGCCTGAGCACGCTTAACTTCCGGGTTTTATTCTCCCTCGTTTCCAAGTCTGCACTTGTTGTTTTCCTGACAATAGTAAGATGTCAATCCTATTAACCTCAGGAATTTAGCTTGAGCATGAAGTCACACATTTCACTATTTGAGTTTGAAACTATTGTTCTAAAAAATTAGTAACACTAATATTTCTTGAATAATTAGTTTGACCACAGTTTCACCACAGTTTCACCACAGTTTGGCCATAGTTTGACCAGATTTGACCAAAATTCCAAAAAACTAAAATTATTATTTAGTAACACTAATATTCTAGAATAATTAGTTTGACCATTGTTTGACCACAGTTTGACCACACAGTTTGAATTTTTTTTCGATTTTTTCCACTCTAGATCTTAAAAGCCTCGTAACTTTTTTTCTATTAGGTTTTTGAGGATTTTGAAAATGTTTAACGGGGTTCCCTTGGTTAAATTTGGATGTAACTTTTCGAGTAGATGATTTTTCATATAAAAAACTTTTTCATCCGAGTTAGTATGCAAAAGTTATGCCAATTTTTACAAATTCTCGAGAGATTTTGCAAATAAAGTCGAAATTCATATTTGCAAATTTTCCCAACAACTAGACCATATATCACATGGGAAACTTATTTTCTTTTATTTTTTTGACATTCTCATCATTTTATTTTATTTTTTTTAACTGAAAAGGCGATCCAGGGGGGTAGAGTTTGAAAATGGGACCTTTAGTAGTAGCGCGGTTTTTTACCCCCTCGCTACTACTATGGCACCACTTAGTAGTAGCGAGGGCTAAAAACCAACGCTACTGCTATCAAACTTAGTAGTAGCAAGGTTTTAAAAATCCGCGCTTCTACTATGGCATGTCCGGGGGGCACGGTAGAGACCGCTTAGTAGTAGCGAGGGTTAAAAACCCGCGCTGCTGCTATCAACTTAGTAGTAGCGAGGTTTAAAAACCTGCGCTACTGGTAAGTAGCAGTAGCGAGGGTTTTTAACCCTTGCTACTAGAACTTTCTGTGTATAGGCTTTTCCCTAGTAATGGTAGGGTATCACGTCATGCAATCAAGTCAGATTGCATCCTGATTTCTGTTTCCTAAAGAAACTTACCTTACAACCGACGTACCAACGAATCGCAATTGCCACAGACTCCCACTTTAGGAGTAGAGATCCTTTAACAACATCATTAAAAGTGTTTTTTTGCATGGTAATACGTGTCTCATTCATATCATAAAGAACAAAGTATAAGTCACGTAAAGATCGACATGACAAAACTGAAAAGATAACAGAACATCTCTGAGCTTGACACCAACGCCCGTCACCTGCCTCCGGCACCACCACAGCAGCCACCGAAGAAAATAATGACGAATCACCTCCTCACCCGAGCTCGACGCGGCTCCATCGCTGATATGCAGCTTTACGGACCTCCAAGGTGGCTCACCAAAAGTGAAATCCTTACCGTTGAACGAATCAGGCCGGGGCAACACCCCAGACACGTCATCGAACTCCAGATCTAGCAACCCACCATGACTAAAACGCCGAAGGAGGAAACCATATCTGCCATCCACCAACCACAAGCCCAGCACATGCTCCGTCTTCCAGATGTCGTCGATGCAGACCACAATCTGCATCTGCTCCTGGACTACCTCCCAAGCTCCGCGCCGACGCTGGAGCAAACGTCGTCGCAATGGCGGAGCCCGAGGACACAGGTCCACCACGAGGATGCCGCCGCCGCCGCACCATCCTTGCTTGAACAGACTGGTTTCCAAATCCATCCCCAACCATAGGACCGATGGCCTCGTCAGGGAAGGATCTGACGAATCTTTATTCAGCATTGTCATCGTCGCCGCCGAAGCAAAGACGATGAACAACCTAAAAACCTAGACTACGAGAGAGTAAAAACGATCCACATGCGTGGATCCGGCGACTCCCCTAATCACCGACGACCCAGGTCGCCGGCAGAGGGGAGCCGCCAGAGAGCGGTGTTGGAAGATCGGCCTCCCCCTAGCGGCGGCTAGGGTTACAGCCGCCAGGGACGAGAGGAAAATGCACGATCTAATGTCATTAAAAGTGTGGCGGAGAAGAATTATGAATAAAGAGAAGTTGTATCGGTATTCTAGTGTGTCAATTTGGTTGATGTACTTGGTTTATGTATTACAACAATATGTGTGTTTCCGCCCCTCAACCTTAGACCTCACAGCGTTATGCTATTTGTTTAGTTTTGTCAGTTTGGTATGTACGTGACTTGTGCTATGGTCTTTATGATGATATATAAATGAGACACGTATTACCATGCAAAAAAGAAAAAAAACTTAGAGCGGACACGTGGGGAAATTTTACCTTGTTTTTTTTTCTCCGCAAAAGAAAAAAGATACTATTTTTTTTACACAAAGACAAAAGACAAAGACAAAGACAAAGAAAATATCTCCTCCTCGGTCGGGCTCCAAACATCATGGGCGTGGGTGAATGAGCCTGGTCCGGCCCAGCCCGGCCCGGTCGACGAGGGCACGCGTTCTGCGGTGGTGGGAAGGCGTAAAAGAGCGCTGGTGGGAAGCCTTCGTCGGCAGAGAGAAGACAAGACGAGAGACGCCTAACCCAAACCCTAGCCGCATCCCACCCACGCCCGGCCGGCAATCCATGGCGCTGCGCAACCTGGCCGCGAAGTTGCGGATCCCCACCTCTGCTGCTGCCCGGCTCCCGTCGCCCCCCACCCCTGCTGCTTTCCGGCTCCCATCGGACCCTAGCGTTCCGCCGCCGTCCGTTTCTCGGCTCGAGGTATGCTCCTCCTCCTGCACACCGCGCTCCCTCAATTAAATCACTAGTTGGAGTCGGTAGAGCAAATCGACCAATAGATGGGTGATCTCTTGGATTCCCCAACTCCGGATCTCGACCCTTCGCTGTCGCTGAGACCACAAGTTTCGCCCGCCCTTGCCATATTCAAGTCTTGCCCTTGTGCTGTTGCTTGAATCCTCGCTAGCTAATCGATTTGACATTGAATTAATCTGCCCCAAAAGACCAGTAGATTCGTAGTCATAGGTGGCCAATTTCATGGTTGTTTATCCCTAGTTCCTTTCTTGCAAGAGAGGCTCCAGAGTAAAAAGCACAAACACATACCATACCCACGCTAACCTTCTTTGGGTATGTAGTCTTCCCGAACTTAGAGTTTTCCCTTGCCTTCGCCGTTACAAATTACGCTCTGATGCATATGTGAGTTCTTTATTGGCTAATCCTTGTTGGCAGAATTTTACATGATGTGGCTCTCAAAACATTTGTTATTCTCACGCCTTTTTGCCTTTGACGTGGTTGATTCGCTGTTGCAGACCATTCTAACTTGAAAACATTTGTTATTGTCATGAATGAAAGCTCTTCCCTTTTTTGCCTTTGATGTGGCTGACGTGCTCGCTGTTACAGATCATTCTAACTTGACAACCATTTGCGTTGTCATGAAAGCTCTTCTCGTTTTGCCTTTGCATGAGGCTGGTGCGCAGATACTTATTTTAGTCATTCATCAGTTGGTCAATTCACAGATTTGAACGAGAGGCACACTAAATTCTGACTGCTAGTGTTAATCGGCAACTTGATTTGGGATGATTGCACATTGTATCCCTTGTACGGCGTAAGTTTTGTAAGATCTGAAAATTAGAGCACTAACAGTCAAAGATCTGACATTGCAGTACCAACAGTCAGGAATGCTCCCCTATAAATGTTTTTTGCAGCTGTTTGTTGAAAGTTTTCGACTTAGTGTAATATCTGAACTCATCAGGTCTATGATTTCAAGAGCTTTTAGCACTGCAAATAGTGTCTCGTGATATTTTTGTTCCCCTTTATCCTACAATGACATGCAAGGATACCAAGGCTAAATCTTGGTCACTACCTTCTAATCTTCTTTTACCTTGTTGAATTGTAGAGCGCCAGAGACTGGTACCAGTTCCAGCGGGCACGTTATGATGATGTGACAAGAGAGTTTAGAAACTTCAGGTAAAAGCTACAACAACTTCCATTTTAATCCCTCTGTAAAGAAAATATAAGAGTAAGCTAAACATTCTTATATTTCTTTACGGGAGGGAGTATAGTGTTTATGACTACTCGAATGATTAATTATTATGATTGGTTGAGCTTGTGTTGTCTGAAAGGGTGGCGCCTTAATGTAATTTTTCTTTTTCTTTTTGGCAGGCTTGAGGTTGTGTGGTCTGAAAGGGTGGCTAACCTGCTTGATTTGGCTTACAAGGTGGGTTGTCCTATTGTCGTTGGTGGTGTGGTCATGAAAGGGATTGCCTATCGGGTGCTTGCCTATCAGAAGATGTGATGGGGGTAATGGCCATGTGCTGCTCTGTTCATTAGTGCAGATGCGTGTGCACTTGTCGTGAGCACTCTGGTTGTGGTAACTGGGAACTGCCTGCAAGAGCAGATAACCATGTAGAAATAAATGGTTTGTTGCGTGCGTGTCTTGATCCGTTGTGTGTCATGGACCAGTGGTTTTGACTTGATGTAATTGTGTCTAAGCGTACTTCTTCCTGGTAATGGTGTTGGTGCACTTGGTTTGATGAAGAATGGTTTTTTTGAGCCTTGGTTTGATGAAGAATGTTGTGTTTGCTTTCAACTTTTGTTTGTGCTTGTGGAAGTACTGATTGTGAGGTTCTCCGTTTGCATGCTGTTCAGGGGTCTGGTTTATGTACTGTGGACTTGGCCACTTTGCTTTTTGTGGCGGTAACTTTGTCAATTTTCCCCATACTGGTCAAGTTTGTAAGCTTTTGACAGTGAAGCGATAAGCTGGAACTGTTGTGCCTGATGATGTCCAACTTACCCATACAATTTTGAGGACGTGTATATCAGAGTACCAATTATCCATACTACTTGTCCATACAACCGTTCTGTGACATGGACAGGTGGTTATGACAGTAATTTATTTTTGTCAAAGCGTACTTCGTCCCCGTGATGTTTATTGCACTTGTTTGTTTGATGAAGAATGTTTTTGTTTGTGCTTGTGAATGTACTGAGTGGAGTGAGGTTTCTCCGGTTGCACTTTGTTCAGGGGGCTCTTTGTTTATTGTGGCGGTAACTTTCTCAACTGTGCCCATACTGCTTAAGTTTATAAGCTTTTGACAGTGAAGCAATAAGCTGGAAGTGCTAATGTCCAACTTGTACATGCAATTTTGAGGATGTGTATATCAGGGTACCAATTATTTTTAAACTATATCATTATCTTTGCTGGAAACTCAAGAGAAGAATATATTTTCCAGTGCTATGTGTGCGTAACATTTCTATACGAAACAACTTATCAAGATGCTTTGTATGCCGTAAACATATTTACCATCACTGGAGGTATATGTGTGAGGTTTGTCATGGTACAGTATGGGCCAAACTATTTTTTTTCCCCAAATGCTAACCTTATACTCCTATGACAGGCTAGGGACCTGCACCCGGTAAAAAAGAAACCTAAATGCTTACGTCAGATTGTTAGCGTTCACTGATTTTCAGCATTTCCGAGCGAACGCCCTTAGAGCGCGCGAATTCTAAAGCATTTGCTCCACACACATTAAGATGGCAATCTAAGCGAACACATTAGGGATGGCATTTCTGTTTCTTGAGCATGGTAGTTTTCACTTTTTGTTGTTGTTGATGTAGTATGACAATTTCCTTGCCAGGATGGCAAATTCTGAGCATGCCAATTTTTACAGTTTTTTTAGGATGGCAATTCTCCATGTTGCAATCATGGCAAATCTTTGAAAATGCATAGGAATAATTGTTCGAAATCAAAATGATCAATTCCTCTTGACGATGGTTACAGGGCGCTTATACATCTCCTGGAGAGACACGACGACCCAGAGGAGGCGTCGGTTCCAGGGAGATGCATCGGTTGCCAGGGACACAGACGTCCGTGCGGTGCAACCGCTTGTCCGTTGGGCAAGGGTAGGTTTCCCTTAATTACAGAATTAATTTCAACACACCTCCTAATCTACGCTTGACCATGTAGAATCATCTTCACGATTGACCGGAAAGCTCTATCATCTCAAAAGATTCTTCTCCAAAAGTTCTTCATAAAATCTTTGATGAGATCCTGAAACATATACTCACAAAGAGAGATAGCGTAATGTGCTGTTTGAACAACGATATCTCAAGAAGAGACTCCCCCTGATGCTTGCAAGTCCCGAAGTCGTCGCATACCAATTTCATGAACATATTTCTAGAACGTAGAATTTGGTAGAGACATATTTCTAGAACGTAGAATTTGGTAGAGACTTGATAAATAAATTAGCAAGATTTTCGCATGATTTAATTTGCAAGACGTTTATTTCCCCGCTTTGCTAAAGATCATGGGGAAAAACCACTTAGGAGAAATATGCTTAGTAATATTACTCTTAATGTATCTGTGCAACACAGTCCGCATTGTCTTAATAGATAATGGTTGGTGATTCTATCGAACCAATTCCACATGACTGTTGTATGTGGTTTATCACTCTGCGAAGCCATACACATTCGCATGTTGCTTCAAATAATGAAATTATTTCAGAATGATTGGTAGATGTTGCCACCAGAGTCTGTTTTAAAGACTTCCATGATATAGCAGTGCCATCATGTAGGAACACGAAGCCGGACTGTGATTTGGCATTATGGGGATCAGACAAATAGCCGGCATCTACATATCCAATCATATCAGAGTCTTGATTTTTCTGGAACGGGAAAAATAGGCCAAGATCCTTTGTGCCTTGTAGATACCAAAAGATATTCTTCACTCCAGACTAATGACATTTGGTGGGAGCTGCGCTATGTCTAGCAAGTAGATCCACTGCAAATGCAATATCTAGTCTTGTGCAATTTGCAAGATACATAAGTGCTCCAACGGCACTGAGGTATGAAACTTCAGGTCCCAACACCTCTTCTCCATCATCCCTTGGTCTGAACGGATCTTTCTCTGCGTTTAGAGATCGAACCACCATGGGAGTTTTAGATGGATATGATTTGTCCATATTGAATTTCTCCAATATTTTTTGGATATAGGCAGCTTGGTGTACCATGATTCCCGAGGGAATGTGCTGAAGTTGAATACCTAAGAAAAATTTGGTCTTACCCAAATCCTTCATCTCAAATTCCATCGTCAGGTGATTGCGTGCTTCATCAATGTCTGGTGTGTTGCCAATGATGTTGAGATCATCAACATACATAAAAATGATGCAAAATCCTATAGAGAACTTCTTGATGAAAACACATGGGCAATCAACACCACTGGAATAACCTTTCTGAAGAAGGAACTCGCGGAGTCGGTTGTACCACATCCGTCCTGACTGTCTTAAGCCATATAATGACTTATTCAACTTTACACAATACATGTTGCATTTTGCACTTTTATTCGGGACAGGAATTCCATCAGGAACCTTCATATATATGTCTGGATCCGGTGACTCGTAAATATATGCGGCCACGACGTCCATCGACTGCATAGATAGTCTTTTGCACTGCCAAGGATATAAGATATCGCAAAGTGGTTGCACTCATTACTGGTGAATATGTTTCAGTGAAATCAATGTCGGGTTTCTGTATGAAACCTTGTGCTACAAGCCTTGCTTTATATCTCACCACCTCATTGTTCTCATTCCGTTTCCGGAGGAAAACCCATTTGAATCCCACAGGGGAAACATTGGGAGGTGTAGGTATTGCTTTAGTGAATACCTTTCTTTTGTTAAGCGAGGCAATTTATGCTTGGATTGCATCCTTCCATTTAGGCCAGTCGGAGTGCTTTTGGCACTCAATGATAGACCTTGGATCATGATCAGTGAGAAGGGTATCTGCAATCTTTTCAGCAAAACATATGTCGACAGTCGTAGTCTTACGGTCAAATGATTCACCAGAATCAACATAGTTGATGAAAATTTTCTGCACCCCTAGTGACTCTTCGTGATTTCCCAATACGATTGAGTTTGGGTGTTCCGATATCCCAGCCAGTTTGTGCACACTGGAGCTGGGTTGTAGAGGTTGCCCTTCCACTGGGTGTATACTACCCATCAGGTGTTTGCCAATGTTGAGTTGACATGCATTTACTGACTCTGAGGTTTTTATCCTCAATTTCCTTTGCTGCTTGCTAGAAGCATGCTCCAGGTCAGAGGTCGTACTACTCCCCCTCTTTTTAGAAATAGGGAGTTGAGTGGTTTTTATTGGTACCTCCACTCTTTCTGGCGCGTTTCTGGCTGGATTTAAGGATTTTGTAACATCTTTCATATCAGTAAATGAATCTGGTAGATTATTTGCAAGATGTTGCAAATTAATAATCTTCTGAACTTGAAGTTTGGTCTCTTGGGTACGTGGATCAGATGATGAAATGGCATGAACATTCCAATCAATTTCCGGGCATTCTTTCTGGTACTTGAAATCTCCCCCTAATGCCAAAAAATGTTCCTCATTAAATATGCAATTAGCGTGATGGGCTGGGAATAGATCCCCAGTCAGGGGTTCCAGGTACTTGATAATCGACGACGATTTGTACCCCACATAGATCCCCAACTTCTTGTGTGGGCCCATATATGCCCACTGTGGTGGTGAGATCGGGATGTATGCAGCACATCCGAACTTACGCAGATGGGAAATGCTAGGTGGATTTCCACGTACCAATTCCAGAGGGGAAGAACTCTGATATGCAGTTGACCTTAATTGTATCAAGTCAGCAGCGTGTAAAACAGCGTGGCCCCAACAAGTGGTTGGAAAGTTGCAATTTGTCAACAAAGGTCTTGCAATGAGATTGATCCTCTTAATTAGTGATTCAGCCAAACCATTTTGTGTATGGACATATGGAATAGAGTGCTGAACTTCAACCCCCAAAGCCATGCAATAATCATTGAAAGCACGTGAGGTGAATTCCGCGGCATTGTCCATTCGAATTGATTTAATTCGACTTTCAGGATAATGGGCTTGCAACTTAATGGCTTGCCTCATTATCTTGGAAAATGCATGGTTTCGTGTGGATAGAAGACACACGTGTGACCATCGTGTAGATGCGTCAATCAAAACCGTGAAATACCTGAAAGGTCCAGATAATGGTTGAATGGGACCACAAATGTCTCCTTGAATACGTTCAAGGAACCGAAGTGGTTCAGCTTGTATTTTGAGGTGCAAGGGCCTCAAAATTAGCTTTCCTGTGGCACAAGATGTGCACACAAAATCTAAAGATTGAGAAATTTTTGACTCAAGCAAATTATGACCAATGGAATTGCTAATAATTTTTCTCAACATCCCGATTCCGGGATGGCCTAGGTGATCATGCCAGGTTTGGAATGCGTTAACATTCTAAAAATTACTTTGTATGCAACATGTTTCACGGGTTTGATGTACGTATAGTACAAACCAGACGATAGAGACGGAATTTTCGCATGTACCTTTTTGTCATATCCGTGATCTTTAGTAAAGAGTAGATACTCCTCTTTGTTGTCTTCATGGGTTTCAATGTGAAAACCATTTTTACGAATATCTCGATAACTGATCAGGGTACGTGAAGAATCAGGATACAATAAAGCATCCTCAATTTTCACTTGTGTACCACTTGGGAGGGTGAATATGGCACGTCCAGTATCAACAATCACTGTATCGCGTCCAACGATAGTTAGAATATCTCCATTCATCTTTTTTAGAGTTTGGAATATTTCATCTCCCTCAGTATGGAGTTTGTGGTGCCAGTGTCCACAAGGCATAATTCCTCTTTCTTGGGATTGTCCCCGTAGAAAACTATATAAAACAAAAGAATTTTCAATAAGAAAACCTCATGTTAATACATAGAATACAATCTTATTATATCAAATGTGCTGATACAATCTATATCTATACCTACTATTAAAGGGAATATGTATTCTTGGTTTGGTTTCTCTTTGTTTCATCCTGTTTTCTGATGATTTTTATCGTATGCTATTTTCTGGTTTGGTTCGGTTTGAGCCTTTGAGGAACGTGTGACGTACGTGAAAGAAAACGAGAAACAAAAGGCTGCGGACATATGTGCAAAGGAAATCGGGACGGCCGGCCCACGTGCAAAGGAAACGAAAAACTAAGCGTTGAGGACGTACGTGAAAGGAAACTGGGACGGACGGCCCATACATCTATTTTAGTTATCAGATCCACGTAGGAGAACTATTCCAATGCAGAGCCATGGATGCCCCGATCCAGATTTCACAAAGAATTCCCGCAATAAAAAGAGGCTCGACTAGAAATCGAGCTTAATTGCATTGCAATTCGCAAGCCTGCAATAAAAAGAGGCTCGGCTAGAAAACAAGCAGGTGTCCGATAGTACTACATAGTTGGCCGGAACTTCGTCGGCCGATTTTACACTTGAGGTACATGGACAAGCAGGCTACAGTTCATTGCTTTAAGAATGTCTACAACCCCTCTTCTTCCCCAACTCGCTTTGGCTACTTGACTGTATCTCAATTTGGTCTGATGTATTAGCCCGTACTAATCTCTTTTTTAACGTATTTATTGGCACTAATTAACCTTATTGATATAGCAATGTTTCTTGGTGGAGAGATCCATGCGAAGCAACAAATTCTCCAGGACAAAGATTAAAGGTCCTGAATTATAGTGCTATGCATGAGAGATACATTCGTGTATATGACTGACAATAACATTAGCAACTGTTGTATGTTTTTTTTCTAGGGAATCAAGAATTCTGCAAGAGTTGCTTCCTACAGTTTATCCCTTTGTTTGGATTTAATATTTAACTTATCTTTTTTCCTAAGGGAAAAAATGAGTTCTTTTTTTGCGGAAAGGGAAAAAATGAGTTCATATATAACTCTACTCATAACATGTGTGTACCCTCCGGAGATGCATTTTTGCATACATTCATGGTTGATCTACAGGCATAATAGTATATTGTACAATTGGTGGACAGAACATGCAATACCTAATGTAGATTGGTGACCGGAACACCAGTATTGCAGCGTATCTCTTAATTTTGTATTTGGTTAGCACACACTACACTACCAAGCAGCCCAAAGTTCCAAACTCATATCTGTATAGTTGGTGATCATGTAGATGCTTGTAGGTATGCTAGGTGAGTACTCATGAGTGCTTGCAAGAGTGGATGAATTAGTGCAGATCTTTGATACATGCAGTGTTTGGAGGCACAACTTTTATATGTCACTCACGTCCTAATTTAAAAGTAGTTTGTACTATTGATTTATTTCTCATGTGCTTCATGAAGTTTTTGGTAGTTCACTGTATCAGGAGCACATTGTATTTGACATGCGTTGTGGATCATCTCACCCCTAAGCAGTGAAAGAGCCAGAGGTATTTGAGGAAATTACCTCGAGTTGTTTGATAATTTAGTTCCCAATTCTCATTTAATTTTATCGCCCGTTGCAACGCGTGGGCACTTGTACTAGTACAATATAAAGACAACAACAAACTTATGTTCTTATTACAATAATCACAAATGGACATAATTAAGTAGATCACTAAGGAGATTGAGGGACTAGTCGAAGTCGCCACACACGTTGCTTGCGGCGTACTCAATCAACATGTTCTCCGTTTCAGCAGGATCCTCAGGCGGATAAGGAATCAGGGCGTTGCTTGGTCCAGGAGGAACATCATGCGAACCACCATCTCCTTTTGCACTATGCGGATGAAGGTTGAAGTTGGCTTCAAACCTTTTCCCTTGAGGTGCTTTGCGTCCCCGAGATTGTTGGTACAACATAACCAGATGCTTAGGCATTGTGCACTTTTCAGTAGAATGCGTGTAGCATCCACACTTGTTGCAAAGCTTAGATTTATCAAACCTGGGCTTTGAAGTGCCTTTTCCCTTGCATTTCTGGATCTCCTCTTCTTATTGCACTTTCACTTATGCTTGAAGTTGGATTGTTTACCCCGAAAGGTACCATTAATCTTTTTTCTATTCGCAACATTCAGATGAACTTCAGGTAAAGGTTGTGCCCCAACTGGGCACTGAGAGCCATTCTTAACGAGTAGATCGTCATGCTTTTCAGCTTGATGTAACATGTGAATAAGCTCGGAATAGACAGTGTAGTTACGAGCACGGTATTGCTGTTGGAGGATCATGTCTGAAGGGAGCGTAGTAGACAAAGTTTTCTCTATCTTCTCCCCCTCAGTAGGTTCCTTCTCACAAAATCGCAGTTTGGAACATATCTTATGAACAACATGATTAGACTCATCAATGGACTTAAAATCCCGAAGACGAAGATGAGTCCAATCATGGAGTGCTTCTGGCAGGACTACTGCCTTCTGCTGTCCATACCTCGTTTTGAGGGCCAGAAATATAGTACTAGGAGATTCCTCCTGTAAATACTCAGACTTGAGATCTGGATGAATATGGTGCCTTATGATGAATAAAGCAACATAGTCCTGTTGTTCTGTCAACGACATGGCTCCAGCCGGGAGAGGAGTCTCAGGGGCAGAATTGCACGCACAATCCCACGAGACACAAGACTGATCTTGATGTCCATAGCCCATGTAGGGTACTTGTGGCCATTGAGGGCAAGCTCCTCAAATTCTTTGGCAATCATCTTTGCCTACATGGGGAACCAGAGATAATTAATTTACGGGCGGTAAATTAAAAACCATCATGGTTGTGTAATAAGAATGCAAAAATTTGATGCTCAAGTGAAAAACTTGAAAAATTCTCAACCTCAATTGTGTGAACATAACACTTTTAAGACCGCTTAGATCTCACGGTAATAGGCTATATCGCCATTACCTTGTGTATGCTACAATTCAGATATAAGGAATACACATTGGAGGTAATCGCTTGTCGCGAATGACAAAGCCTATACCTCATAGTAAGAGGAGATAATCTGCAAATGAGCAGCATCCCAACTCATTACCTTGTGATTCCAAATATAATGAGGGAGAAATATTCAACAATTTGCAAGTTTGATATGCGAGAGAAGATGATCTCAATCGCAAAAACATGTTCAAGAGAACTTGATATGTGGTAAACACATGGAAGATGCCATTATTCTCAGATGAAATTTGGTACTTTATTTATATTGTCAATCCATTACACAATATAAACACACTAATAATTACACAAGTCTTAATCTAGATTTAATCTAGAACTGGACTAGAATGTAGTCCTTCCGTCCCATAATGTAAGACGTTTTTTTACATTATGGGACGGAGGGAGTAGAATGTAAGTAGCAGTCAAACTAGGTACTAAAAAGTATTCCCTCTGTTCCAAAATAGATGACCCAACTTTGTACTAGTGTTTAACTAAAAACAGAGAAGAACAAAGAAAAGAAAAACAAATCCTGAAGGGCTAGCTGCCACAGCCGGCCGAGGCCAGCCCGCAGCCACCCGCACCGCATAAGAAGAGGAAGCGAGGGGTGGGGCGGTTACGGATAAGGACCCGCCCCGACCCGCACGACGCTCGATCCCCCACCACCACTTGCGCTCGCGGGGAGCAGGGAGCCCAGTTGCCGGCCGTTGAGGCGAGCGCCGTCGCCTGCCCTCGCATCTCCAGTAGTCAGCGACACGACACCGACGAGGCTTCTTCATCCGAAGAGGAGACAACAACGGAGGGGGCCTGGCGCAGTGGATTAGCGGTGAAGCCCAGGTTCTCCATGGCGGCGAAGGGAAACAAGGCGGTAGCAGCGACCGTCCTCGCGGATCAGGTGAAGGAAGAAGGAAACGAGGCCGGACATCTCACCGGCGAGTCTCGATCTCTTCTCTCCGTTTCTTTCTCTGTTCTTTCTTGCTCTTCACTTGTTGTTCTACGGGTTGTAACGTGTTCGAAATCAAAATGATCGATTCCTCTTGACGATGGTTACATGATGCTTATATATCTCCTGGAGAGACACGACGATCCAGAGGAGGCGTCGGTTTCAGGGAGATGCATCGGTTGCCAGGGACACAGGCGTCCGTGTGGTGCAACCGTTTGTCCGTTGGGCAAGGGGAGATTTCCCTTAATTACAGAATTAATTTTAACAATAATCATGTTGTAGGATGCCATGTTTTACTTTAGAACATAGCAAATCCTTATATAATAGGACGACAAATTTATCTGTTTTGACATGATAATTCTGGAGCGTTTGTTCTGAGTGATTTTTTGAGCAAAAATCTTTGTTCATTTTTACCTTGCTGTGGGAGATGGTAGTTCACTCGGGTGACCTCTATGAGGGAACGCCAGCATGTTACTTGAGGATCGCTTCGCTCATCGCTGCCAAGCAGGTGTCCTCCTCGCATCCCCATCAAGCACGCCCTCGAAGCCGCTCGACGAGACACTACACTACGCCCATGAGAGACGTTCGTGGAACCTTCATCAAGGACATCGCCGGACTGTCATAGAAGAGCACGATTTTACGTTGTCACGGGCGATGTCAGCCACGATGCTGGTTCATCACGCTCATGTAGGGCGAGGTCACCGACATTGAACTCGCGTGCTCGCACGCACCGACCTTGGTACTGGCGCAGCTTCTGTTGATAAATACTTGTGCGTTCGAGGGCCTCTTACTTTGCGGTGACGTCGTCTTTCCTGCTTTCCTCGGCGGCCTCCTATTCGTATGCGCGGACTCATAGCGAGTCGCACTCGATGTCTGATGAGAGAGCTGCCTCTGCTCCATACACCATGAAAAAGGGTGTGTAGCTGATTGACTTGTTTGGCGTCGTCCATAAACTTCAGAGGACGGACGGGAGCTCCTCCACCCAGTTGCCTTTCGTTCATAGGAGCGGTGTTATGAGTCATGGCTTTAGAACTTTCATGATCAGTCTATTGGCATGTTCAACCTGTCCGTTGGACTGGGGGTGGGCCACCGATGCGTAGTCTATGTCTGTCGTGTGTGACAGAAATCCTGGAATACCGCAGTGATGAAGTTGGATCCGTTGTTTGTAATGATGTTGTGCGGGACACCGAAGCGGTGGATGTGGCCGGAGACGGACTTCTGTTGTGTCGGCCTCCACATTGGTCACCGGCTCGGCTTCCATCCACTTGGTGAACTTGTCGATTGCCACCAGAAAAAAACTTGTGCCCTCTTGATGAAGGTGAGAACCACTTTTGTGGGGGCCCACATGGTATGGACGTCCAAGGAGGAGCTCCTCCATGGAGCTCCACTTGCCTCCCCTTTATGTCCTTATGAAGGTCATCTGTGATGGGTTTTTTGGTATTTTCAAATGCCACTCTACCCCTTGGCTTTTCCTATAAATAGAGGTGGAGAGGAGCTCCCCACATTCACTCTTTCTCTCATACAATATGCCATGCATGATCTGGCTTCTTTTCTCCCTCACACGATATAATTTCGTAGAGCCGAAAGGCTGTCTGGGTTCTGGTGGGAACTAGTTCTCGACGGCGAAACCCTGTCGGATAGCTGACACCGTATGTGTGCAACCCCGTAGAGAGGTCGTAGGTTCGATCTTTTTACAGAGGGGCTGCTCGAGGGTCCTCCCGAAGGGCTGTCCGAGTTTAGAGGGTCCTCCTGAAGGGCTATCCGTGACACCGTCCGAGGGACTATCCTACCGCCTCCCGAATGGTTGTCCGTGACACCGTCCGAGGGATTGTCCAAGCACCTCCGAAAGGGCTGTCCGTGACACCGTCCGAGGGACTGCCCAACCGCCTCCCAAAGGGCTGTCCAAGGAATAGACGAGGGATAACATCCTCGCGGTTAGGAGGTTGTAAATCCTAGCTGCGGGGATCTGCACCGACAATCTACATCGACTCTACTTTCGCTGCGCTGCTATTCGGTAACGATCAGATCAAAAACCTTGTATGCATCTTCATAGTGGTCCTGGGCTGGTGTATATGTTAGGAATTTTTGTTTTCTGCTGCGTTACCCTACAGACTTTTCAAAGTTCCATGACTAGAAGTCCTCTACATTACGTGTACATACAGGGATTTGTAATATTGCCATCACATCATATGGTAGAAAGACTTGGCCAATGATTTCATAATCCCATCTAGTTTCTTGAGTGTGAATTAGTTCACTAACCATCCGTGGTGGATCAGCTTCCTTGGATACAATAGGACACATGTTCTCCGGTCTCGGAATCCAATTCATGTTCGAAATTTCTGTAGTCTCACTCGTTGCCAGTCCTCTTGATAAGACCTTGCTTCATGATATCTCGGCCTTCTACTAAAGATCGCCAAATTTGGGACGGGTGAGAACCCACTTCGGGCCCAAAAAAAATCCGTGTTTGGGAAGTAGACCGCCTTAAGAATTCTGGCGCTCAATGATGCTGGACATTCAAAGATCCCCGAGGCCTGTTTAGCTAGGAGAGCTAAATTGAATATTTTGAAATCCCGAAAACCTAGGCCGCCCATGCATTTTGGCATGCACATAGTGTCCCGTGATACCTAGTAGGGCTTACTTTGACCACTCTTACTCCCCCACCAGAAAGCATTCACCATAGATGTTAGTTTGGAACAGAGACCCGTTGGTAATTTAAAACAATACATTGAGAAAAGTAGGAACTGGGTGCGGAATGGATTTTACCAATACTTTCTTGGTAGCAGAAGACATCACCTTTGCCATCCACCCACCAAATTTTATTCCACAACTTCTCCTTCAAACACTTAATTGACGTGCCCACATCCATTGGCATTCCCAAGTATTTCTCATTGAGTTGCTCATTGGGCACATTTGAAATATATATTTTACCACTCCTCGTACATCCTCGGGACACCCTTAGCTTACTGAAGAATATTGATGACTTTTCTTTGTTAATACGCTGCCGAGAAGCTCTTGCATAAATTTCCAGCAAAGCAGAAACCTCTTCCGCACCCTCTCTAGTTGCTTTTAGAAAAAAAAACAGCAGGCTACCATCTGCAAAGGACAAATGGTTCGCCGGCAGGGCTGTTGTAGCCACTTGAATGCCTCCTAGAGATGACTGGACACCTGATTTCAAAAGGCACGAAAGGCCCTCTGCTGCAAGAAGAAGTAGGATCACCTTGACGAATCACACATGTTGGTTTGAACTCTTCTAGCTTCTGACCATTAATTAGAGAGTACTGAAAAAGAAACCGACCTGACCATCCCCATTATAATCTTGACCCAGTTCTCCCGAAAACCAAGTTTGAGCATTATAGCCTCCAGATACTCCCACTCTACTCGGTCATATGCTTTCATCATATGAAGGTTTAGTGCACCATGCGTGTGCTTCTGTGCCTTATTCCTCTTCATGAAATGCAAGCACTCATTGTTCCCTTCTTGAAGACGTCGTCGCGGCTCTCGTTGCCCGTCATGTGGCTCCGGGGGAAACTCTGATCCTTGGATCAGGCGGTGGCGGTGCTCCAGTGTCGTATCCTTCCTGAAGGCATCGTCTTGGAGCGCATGGTTCGTCATATGTAGTCTCACCTCTTCGGGGCCGTCGTGCTAGTGGTGGTGTTGCTGCGCTCAGCGCCTATGTATCCTGCCCTGGGTGTGTGCGTGTGTTGCGGTGGCGTGGCGTGTGTTTGTACTGGATGCTTGTGTTTTTGATGCTTTATATATAAAGCGGGGCGAAAGCCTTTTTCGGCAAATGCAAGCACTCATACGCCAGCCGACCCGAAACAAAAGCGGACTATTCTTTAGAAATTATTTGCAGCAACACTAGCTTCAAACGGTTAGCATGACTTTGGATGCAATCTTATATAAAACATTGCAAAGGCTGACAGGCCGAAACTGGGACAGTAACACCGAATCTTTTTTTTTTCTTTTTTGAGCATAATAACACTGGATTTTTTTTTTTACCTTTGGGGTGATGAGAAACAAAACTTTGTTATTAATCTTTTTTTTTGAGGGAAAAAACTGTGTTATTAATCGCTGTTGCTATTTTTTTTTTTTTTTTTTTGAGAAGACGCTGTTGCTACTTCACGGTGCTCGACTCGCAGCTGGTGGATGGGCTGGCCCATGATGTGGAACCGTCTACTCGTGCTTACCCGTGCGCACAGTGCTCGTGTCCAGGGGAGGAAGGGTTCCGGCGGCGGCGGCGGCGGCGGCGGCAACCGCACCATGAAGATGGCCGGAAAGTTGGTCATGTCCAAGAGAGGTCTAGCCATTGCTGAGAGAGGGGACGAGTCTGATGAGGAGCAACTGGAGAGATACAAGCATGTCTTCGGTCAACCCCTCTCACCGGAACAGATCGAGGCTTTGACCGCGCTTGCCAAGGCCGGTGACGCGAGGGCCAGCCAAGGTCTAGCTTCCAGCTTGTCAATTTTATAGTTTCCCTATGGATTGCAACCTTCTGATCTGGAACGTGTGGGGGCTGAATAACCCCGCACGGCGTGGTGTCGTTCGCTCTGTTGTCTCCCTCAACAATGTACCGGTGGTCTGTTTACAAGAGTCCAAGCTTGAATTTGTTGATCTGGGAATCATCCAGCAATGCTGTGGTGCTCGTTTCTCTGATTTTGTATTTGCCCCTGCTGTTGGAACTTGGAACTAGAGTTGGTGTCATTTTGGCATGGGACAGTGCTGTGGCAGATTCAGTAATCCCGTCCAGCGCCGTAGTTTTGTCGCTGCTGAGGGCTGCTTTGTTGGTTCCGGCTTCAAATTCAGTTTGATCAATGTTTACGGACCGCAAGAGGGTGCTGCCAAGTTGGCTCTACTAGATGATTTGATTGAAGAGACAAGTTTCTGATGTGCATTCTCGCTGGGGACTTCAATCTCATTGCTAGGGCCGCGGACAAGAGCAACCCGAACATTAACAGGAGATTGCTGGCTGCATTCAGGGCTTTCATCAATGAATTGCAGCTCAAAGACCTTTACCTTCATGACCGCCGGTATACTTGGAGCAATGGGCAGCAAAATGCCACTATGGTGAAGCTGGACAGAGTGCTTTTCAACGAGGAAGGGAATGCTATGATGCCGAGCTGTCTGCTTCAGGCTCTTTCATCGGATATGTCTCATCACTGTCCTATCCTGCTGACCTGCGACGCTAATTTCAGGCCCGTTCAAAATGTTCAGATTCAAAAACCATTGGGTTCGCATGGACGGATTCCAGCAGGTGGTCAATGCGGCGTGGCAGGCTGATCCGAACTGCCGTGATGCTTACCTGATGTTGCATAGGAAGCTTGCCCGCCAGAGCGTTGCGCGCTTCGAATTCGCGTATGATTGGTGACCTCCAGCTTCGGGCCACGGTTTCGAGCAAGCTGATCTTCATGTTGGACCAGGCTATGGATAGGCGGCAGCTGTCTTAAGATGAAAGAAGATCGCTGCTTTGCAGCGCTCCGTGTGGAGGCAAAGATCAAGTTCTGGCTGGACCCTTGGCTGCATGGTGCGAGTCTAAGTAGCTGCGCGCCGGATGTGTTCAGTTGCTGCACGAGGAAGAACCTCTCGGTCTCGCAAGCACTGCTAGGGAACCGGTGGATCAGACACCTGCATGGCAACCTACCACCCATTGCTGTTGCGCAATTCTTCAAGATTTGGTTGCCGAGGTTCAGCTAACGCCCAATTCAGCGGACAGGGTTACCCGGAGATGGACTGAAAATGGTATCTTCTCCTCCGCCTCTGCTTACGCTATTCAGTTCGAGGGTTGCTCTCGGACAGCTTTGAGGGACACGGTCTGGTGCTCCGATGCACCTCTCAAATGTCGCATCTTCGCATGATTGGCCATTCTGGGCAAATGTCTGTCCGGGGACAACCTGCGGTAGAGGGGCTGGCCCCATGATCCGGTTTGCTGCCTGTGTCGCTCGGCGGATGAAGACGCTGTTCACTTGCTCGCCCAATGCGCATTTGTTTAGGCTATATGAGGGCTCATGCTGCTGTGCGCGCTGCAATCTCCCGGCCACCTTAGCCCCCTCCAGTGGCCTCTCGGACTGGGTGGAGAGCTCTCTCTGCTTCCAATCCTGCTGTCCCGAACAAGAAGGGCAGGAACTGTCTGGTGCAGGCCATCTGGTGGTTCACGTGGAAGGAGCGAAACGCCCGAATCTTTCGCAACTCTAGCTCCAGCGTTTTCAGTGTCTTCAACCTGATGTTGGATGAGATCTCGCTTTGGAAAGGATCCGGACGCCGCAAGATCATGCCCTTGCTTGATAGACCTCAGGAGCCTGATTGAGTCTTAGCCAATCTTGCTGTTGGATCATGTGCTGTTTTTCTTCTTGTTTATGGTTATCCATGCATCAGCGCTTCGTCAAAAAAAGAATTCAGCATCTTGATTGATAAAAATTTAGTTCATTTATGCTACTCTTTGCTGCAACTCGACTCTTGTGGGCATGTCATTTGCTAGCGCCACACCATGTAGCTCCTGTTTATGCTAGAATTGGAAAGGTTTATATACTGAATGAAGTGTGACATAGATGATAGATGTCATTTGCTAGCACGACACAATGTTAGCTTGCCTGTTGTTGGTGTTCTGCTCATCATACCTGACGTGCATTTGCTATATGTAAACATGTTATTGGATTTAAAACAGCACAATAAGCGCAAAAGACATTATTTGAAACACAGTAGGATTCCTATGAGCCTGTTTTAGATAAGGGATGTAGCATACTTTCTGCATATATGTAAACACAGTAGTGATATATATCCATCTTAAACATAAACACAGTAGGAGGATTTGTTGTTATTATCTTATAGCCGTGGTCTATTTTATCAGACTTGTCTTGTATTGGTATGGATATTTCTTCACACAGAGCTTGTCTCATGTTTTATCCGAATTAGACTTTTTTTTCTTGCCACCCTCTTGTTATACCTTCTTATTCTTGTCCTATTTATTGTATCTGTTTATACCGTACTCATTTATATAGAAGATAGAAGGCCAGTCATGTAGAGCGTTTTAGTGTGACCATTCCACGAGGAAAGGAACTGTTGGGAAATGGAAATCTTGTGGTAACACTTATGTCTAGTCTTGTGAAACTATTGGGCATAACCATGATATTAACTTGAACAATTTTTATAAATGTATGATGATTAATTCTATGAGTGGATTGCCTCTAAATTCGTTGCACTTCCATTCTTGAGGGCTTTGTAGGTAACACTAACAAATGAAACATTCACATGTTCCTTAAATTGATTCAGTGCTATACCCGGTCTTCCCCTCAAGGACATACAGCTCATGCGTCCTTGAAGAGGCATGCCAAGGAGGTTTGTTTAATTATTCTGCACTGATATGCACACATTCATGTAAAACGGTAACAATGTCAAAAGGGTGAAAGGTTATGTGTTGTCATCTGCTCCTTTCTTACCATTCTGCAGGCAATACACATTATTTCGTTATGAGCAAATTGTTCCAGGAAGGAGCTCAACAGTAGAGACATTTGCTAGTGCTAACTGGGCCTACACTATACAAGCTGGAACCAGCCACAACCTTGGCCAGAATTTATTCCATGCCTTTGAAACATAGGTTACTGTTTACCAGCTATCTATCTTTCTGGACTTCTTGCATGCTTCCTGTATTTTATCAGTTATATGCAGTATACATTGATTCCCATCTTGTTCTTGTTAGTATATAAGCTCCTATTAACCCTTTTCGATAAACTGCTTCCTAGATACAGTATTTCATTTGGGATCATCACCATCGTTTCTTGTTTCTTTTTTGCTGAATGGTAACATAGCTTTGGCCACAGCCATGATTAATTTCCCCATTTGCTGCAGCTTATGGACGGAAACGATCAATTTGAACATGCTTAGTAGACTTTCTGGGCTATTATTAGCATTCGGTTCATTGGTGGAATTATCAAGATCCCTTGGTGATGATGCTGTTCTATTGCATATCCATCCAGGTTTTATTCCATTAATTCTTCACACCTTTTGTACACACAAAGCTCAGGTTATCCGATTTGTTTAAATTTTTTCTTTCTCTCTTGTATCTCGGCTCTCAGCAACTCCCCTATGAAAGATTGGCTAATAGGCACATTTGTTTATTTATCTATTTACTTATTTTTTTTGAAAGGTCAATAAAATTCACGTCCAGTTTCTGCAGAATTTCCCGTAATGCTATCTATTCTTGCATGATTTTGGGGGCAGCGAGGGCACTCTGCCTTGCAAGTATCTTGGGCTTCCCCTGAACACTAGGAAACTGAGAAGGGCTGAAGTGCAACCAATTTTAGACAAGATTGCCGGAAGACTCAAACCTTGTAGGGGAAATCTACTACATAGAACTGGGAGACTCACGTTGATCAACTCGGTCCTCATAGCACTAGCAACATTTTATTCACATGTTTTGCCATGGATAAGTGGGCCATCAAGAAAATGGACCAAAGTAGAAGAAGCTTTCTATGGGGAGGGGACGAGGAGGCCCATGGCGGCAAATGCCTGGTCAATTGGCAGCAATGTTGTACACCTAAAATGCTAGGTGGGCTGGAGATTTTTTGAAACGAAGTGGGCTGGAGATTAAGGATATCAAATGCTATACCCGGGTCCGGGCGTTGCAGCTCCACTGGCTCTGGTATGAAGGGGGCGATCTTAACAGGCCATGGAAGGGGACCCCAATGCCCTGTTATACCGTCGACAAGAGCTTGTTTGCAGCTTGCACTAGAATCACATAGGGAGATGGCCAAGAAGCAGGGTTTTGGCAGGACGAATGGCTTTAGGGAAGAGCACCTTGTAAGTCGGCGCCGGCGGTTGTGCTGCTGGCATGGAGAAAGAATTAGAAAGTTAGTATGACGCCGGTCGATGGTCGATGAATGAAGGCCTCCCAACACATGGTCTCAGAAGAGCGAATCCATCAGTTTGCTTTGAAGGTTAATAGCTGCCTCCAACCGGGGACAAAATCCGATGGAACCTAAACACCAAAGGTCAGTACACGGCAAAAGACCCTTGTGATGGTCAGTTCATTTTAAGAATTCCTCAGCCTCGCCTGGCACATGTCTGTAAAACAAGGGCCGAGAACAAGATCAAGTTTTATATATGGCTGTTATTGCCAAATAGAAATTGGACTGCTGATAGGTTTGGTAAACGGGGGTGGCCATGCAACGTGGTCTGCGCTTTGTGTGGTCAAGGTCCTGAAACGGCATTGAGGGAATTTTAACTTCTACTAGATGACCCGGTGCGCCAAATGGCGCAGAGACCCATTTGAAATCATGTTCGCGTTGAAAATATTTGCCTTTTTTAGTAACTTTATGTTTGATCAAGGATAGAGACCATGTCAAACCTGAAGTGTTTTGAACGTGTATTTGGACAATGTGCTATTTGGCTCTATGTTACCCAAGTAAGGTGCAAGGTCCAAATTTAAGCATCAACCGTAATGATTCTAAACCTTTTATAACAGAAAACTTTGCATTTGTTAGTAACTTTGAGTTTTAGCGAGCCGAGTATTCAAACAATGCATATGAGATTGATATAGAACTAACTTAATAGATATTTATGTTCCATTACATGGTACTTGGTAGCTTAAAAGAAGATATTCAGATCACTTGATAATGGCATACATTGGCTTTATAAATGTAAGCTATATTAGCAGAGGCAAGAGATGCATTGTCTTGCTCGCAGCAAGGACCAATACGCGAGAAGGTGGTGGTATTAGGTAGAGTCATCGTACATGTCCCAGCAGTATCGAACATGATTTCCTCGTCTAAGCAGGCATGCCTACGGTCAATGGCGACGCCAGGATTCAACCACACCCCCGGCCGGCCCAGGAAGCCTCCCAGCACTGTAGCTACAGTGCTCTCTACAATATACGAAGCGAATCAGCCTCACGCCCCAGGCATCCGCCCGGGCTGCCTGGGGCCTGTCTCTGCCGCTGCCTACGGTCGCACATAGTTGTTGTAGCCATCACCCATGTCTCCAGCATAACCCTCAACGCAGCTTGAATCTGAGTCTGGATCCTATGCCTTTCTTCTGCAATAAAAGACATGCCACGTTAGTCGCTCTGAAGCGAAACCACAACATCATGAATTTCCAAAAGAGTCTATTTGAGATTACAGATAGTGATTGAAGCAGTAGGGTCCAAGGTAGCGCGATCATGGATGGTTCAAGGTAGATCGATCATGGATTTTGTTTGATGTAACACACACTTCGTCTGATAATGTGAGAAGCTTGTTTGTGATCTTTACATTTACCTTTTGATCTTCCTAGAAGTGATTGGCATTGCTAAATCTCAGTCTGACTAAGATTTAACTAAGTCTCAGTCGATGCTATATTAGTGGGATCTTATGTGAAGATTTGTGCAAAAAAATAGTTTTTTTTCTTTTTCGAATGTTATGTCACTTGACTGAGAATTGGTTAAGTCTCAGTCGATTGAGACCTAACCACACCCAAGTGCCATATGCTCTCTGTGTTCTATGAACCCAATGGCTTGAGCAACTGCATGATTTATTGTTGCGATCCCATTCTTAGATATGGTGCTTGATAGCGCAGTTCGTCCCGAACTCCCGATGAAACGCATAGATCCTCTTTTATGGGGTAAAACTCAACTACTAACATATATCCACCCTGCTCAAGCCTAAGTGTGAAGTAGACTGGTTTAGGGAGGTCAAGCTTTTCAACATGAAATCGGCCAAAAACTTGACAGCCCACCAGCTCCCTAGGGATTACTATGAAATAGTGGACCCATAGACCCGCTGAATCCATGTGCACATTGAAAAGAAAATCCATAATTTACTTGATTTGGTTGTGGGTAAACACATATGGTAACAAATTTAACGTCCTTAGATAAATAAATAAACAGTGAGATCTATGTTGTCTCCATGTTCTTAGAGGTCTATCCAGAATCATACAATCCGTTGGAATTTGTGTTGTTTCTGTCATCTTCAAGTCTCAGTTTTTTATATCATCGCCATTCAATCTCGAGTCCACTAAATGATAGCTAGTTTTGTTCTGAAATCTGGCATATGATCCTGTAAAGTAATAGCCAGAGTTAGTTTTGAAATAATGATACAACATAAAATAAGTTAATGATACACAACAAAAAATACTTGTGTAGAAGTGTCAAACAAAATACCTCCAGTGAAGTATTCCTTAAAATTTAACGTCCATGGACCGCAAGATAACTTACATAATTACGGAACTTAAACATATTACATAATTTCTTTTATCATTTTTATAGATAGTTATATAATATAGTTTTAAAGTTATCAAATGGTCATGACTGTAACAAGCCCTGAAAAAAGAAAAATCGCACCCACACAGGTGAATGAGGCACGTCTGATAAAATATAATGGATTGTTTGGAAGAAATAATCGATTCTTTTTATTTGTAGAAGATAAAGAAAATTTGTTTGGGTCCAGCCGTCCAGAATCCATTCCCACCGCCTACGAATCCATTCCCACTAATTGACAAGCTCTTGTCACTTCCTAATACAGTAGTACTGAAAAACCAGCAGTCATCCTCTCCACCGCCCGTCACATCTCCCCCATTCCCCATTTCTCCCATCACCAGCTCCCTCCCTCCATAGCCGGCGGTCAGCGAGATTCACAGCCACTGATCCCCCCTCCTCATGTCGAATCTGGCCGCAGAAGTGGCCGAGAAGGCCCTCGAGCTCGGCATGCTCGCGCCAGCGCGCTCTAGGCTCCATCGGAGGCGGACGCGGAGGCGCAGGACTCCACGCCTCTCCTCTGCCCTGCTCCTTCTTCGAATCCAGTCGCCTAAGTGCTCGAGGAGGCGCTCGAGCTTGGCATGCTCGTCGGCGACACCGGGCCCCTCCCTCCTCCTGTTGCCTCGCCGCCGCCATGAGCCCCTCCACCCTCTCCTGTGTGATTGTACAGCTCCAGGTAAGTCTCTCTCTCCGACCCGACCGCCTGATGCAAGCTTTGTTGACGAGGAGAGAAAAAACAATCCCCCAACTGGTGATAAGATGGGTGCTGATGTACTTCATACGATTTCTTCCTTTCCAGGCAGTCTGTTGGCACAATGAATAATGTCTGCTCTTCGACTGGAGCAGTTCTTCCCTGTTGGTAATCAGAGGATACATGCTACTAATTCTTCAACTGAAATTAATTTTCAGTTTGATCCAAGAGCAAATCATGAACCTCAAGTTTTCTTAGCACCTATGCCAAAGAGAAGAAGGTTAGTTTCTTTCAAGAATGAAAGAACTGGTACCAAAGGAACTGCTGTCAGTAAAAGACATTATGGGAAGCAAGCTGACACCCCACCGCAACCTGTGCCTAAAGCAAATGAAGCAAGTGCAGGGGCCAACCCTTTTCTATGGAGCACAATTTCAAGCTCATCAACCAACATAACCTTTGGCACTAATAGCAATCGCACATATTGTGGACAGCTTCACAATGTGTCCCTCACTGAGAAATCACCATGAATGTTCCCTTTCAAGTCACTTCATAAGTTGTTCTGTTATTGGGCTTTGTTAGATAAGCTGATTTAACTGAGTATTATTCTGCTCTAGATTGTTGCTTCTGGTTGTGAGTGAATCTAAGAGTTAACATGGTACAATATCTTCTCGAAGATGATGTATTCCTTCATAAAAAAGGATGTTGGAGAAGTTATTATTGAAGAGGAGTTCAGTCTCATGTGATTCTCAAGAGCTAAAATGGAACAAGAAGTGCAGGCCTCTCATGTCTACACTAACTAATCAGGTAGCATATGCAAAATTTTAAGCATACTACATTCAGATATGACAATTGAATATAAAAACTGGCAATAATGTACAGTACACTATTTCTAAGAATTTCTGCATTAGAGGCTTGTTGCTTCAGTTCTACAATCAGTCAGTTGTTAATTTGTTGTTTTATAACTAATTCAGTAAGAGATCTTTTTCCCAGTTGGCCAGATTATCTGCCGATGATATGATCGCAGTGAATAATATGTGTTGCCTATGTTCTCATGAAATTTGAAATACGTAAAGTAACCCGTTGCGTTATTTTACATGTGTATTAGTTCTTCCAAACATATAGCCTTTAAATACTTATATTACAGTACAAGTTATTCACTCAATTCTACAATTTTCAGAAAAAACGTGGTATCAGAAAAGGGCGAATAGGGGAAGAATCAACATAGATATTGTCCCGGTTTTATCCCGTCCTGGAGGTATAATTTTTTTATCTGATTAATGATGGCAACAAATGTTTGACATTATTCATACTGTTATGAAATGAACTTTTCTGCATGCAGCAATTGTAAATGTCTTTGAGATTCCAAGATAATATATCTTCATCATTCTTTCATTATTCCCAAGTTACATTTTTATGCATTATTCTCCATTAGTTCTGATTTACCTGTCATCTCACCTCATTTTGTCAACTACTCGTTTGTCGTATATATAGAACCCTCATGGTTGGTCTGTTGGTTTGAGTTATTTTGTCCCCAATCTTCGGTCCTATCATCTAATTTCTTGATTCGATTACTGCGTTTGTCTTGGCTACCACTTCAGCACAAACATTTATCTGATGGTGGTCAAATTCAACAATGTTAGCAATTACTCTCTGGACTACTGAAACTTAACCTCCTTAAAGCATGGACCAGACCTGCTCCTAGGTGCAAGCTTTGTTAGTCGAGCAAGTGCAAAAAAACTATCAAAAGATAATCTCATGCTTAATCCAATGGAACATAAATAATCTAGCGAGATCCAAGTATGAAAGGAAGTAATTCAACATTATCACCTATTTCTTTAAATTTGCATGCCACAAAAGCAAAATCTTATTTCTTTAATCCACCATTTCCTTTAATACTTAAAACTGGAAATGAAATTCCATGAATGCTTTATTGAAGAACAACTACGATTGATTCTTAAGAAATGTGCAGGTACATATGCCAGAACTACACTTACTATTTCTTATTACCATATCCTTCATTCGCGAAAAAAAATCCCTACATAAGATTGACCCAGCCAAATGACTAACAAACATGTAGCCATGGCCAATACTGCATGAATTGGCCATGAACTTCTCAGCACAAACTCTATCTATTTCACACTTCTCCTTTGTTCTCGTTTGGACTCTATAAATTAAAATATCACACATGCATATGCAAAGCCAGTGGAAGCAAAGAGAACTTACATTGGAAGGAGGCACAATGAATCTGAAGCACGCTCCAGAAGCAACTGCAAGCCGACGGAGCGAACAATAGCAGCTTGGACCGATGGAAGATGACGAAAAAAGCAGAGGCCTACAGGAGGCAAAATGCAGCAGTCAGGGAGCGGGTAAATCCAAAACATAGCAAATAATGGTGATGGAGACACGTCAGCCAAATGGTTCCATGGCAAGTCAACCCAAAGTGCGGCAACAACAAAGAACCAGCGGAGCTGCAGCAGAGAAGAGAGGCAAAAATGAAAGCAAGAAGAAACCCAAATCATTGCAAAGAAAACGGGGTACTAAAAGCCTAGTCTGTTCAGAAAAGCTTTCTGGGTGTGTACGACATGTATATATTTAATAAAGTGTATATGCACATAAGCATGACTACCAACAACCAACAACATATGAGGATTTGACAAATGTGGGATACCATAGCCATTTTTAAAATTTGCATATCTTTGTGCATATACTTCATACCTCGATGACACTATATCCAGACTACTTGAGAAAGTAAATAATCAAACGACACTAACAGACAAGTTGTAGAGTTCTACCGTTTCCACTTTACAATCTCAATAAAACAATATAGTTGTTCTGCAAGTAATTACATGACATGATGGTCTACAGCTACAAGAAGGCTGGGTGAAGTCTACGATGGGTTCTTTTCCAAGCAAAGAGAAGGCTGAGGCGACTCTGGTCTACAGCTACAAGAACGCCATCAGCAGGTTCGGGACGAAGCTCACGCCCGCGCAAGTCGCCGTGTTGAGGAGTGAGTTCCCCTCTTGCTTTTATGCTCTGCTCTCACAGTCAACTGAATCCCTTTAGTTAGCAATAAAACTATAGTTGCAAGAGTTTTTTTAATTGCATGAGGAACAGTAGATGGTCAACTAAGGCAAACCCATAGTATAACCGTTAAGATCAGGTTGGTGATTTTAGTCAGATCTGTTGTCAATAGTGAGGTCAATGCAAGGCCTACTCTCATGGTTAATATGCTAATTCTTGACACCAGAAAACCAAGAAAGGTGTACCATGAGCAAGGATCGACATTATAAATGTATACACTATTATGTATAATGGCCAACGGCTCCAGCAACTATAGCAATTAAACCGTGAGCACCAGGGCATTAAGTAAAAAGGCAAATAAATAGTTACTGAACCTATCCTTGTTATGATACCTATTCAAACTAAATGAAGTACAAAATATATAGATAGCAAATTTACCGAAAGTAGAACGCACACAACCGCTTGAACAGCTCTAGCAGCCCGTGAGATGCAAATCAGGATACCTCACAAAATATTCTAAGTATGCATTGATCAATATCTATGGAAAGCAAACAAAGGAGGTTTCTACACTATGGATCAGAAATATTCACTGTTTAACTTGTTCAGGCCAAATCCATTGCCAAGACTCCTCAGATGTATTCCTTAATTAAAAGTTCCATATGTTCAGAAAATAAAGTATAATACCATCAACTCCAGTTTCATAAACTGTTATTGGAACATATGTACAATTTTGTAACTGAGTATACAGACCAGTGCTAACCACATATAGTTGTTCTTAGTCCGAGCTAAAATATACCCATGTTAACAGTTTTGTACATGGGTAGTTTGGATATTTAATCTCAACAGGACAACATCACATTTTATCCAAAGTACAACAGGCAAAGCTTGAATCTAACTATCATAAGAAAATACACAAACCGATCTAGCATAAATAATTTGGCTCGGTGTATCCATGTTAACAATTTTTTTTGAGAAAACGCAAAAGACTTTTGCGTTTCATTGCATTGAAAAGAAGGGGTTTGGTACAATCCTCCTAGGAGGCAGATTTACCCATGTTAACAACTGATTAACAGAATATATTGGGTTGGGGTACCAAGGCTAATTAGTTACGTGATTCCTAATCAGGACGCCTACTCACGTGTGACCATCTGTAGCATTTCTTTAAACATGGTCTTTGCTTCAATAATGTCAATCTACAAAGCATTCACAATACGGAAAGGTAAATAAAATGCAGCTTCCATCAGGAAAATGCACAGAATAATTAGCATCAATCAAGGGAAGCCAAACCAAGCAGGGAACATCACAAACAGAACAGAGCCATATAAGTAAATGTGAATGGAGGAAGTAAAAGCAAAGAGAGAGGAGCACCTCGGCTAGATTCGAGGAAATCGTGTTCCACTCCTAGGCTCCTAGCGCTCCTGTAGCCGACCCCTCGTCCGTGAGATGAAGCAACATAAATTGGGTTTAGAAAGCAACAGAATCACACTAACATATAGTATAGGAAGATGTGTTACCTTCCTAACAAAAATATCGATGCTTGTCGATTTAGTTCCTAACCACATCTTGTTAAGAAAAACATAAATTAAGAAATCAAAATCAGGTTTTCAAAGAACCTATGAAATCAAGAGGAAAAACTGGGAGGAAGAAGATGGCAAGGCCAAAGATGTGCAACCTAGATGGGGGGTGAGGGGCGAGGATCGCCGAGCAGCGGTCAGTAGTGATGGTCGACTCCACTCCACTGCAACTTGAGCGCTGCCTTGTTGCACCTTCCCCATGTCCGTCCTCACGCACAGCAACACCGGATCGGTAACATAGGGAGCCGTTGTCTTGCAACTAAGGAAACCATTGAATGACACTGAAAAAGAATCATGAGTCTGCAGACTCAGGGGCTTACTGCGCTTCATCAAGAATAACAATTGAGCCAATGATATCAATGTCCATTGCTCTCCTGACAATTGGACTAATTAGGTTGCTATATGGGCAGAAAATCAATTGTGCTGCTTTTGCCATGCATGGTTTGTGCAGCAAAATATGGACATCCTGTAAATAACTAAAAAGAAAGGTGGCATTAGAATAGATTTCAGAATTCAGTGGTGGCATAGTGTGTGCCTCAGGATTCATGGAAAATCTATGTAAACAAAGAGATAGACAAACCTTTGACTTGTGTTCCGACCCTAGGAAGATCCTCAATATCAATATCAGGAACTTCATAGCAGCCATCGGTCCGAAGGGATGGACGATGACTCAGTTTCTGTACATTCCCGCCAATACATGTTTCTCCTCTCATTATTAGTAGGGAAAGGGGGAAATTTGCTCAAGGTTAAATATGTTTTCGCGTGAAAGAAGCTAGGAAAACTCACTTGAATTCTGGGCATCCTTGAACTTTGTCATCTAGAAGCTTCTTGCTGATGGAGAAAAGGTCTCACTAAATGGTTTACAATGAAGAACCCAAATGATTAGTAAATATATGTGTCTTGTATGTCACAATTCCTCGTCAATTGGCTCAGCCATGCATACGGTCTTATTGATGCAATAGTGCTTCCTTGAGGCCTGCATTGCATGATTACTGACTGGTTAAACTACATGCATTTTAAATTCGGAATATTGGAGCCTCCCCCCCCCTCAACACCCACTACTACATGATGATTAAATACATGGCTTGGCGTCAGTTTTGCCACTTCTACTTAACATTGGTTGATTAATTCATTTCCTTTTCTGAATGAGAAAAAAAGAGGCAGGAGGTGCACTGAGATGAGAACATGTTAGCTACCAAGATGGCCATCGTCTTGCACAGCTCCATGACCACCTGGGTTATCTGACAGTGCGTCCTCCCGCAACCGATAGACAATGGAACCAAGAAACTAATCAGGATTTTTTGAAGGGAAATGAAATCAATCAGGATTCATCTAATCGATTCAAGACAAGCAGCCAAGAAACCTGGCTCGCAAGATTGCCCCATCATTTCAGTTCATTTGAGAGCAGATCTTACGTGATGTAGTAGATGGTCGGCGCATTCTTCTTCTTGGCAGCCGCCGCCTTCTCCGGGATGTCTGAACATCAAGAACCGGGACACCCATGGGAATGAGCAAACCAAGCCAGAACGAGCAGCAGCGCCTCCTCAATCCAAGAACCGGTGAGAGAGATGGGGGAAAGAGAAGAGGGAAAGTAGTAGTACCAGTAGTGGGCTGCTGTCGGGTGTTGCCAGGGATGAAGGCGTCGTCGTGGAGGAGGGGGGTTGGCGGCTGGGGCGTACCGAGCTGGGCAGTGGCGCTGCCAGGCCAGCGCGACGCAAAGGAGGGAGAGCGACCTACCGGTGCCGGCGGGCGACTCGAGCAGCGCGTGGGAGCGGCCCTAGCGGTAGCTGCGGTCGAGCGTGGCGATGATGCGGCCCATGAAGGCCAGCTGCGCCCCGCGGCCGCCGGGGTGGCAGCAAAGTCGCCGTCGTCGTGGGGCGCAGATGGTTGGCGGCGCGGCTTGAGAAGTGAAGGGGAGGAGGACGTGCAAGGCGGTGGATGAGAAAAGAGGCGAGTGGGTGGAGGCGCGGGGCTCGAGGGAGGAAGGGGATTGGAGGCTAGGGTTTTCACCGCGCACTCCGCACGTCGGGTTTTCTCGTACCCAGAACAGGAGACAAACTCACTTCATTGCTTGGGCCTACACTCAATGAGTCCCACATGTCATTGACTCCTAATGGAATTGGCTATGTGCAACCAGAACGAACGGCCCAACGACTGCCAGCGGTAAAAACAGTACGATGGTGAAACGATCGCTCGATCCAGAATCGCTAGCGCTCTCAGGTGCCCTGGTTAGGCGGGTACTCTAGCAGTCTTTATATGTTAGATGAGATGAAAGTAATCACTTTTGAACTTGTAATGAAATTCCATGTCATTGATTTTCTCTTATATTTTTACCATGTTCAGACTGTAAGATTGGTATGTGTTGTTGAAATCCAGTTTGGTCCTTTCTTCTCCTTATGTATTAAATGCACTTACTACTGTACTCCTTCTATCGGGGTACGTAAGTCGGGCATGGTTTTTTGGATCTTGGATTTGAATAATGAAATGTATGTAATATGTCACAAAAATATATGATAAGAAACCTCATTTGACAATGAATCTAATGATATATTTTAGTAGCATGTAACACAAATTTCGCTATTCAAATTGAAGACCTAAAAACCCAAGTCTGACTCATAAAACACCGATAGAGGTAGTACTAGCACATATAAGTTATAAGAACAAAAACATCACCAGCAGATAGCACACTGGATCCTACATTACTTCATATAGAGATTTTGCAAACAAAAGGCCGAATGGATCATTTTGAAACCCAAGCAAGCATATTTAAACTAACAGTCTGTTTCAAGAGCTCTCAAATATAGCAGGAGTTAGCATGAGTTACTCAGCTCAACCTTGCATGCATGCCAACAACATAGCAACAAAATCAGTACTATGAATGACAAACAAGTGGATCCTACAATTTGTACTGCCAAGGGCAAACAAATGGCTCTGTTTGCATTCCAGTCACATGTAAACTCCAACAGCACTATAAACAAAACTCAAGAGGAAACCAAATAGGTAAGCAGTCACCATTAACATTAATGGCACGAGTAATTCACCATGACAGTGCATATAAGGATAATCATGACAAAACAGCAGCGATAAGATTAATATCTCAGTACAATGACCAAATCCAACACATGTTCAAAAGACTTGACAACTTGACGAGATATCATAACACGGACTCCTGCTTTGCATTCCCTGATAGCATAACAACAAGAGAGGTTCACTTGTTTTCTTTGCCGGCCTTCTTCTTGAGTTCATCTTGGAACCTGCACCACTCTTCATCCGATACATCTGGCTGGCCGGAGAACTTGTACTTGATGCTGGACACCCAGAGATACTCATCTTTAGGGGAGTTGTGGAGGTACACCGTCCAACGCTTGTGCTCCTCGTGCTCCTCGTGCAGCTTTTTTGCTGCCGCCTCAATCTGTTGTTCCTTGGAGGAACCAACCCAGCCCCCGGTGCAAGCGTTGAGCCATGCACTCACACTGGACATGGTCGGCTGCCTCCTTTTCAGCTCCTGCGCTGCGGCATCCACCACCACTTTACCCACTGCTTGCATGATAGCTTCCTCGTTTTCCCTCCAGAACCAACCAGCATAGCCTACAACGGCAGGGCAAACCACCACGGCACCGGCTGCGCAAAGTCGGGCATTGCGTGATTTTCTTTCGAGGGCGAGTGTTCGCACCTCGACCTTGCCGAGCCTCGTCCTGACCTCCTCCAGGTCCTCTGGGCGCACCAGGATC